>NW_022196620.1:0-550852 GCF_008641045.1 Pistacia vera
ATATTTTATAATCACAATATTTTATTATGGGTAAACTGACAATTTTAAGGTACAAGAGCAAGGACATTTGAAAACTCCAACAAATCAGTTATTCCCATTGTAAAACCCCTTCTCAGTTAGACACTCTTTGAATATCCCTTAATGAGAATCTAGAGAATTTATGTCTAGGGAACGAGTTGTATTTTGAAAACCTATGCAAGAATAATAATAATAATGTTTGAAACATTACTATAAGATGTACTGCAGGATCAAAATTTGTACCTTCAAAAATAAAAATAAAAACTTAAATTCATTTGGGCATTAATCAATCAAAACATATTAATGCCATTTCATTCATATGGTGGAAGGTTAAAAAAGGTGTTTAAAAAACATTTGTCATTTATATTATTTACATCAAGATAAAACGTCATGATGACAATAAATTATCTCCCCTCACGTACGCATAGCCTTGCTGTCTCTAGCATCCCTCGCTTCTGGATTTCCTGTAAAACATTCAACTATGAAAGGGTGAGTACTAATCGCTCAGTAAGGAATGATCCATTTAATACCAAGTATGTTATTTGACATCCATTCAAACACATTCATTCACATACCACACGTCTTTTGCTTCTAAGTATGGTTCCTTTTCTTTACTAACTCATATACTTTTCATCATCTTCCCTATGGTCATATAAAACAACAAGTGTACACATACAAATAAGTATGTAAACATAGTGCACACACATCACATGTCATGACATAACATCTAAATATCATCTAACATGAGTACGAATCATCTCATAATGTAAATAACATCATAACTTATGTAATGCAACTAAATGCATATGAATCGTCCAACGTCTAGCCTATCGAACTTTTACTAGTGTCTTAAGCACTTCATTTCATCTAGCCTCAAATTCATCCAGAGCTCATATCACCGTGAGACATGCTTATGGGTTATTTAGCATCTAAAGCATATATTCATCTTTCCTCAACTGGTATACGAGGATATGTTTACGGGTTATTTAGCATCTAAGGCATATATTCATATTTCCTCTCATCTAGCCTCAAATTCATCTAGAACTCATATCATTGAGAGGCATGCTTACGTGTTATTTAGCATCTAAAGCATATATTTATCTTTTCTCAACCGGTATATGGGAATATGCTTATGCATTTTCCATCCTGTCTATATGCATCTCTAACATCTTATGGCATGTAAATACATGTTTTAGTGAGCTTAATACTTTTGGTTCATTTATGGATTATCAATCCATTTACATTACCTCTTGCTCACATTCATCATCTTAAAACATATATTACATTGCATCTTTATGCCATTTCATAACATTAATCATGCATTTGCTTCCATGACCATGTATATCTTTCAAAGATCATCTAACTAATGCGTAAACATTAGTACATAGCTTAATTACAACAATACATTAATAATCAATTAATAATCATAAGAATTAATCATGTTAAATCTTAAACTTTAATAACCAGAAGTTTATTCTTCAGGCCATTTTCCATCCATTTCTCAAACGAATTAGCTTTGGGCCTAAACATAAAATTTATAGGGCTTTGTTTTAACTTCCTAATGCTTCAAGAACCATCTTATTTTGATTTTTATAACTCAAGTTATAGTCGAAATATTGAAGCATGTTTAACATAACCCCTAAACTTGCCAAATTTGAAATTTTCATATTAAACCACGTCATATCAACTTCTATTGACAATTAACAAATACGTCAACTTATAGATCAATTAAACCTCCCCTTAATAGTCTTTAACATCTTAAAGGAAGTGTAAAACTTCATTCCCATGATCATCCATCATTGCTGTAACATTGTAAGTTAATGCAAACAACAAATCAACACTTCTAATAGCAACCATTCAACACCATGTGACCTTCAATACTACAAGTTTTGCCACAATTAACATCAATACTTCATTTTCTTCAATTAAACATAAGAACTCATAAAACATAAATGACAACAACTTCATGTATAATGAATTCAAGACAATGAATAACATTAATGAGTTTAACTACACTTGCCATCAACTAATTCTATGCCTTAAGACCTTAATTTAAGGTTTCATTAAAATCTACAAACCCTAACATAATCCCTAAAGTCATAGAAGGTTCTTCCTTACCTTTTTGAAGAATTTTCCCCACAATTCTTGCTCCCGTGAAGAAAATTAGGCCAATCTTCTTTGATCTCTAGAGAGAGAAAACTTGGATTAGAGAAGTTATGGTGGAATTTGAGAGAAAATGGTGAAAAGTTGAAGAAAATGGTTCCTTCTCCTCCCTTGAACGAAATTTATGGATAAAATTTATTGAATTTTCATTTTCATCTCCCTTATAACATGTAATTACCTTATTGGCCCAACTATTTTAATTATCTAACTCATAAGTCCTTAATTTCTCATATAAGGGCAATTTAGTCGTTTGGCACTAGACATAATTATTACTTAATTAATGCCATTAAATACAATTAAATCTACTCATCCTTGACTTTTTACAATGCTTATCCATAGGTAAAATGACTATTTTGCCCTTAATGCCTTTTTATGGATAATTGATTCATACCGTTCCAAATGAATTGACTATTTTGCTCTTAGTTAGATTTTATACTTTTTAACATAAAATTAACTTCTAAAGGACTATTTTGAGTTGGGAACATGGCTTTGACATCTTGGGTTATTACACCCACCACAATAAAATTCACAAATCACATGTGAGGTAATTTGTCTACTTTCCAAACATTTGGGATTTTCCTAAAATTTCTTGAAAGCTCAGGCTAGAGTGATAATCCCAGTTTCAATGATTGCAAATTAATGTACATATATATTGAAAGTTTTAAAGGGGTTACCAAGTGATTAAAACTTATGCTGAATGGGTTATTTGTTCAATTTAATGCAAATGAGTTGAGAATAATCGAATTAAAACATACATAAAAATAAGTAAAGAACACGCTCATTTTTACATGGTTCGACATCAAGCCTACATCCATGGGACCACGTCCAGAGGAAGCAATTCACTATGAAATACTTATGAATTCAAATACAAAGTAAGATATCCACAGTAGTAAAACACTCCCTGTTTTCTACAAAACGATTCAATCTTCTTTGGTTGAACTTCAAGCCATCACAGCTAGGGGTGTTCGGTTCCGGGTACCTTGCATTTCTTGAAGAAACCAGAACCAGAACCGAAACTGACGATTCCTTGAAATTTGGAACCAGAACCAGAACCAGAACCGACGGTTCCGGTTCCTAGGTACCTAGAACCAGAACTTGTAACAACAGTTTCGGTTCTGGTTCTGGGTACCCTATAAAATTACACCCCCCAAAAGTTTTTAAAATGGCAAAAAAACCCTTAAAAACTTATAAATACCCCCCTACCTGGCACTTGTTAACAAAAATAAAATTACAAATTATAAATTCAAAATTACAAACTCCATTACTTTGTAAAGGTAGATTCTCAAAAGTTAAACCAACTTACTTTAAATGTTATGAAATGTAAATATAAATGTATTCACATTACTTTTTCTACAAAAGTTTTTATTAACCCCCCTAATATTTAATTTTATTTTATATTAGTCTCGGTTCCTGGTTCTTGGTTCCTGGTTTCGGTTTCTGGTTCTTGGTTCCTGGTTTCGGTTCCGGTTCCTATACCGCACAGTAATGGTTCCAAAAATTTGGAACCAGAACCTACCCATTGACGATTGGTTCTAGGTAGGAACCGAAACCAAACCCAGGGTACTCGCCATTTCCGGTTCCAACCAGTTCTTTTTAACACCCCTAATCACAGCAAGCTTCATGGGCACAACCATAGGCATGTTGAAGAAGAGTTCCTCTCAGGATTCAACAATGAAGACAGGACAGTAGCTTACACTCAAGCTCTCCTCACAAGGGAAAAACAACAACCTAAGATCTCACACAAGGGTAAGTGATGAGAGTAATTTAAAGCCTACCAGAGCATGGAAGAAACCTTAACAAAAACAAGAACCTCAGAGAATATTCAGAGAAGCAGAACAATGTAATGTGGTTTCTTGTCAAACAATATAAAACGGGAGAATATAAAGGATCAACACATTAAAGGATGGGGGACAAAAAAGTTAAACTTTAACTTTTATGTCTTTCTTTTTGCAGAAGACATTTTGGGACCATAGACAAGAGAAATATTCCTTTTCTTATTCAGCAAATAAATAGGAGACAAGTGTAAAAAATAAGTCAGAGAATGAATCAAGGAATAATTCTGTCCAGAAGACAAACAAATACATGACATGTGATTTAAAGAAAAATATCTGCTAGAAACGATGTGAACACTCATAGGTAAGGGTGCTCACACTTGTGAAGGTGGTTACCTTTAGAAGTGTGTGCACAATGGATCATAAGATGACAAAAACAAGAGGTGTAGCGAGAACATTCTGGTCTGAAATTGTGTTGACAGTGGTGGTCACAACTGGTTTAGAAGTGCTAGCCTTAATGAAGGTGGTCACGCCAGGTTAGGAAGAGCTTGCTCCAGGGGAAAAACCTAAACCAGTTTTGTCACCAAATGACTTCCCTTGGCCAAGACTTCATCAAGTTTAAAAGAACTTGCGTTCAATCTTTCAACAATTGCTTTGGCCTCTGTTAGTGCATTTATAGCTTGATTTAACATAAGTTCCTTGTTAGCTAAATCAATAAACACAACTGTCAATTTATCATTCAAAACTTTTTTATCTTCTGTTAAGGTGCAGTTTTCAAATTCAAGGGATTTGATCTTTTTGATGGCTTTCACCATGACTCATACATCTTATCATAGACCCCTTGCTGCTCCTTATAAACATCACTTGAGTCATCTGAGGACACGCTCCTACTGTCCTCTTGTTTAGCAGTAAAAGCCAGGAAATTCTCATCCTCATTAACGTCATCACCTCCACTCTCACTGTCATCACTTTCACTTAGTGTGGCAGCCATGACTTTTCCTTTTTTCTTTAAAGTGTTCGCACACTCTAATTGAATGTGTCCATATCGTTTAGATTCATAACATCTGATGCCTTTGCTTTTCTTCTCATTATCTCTTGAAAATCGTTTTGAGAAGGCACATTGACCAACTTGGTCAGAAGGCTTCTTCAAAAAAGGTTGTTTACCCTTTTTGTTCAACCTAGGTTTTCTCATATTCTTTTTCAAGAATTTAGCAAAATTCTTTGTAAGTAGGGGACACTCATCTTCCTCACCTTCACTAGAGACAAAACACACGGAAGGTTCAGATGTTACCTCATGTTTTAGAGTGAGACCCTTTCCAGGTTTCTTCTCCCATCGTTTCAGGTTGAGTTCGAACGTCTAAAGTGATCCAATGAGTTCATCCAACTGCATCTCATCCCGATTTCGGCACTCTTCGATAGAAGTTGCTTTGGACATGAACTTCATAAGTAGAGATCACAAAACTTTCCTGACAAGTTCAGCATCAGTATATATTTTATCCAAGGCAAAGCATTCATTCGTGATATCACATAATCTACCATGAAAATTAGTGATAGACTCATTATCATGCATAAAAAGATTTTCATAATCAGTAATCAATCTCCTAATTCTGGTCTTTTTGACAGTGTCTGTTCCTTCATTCTTAACTTGGAGTTTGTCCCATGCATCTTTAGCTGTTTCACAGTTGGCCATGTTTTTCATTTGGTCAATACTTACAGCGTTAAAGAGTGCATGAAGAGCTTTAGAGTTGAAATTGGACTCATCCAACTCAGCTTTAGTCCATTGATCAAAGGGTTTTCCCCTACTACTACCTTCTTCTCCTACAACTTGTGGTTCTTTCCAACCAACGACACAGCATTCCAAGCCCTTTCATCAATGGATTTTAAGAAGGCTGTCATCCTAGGTCTCCAGAAGGAAAAACTAGTTCCCTCCAACAATGGTGGTCTATGAGTAGATCCACCTTTAACAAAGAAACTCATAGTGACAAAACAAAAAATATGGTCACACAAAAAGATGTGATTACACAAAATAAAAACAAACTAACCTGTTCAACCAGACACGAGAAATGAGTTTACAAACAAGCAAGGACCAGCTGAAATAATTTTTCAGAACCCGTCTGATACCATGAAAGTTTTAAAGGGGTTACCAAGTGATTAAAACTTATGCTGAATGGGTTACTTGTTCAACTTAATGCAAATGAGTTGGGAATAACTGAATTAAAATATACATAAAAATAAGTAAAGAACACACTCATTTTTACATGGTTCGGCATCAAGCCTACATCTATGGGACCAGGTCCAGAGGAAGCAATTCACTGTGAAATACTTATGAGTTCAAATACAAAGTAAGATATCCACAGTAGTAAAACACTCCCTGTTTTCTACATAGCGATTCAATCTTCTTTGGTTGAACTTCAAGCCATCACAACAAGCTTCACGTGCACAGCCATAGTAATGTTGAAGAAGAGTTACTCTCAGGGTTCAACAATGAAGACAGGACAGTAGCTTACACTCAAGCTCTCCTCACAAGTGAAAAACAACAACCTAAGATCTCACACAAGGGTAAGTGATGAGGGTAATTTAAAGCCTACCAAAGCATGGAAGAAACCTTAATAAAAATAAGAACCTCAGAGAATATTCAGAGAAGCAGAACAATGTAATGTTGTTTCTTGTCAAACAATATAAAACGGGAGAATATAAAGGATCAACACGTTAAAGGATGGGGGACAAAAAAGTTAAACTTTAACTTTTATGTCTTTCTTTTTGCAGAAGACATTTTGGGACCACAGACAAGAGAAATATTCCTTTTCTTATTCAGCAAATAAACATGAGACAAGTGTAAAGAATAAGTCAGAGAATGAATCAAGGAGTAATTCTGTCTAGAAGACAAACAAATACGTGAGGTGTGATTTGAAGAAAGATATCTGCCAGAAACGATGTGAACACTCATAGGTAAGGGTGCTCACACTTGTGAAGGTGGTTACCTTTAGAAGTGTGTGCACAATGGATCATAAGATGACAAAAACACTAACATATATGATGCTAAGAATAATGTTAGGATTATAAATTTATATACAAATTTTTATATTCCATGTGATACAAAATGAATGAATAAGTGTACATAAAATATTGGAGTGACCATATCATTTATATTAGGGTTCTATTTGATGTTTTAGAAAAGAAAGAAAACAAAAGAGAAAAGAGTACTCCAACTTAGACTTGTTGTTTGTATCATATATATGAGTTTATTATTATTATTTATTATTGGAGAAATTAAGGGAGAGACAAAAAGAAAGATTAAGGATAATAATGAGATCTAAAAATAAAGAGTTTTGATTTCTATTTTTGTTATTGTATTACAAAATTAATAAAAATATCATTAGGCTTGTTAAAGAGAAGAGACTTCAGTTGAATTTTATTGTATTGTATGAATTGGAAAAAGATTGACCAGTCCCAACTTAATTTCATACGAAAAGGGTGGGAAAAAAGAGAAAAAAGAAGAAAGAAAATCTTTTTTATTACAATGTATCTCTCTTTTCAACCTCATCTAAAGAATATTATCAATTTTATTTGAAGCTAAGTAATATCAGATATCCACATGGGTTAACACTATTTTTTGTCACTTGGCCTGCAATTCTCACATATAGCTTTGTCTTTATTAAAGGGGAGGAATGGCTAGAACAAAATTAATTAGAGAACATTAATTGATTTAGTCAATTATAAGTATGTAATCAATATTTAGCTTTAAACATTGAGAATCTCAACTAACGTATCATCGATGTGCAATTAATTTGATAAATTATACTTAAAGTAGTATATGACTATGACTATGACTTTGTTACACCATGTTGCCGTGGCCGGGCACATAGAGTATCTTTTTTAAATGTTGGGGAAGGTGAAATTATTTTATACAACTATTTTATTTGATGTTGGGGTGCAAATAAATGTCTTGTTATGTAAGGAGTTATTTTTCAGTAATGAATAATAAGGAATATTACATAATTTATGATTACATTAAACAAGGAAAGATGAAAGAAAAACTCATCAAGTATCTCCATTATTCTTCAAACTCGTCTACAGAAAATGCATAAAAATAATCACATAAAACTCTAGATATTTTTTTTCTTTCTTTCATACAAATAATTAAGCAAGAACATAATATTAAACTAATAAATTAATATTACTCACCACCATAGAACAAAACTTCCTTAAGTTCTCCTTGGTAGAACAAAACTTTCTTAACTTCTGTTCTAGGGTTGAATGAAACCATATGTCTCCCAGCTATGAGCAGTAACACTTCATCACCATTCTTTGAAACACTCAATGGCATAAACACTCAATGGCATTATGTCATCTAAATTACAAAACCTCGAACCCATGGACGTAGTCAGGATTTTGAGTCAATGGATTCAAAACATCAAAGTCGATAAATTTACAATAAAATATATACTAAAGCAATGAGCATAAAAATGTACTTTTAAAAATAATATATACCAAATTATCAATTCTACAATTGTCCTCGACGATTTTTCATATTTTGAAAACGTTGCATGATTGCTTTATTGACAATTTCATCAAATATCTCTCTCTCAATGTATGTAATAAGACAATTAAAATTGATGGTTTGTCTTGAACTAGATTTCATAAGCTGATTATGAACACTATCGTTAACTTCTTATCTTCTGTTCAATTGATGGCTCCTTATTAGAAAACTTTCTTTTGATAAAAAACTTGTCCATAACTAAAAAAATAAAAGAATTTTTATTATTAAAAATATAATTTATTTGCAATTACAATTAAAAAACAATACAAATTTATCAAAATTCAACTCTTAACTTAGGTTTTTAAAACAATTTCCACTAACCTAATAAAATTCAACTCATAAACCCATGAAAAGTTGAAAAGTCATCAAATCTAACTCTAAATATCAAGCAATTAACCAATATATCAAAATTAAACCAAATCCCTAAATCTCTGCCACTTAGGGTTTCATCAATTCTTTAAACCATATTCAAAATTAACTCAATAACTAACCAAAATTTATCAAACCCAACTTAAAACAATAATTAGTTAACTCATACATCAACATAAATAAGATTAAATCAAAACCCACAACAAAATCTAGAAATTATTCCAAACCCATTTATTAAACTCAACAAAAACCCATCATTCATGATCTTTTTATCAATTAAGAAAGCTAAAAGAGAAGAATTTTAAGTAAAAATAAAAAAATAAAAAAATAAAATGAGCACCATCTTACCTTATAAGTTGTAATGCAAATGAGTAACCTTTCTTAAATATCCAACCAAAGGAAAAATATAATATGAAAGAAAATGAAAAAAAGAGAAAAGTTTAATAAGTATTAATTAATAATTCATTTTGTGGGATCAACATAAATTTAAGTGAGGTTAAAATTACAAAATTTATAAAATATTACTACTTTTTTGAAATTTTTGAAAAATCAAATGGGTTCAATTGAACCCACAACCCATTATGTGGCTACGTGCCTGCTCGAACCCAATGACAACTTCATCAACTTAATCCATGATTCCTTCACTCCGTATTCCTTCATAATCCAATCTCTGGTGTATATACACTATTACTTTCCTCCATTCCAAGTCGATTTTCGCAAAGGCATTCCCCAAAAATACTCAGTGAAGTCCTGAAAGTACCTGCAAAAGGAGGAGGAGATTGAATCTCCTTGAACTTCTCCTCTACTAAATCAAAGTAAATTATTTTATTAACCCCAACTCCATTTATGCTCAACGTTACCCAATGTGGAGCTCCATGCACAAGTGTTGTTCCTCTTTCATAGGGTAAGTACTCATTCGGGTTTCATAGGGTAAGTACTCGTTAGGGAATAAAATATTTCCAAGTTGTTTCGAGTTCCTGTAAGGGAAGTGAACATTTACAAGTTGTTTCCATGAATTTGTCTTGAGATTATAAACATAACCACGAACTAAATTACTCATCCGTAGAGTAAAAACCACTACCACTTTGTAATTATCAATAGATGAATTGTAACCACGCCCCGTAGCAGTAAAGTCTACAACATCAGGAAAAGAAACCCCACCAAAACTGCAGTACCGAAAGCTTTGAGGAATCATCCTGAATTCCCTGATCGTTGGATTCCATAGCACGAATATGGTGCCAAGACTCCTGGAGTAACCTCACGTCAACACCAGCAGCAGGGCAAATACAGAATCTCTCTGTGACAATGGAATCACTCTAAAGAAAATTCAAAATCGTTGAATGGCCAAAACTACCTTCATTATTTTCCATTCTTCCTTAAATAACAAGCCAATATTACAATCTCCAACTCCAACTAGGAAAGCAATAAACTAGGAAGAAGTAAACTAGGAAAGCAATAAACTCGGAAAGAATGTTAGGAAACGATCCAGTTGCGTAGCGGAAAAGAAAATTTTTTACAACAATGGATCGTTCTTTAGAACTCAAAATCAGGGCATAGAAATTACAGTTTATATATATATATATTACAAGAATCTGTAGAAAATAAATCTAAAGTTTAGATTCATACTCACGTTGGAGGCTCCACCAATATTGTCTCTGAACGTGTTTGCTACCGATCCAAGTGTAGGATCGAACCCAAGAAGTCCACACGAAGATAATCACAAAGAATCAAGGAGGGATTTGCTAGATCCTCCTTGGTCTTAAGAAATCAAGAAGAAAACTTTGATTTTGGCACAAACCAAAATGGCGTGGGAGAGTGTTTTTCTTTGTGTTGTGTGTGTTTTCTTTTCTCTCAAAAGGCAAATTAAAATCTTATCAAATCACACAAACACCTTTCCTTTTATAGGCAAACTTAGTTGCCATATTCCCACATGGAATGAGCTTGGGCTCCAACCCAAACACCTCATGTTGCCAAATACTCCCAATTAGATATTTTAATTTAATTCATCATTATCTCAATTAAAATCAATTAATATTTAATTAACATTTAACAATAATGATGATTTAATTAAATATGTGCAAACACACATTTAAAAGTAATTTCACTTATTTAATTTTTTTAACAAATTAAATAAAGGCTACGACCCTAGCAAATTTAATTATATTGTGAAATTACCAAAATACCCTTTCACCCAAAAAGACGAAAACACCCTTCTTTCTTCCTGGCTCTTAAATTATCTTATATGTGTGTGACCCATAGGCTTCTCATCATACCGGTAGTGTATAGTATCGCGATTAACACCAATTAATCGTCTCACTAATACACAAACCAAGATTGGCCCCTAGCAAGGCATCATGGCCACCCGATAGATTTGGATTCAACAAAGTAGCTACCTGTCAACGATATGGTTACCGTACAATTCGATCTTTTCATCATATTGTATCTCGACGAGACGAAGGCATAGAAATAGTGTCAACCTCCGGTTACTCTCGATATTATGTATTCAGTTTCTGGACCAATGACCTGTATTATAAATCGGATAGAGCAACAACTCAATCCCACTGTGGCCACAGTTTTAGTGTCATTGCCATATACTGAATTGCGCCGTGAGATAACTTCTCTCGTAACCGGGAGTGATGAATCCTCTGTCAATCCACCATAGTCTTGATACACTCCTTGATGTAGCCAATCACCACTGTATTGACAGCTCTGAATAGAACTGCGTTAGGCTAGTTTCAAACTGTACCAATCGGTGCACAAGGCGTTCCGGTGATCTCAAGTCTAAGGATCACATGTACCACCATTCGTTGGAGGATTTATTCCATAGACACTAGGTTACCATCCATATGGAATCCTCTGGCGGGTCAGTCCAGTGAACTTGCTACTGTATATCCGCCTACAACAAGCACCCATGTGTTGTATTAGGTTGTCACCAAACAACCTTAACAAGTGAGATCAGTCACTGCCTCTCGACATGGTCGTTCACACTATGATAGCCTTATTGTATTATCTGTGCTCTTACTTCAGAATAATACTGGGGCTATGAACTTTTCTAGAATGGCCACCATATGTGCTCATAGGGTTCTCACTATCAAGATTTGAAACACTTGATACCCTCGTCATGGTTCTACCATTCTAAGGACATATATCAATACATATTGCAATAATAATGATTTATGTAATATAGAATAAAATGCCTTTTATTGATTAATGAACATTATTATAAAGAGTCAATTCTACAATAATTGATTGGCTTTAGGGCATCTACTCTAACAAAAAAATGAACAGAACAAAAAAACAAAATTGCAACAAATACGTAAGCTTCCTAAAAATCCTCTACATATCATAACAGCTCCATTGTTTACAGAATTATCGGGTATCCTTCTCCTAATTTGCATCAATTGCTGGCTCTCTTGAAGAACTTGACTCTGGCAAGTTTTGATGAGTGTAAGCAGCAAATAGGTGTGGATGTAAACGCTTGATTTCTGAAGCTTGCAACCAAACAGAGTCCGAATTTGGATGATTTTTCCATTACACTAAGAACTTGTAATATCCGCCCCGACGATTTGTAACAAATTGATGGTCAAGAATGGCAGCAGTCTCGTCTCGCGGTGCTGTAGTTTCTGGAACTCGTAGAACTGGTGTTACCTTGGGAACCGGTATTGCAGAAATTTCATCGACATCACCCTTGAACTCCATAAGGTCTTCTATGTTAAAAACAGGGCTAATACCAAAATCAGAGGGTAAGTCCATAACATATGCATTAGTGCCCTGTTATGCAACGGAAACATAAACTCTAACGCTAGCTTATTGAATATAATAATACAAGTAGTAAAGCATAAATAAATTGCCAAAATTAAATGCAAAAATAAAGAATACCAGGAATTAACGAGGTTCGGTATTAAAACCTACGTCCTCGGGCGCTGCAAAAGAAAACTCCACTATCTCCAAACAATATTACAAACTTTTGGGCAATACAACAAATACCCAAAACAAAGGGGAGATACAACAAAACTTGCAAACTAAAGGGTCCTTAAAGAAAGAACCCTAAACAAAAGAAGTATAATGGAATTACAACTTGGGATACAATTAACATTGATTTAGGTCCTTATATATAGGCCCAAAAAGTTTCCCACTTTTCAATCCTAATCAATGTGGGACAAACAACCTTTTCTTGGCCTATTACATATAAGTCCCTAAACCTTTCTCCATTATCATTTCTACCCCATGTGATTTTGCTAAAAGCCATTTTTCAACAGAAAGCAATGTCAAGGCGGGTGAGCAGGAGATATTGTAGACTTCCCACAACTGCCCGAAAGTTGGTAGGATCAGATAAGCTATTGCCAGAGTGCAGCAAAAGTGAAGAACTAGTGGATAGAGGAGTTTGTACAGGTTTACACTAGACATATGAATACGAGTAAGAAGGTCCAATAGATAATGATGTTGAGAAAGCAAATAACCATGTTGATTTGGAATAACCTCAACACCTAGAAAATAAGAGAGCAACCCAAGGTCCTTAAGAGAGAATCGCTTGGCTAATAGATGAACAAATCGATCCATTATTGTCACATTATCTCCAATAATGATTAGATCGTCAACATAGACAAGCAAATACAAGATATACCCACCAGAGTTGAAGACAAAGAGAGATGTATCAGCATGAGAATTTGTAAAGCCAGGTTGAAGAAGAAAAGTACGGAGTTCTTGATACCAAGCGCTAGGAGCTTGCTTTAGCCCATAAATAGCTTTCCGTAGTTTACATACATGTGATGGAAAGTCACGATCAATGAACCTTGGTAGTTGACTCATATACATAGTCTCACTGAGAAGACCTTGCAAGAATGCGTTATTGACATCAAGCTGACGAATGGACCAACCGTGACTAATGACAAGACTCAGAACAAGTCGAATGGTGGTAGGTTTAACCACCAGACTGACGGTGTCATGATAATCAACTCCCAGTTGTTGATGAAAACCCTTGGCAACCAAGCAAGCCTTAAACCTGTCAACAAAACCATCAAAGTGACGCTTAATACTAAAAATTCATTTATATCCAACAATATTGTGACTAGGATCAGAGGGTACTAGTTCCCAAGTACCGTTCCGAATAAAAGCATCATATTTTGCAGACATGACCTTTACGCCATTTTGGATCTTTAAGAGCCTGGGTTGGTGTTGTGGGTTCAAGGTCAAGAGATTTGGATAGCTGTGTATGAAGGTTTAACTTTTGAATCGGTTTATGAATGTTATTTTTGGCTCGTGTTTGCATCAAATGAATTGGTCTTGGTGTGGGGGGTGTGGGTCGATTGGGTTGAGTGGCGGTGGATGAGGGATATGTGGTGTGGTTGGAATTGTGTATTTGGTTTGTAGGGATAGTTGATCCTGTTGGAGCTTCACATTGGATTTGCTATTGAGTGTCAACTTCGGATGGTGGCATGAGTGACGGTGGAAAGTTGTTAATTTTAATTATTGGTGTAATCCAAGAAGAAATAGTGGTAGACTATAGACATGGACCTTGTGTAAATAAAGATGCAAAAGGAAAAATTGATTCAATGAACCTAACATGCCTAGAAACATAGATTTTTGATGTTGCTGGATCATAACAATAATAGGCACTTCGAGTCAGAAAGTACCCGCGAAAAACACAAGGTTTGGAACGTGAGTCAAGTTTATGATAAGTGTATGGGCGAAGCTAGGGATAGCATAAGCAGCCAAATACTTTAAATTTTGAGTAGTTAGGAGAAGCACCAAACATCTTTTTGTAAGAAGAAAATAGGTTTAACGTTGGAGTTGGCATACAATTGATCAAATACATTGCAGTAGCAAAAGCATTAGACCAATAAGTTAATGGAATAGAGGCATGAGAGAGTAAAGTAAGACGTATTTCGAAATGCGGAGATGACGCTGCTTAGAAAAACCATTGTGTTCTGGTGTGTGGGGTGGAGTAGTGAGATGAGATATACCATTAAGAGCAAGAAATTTAGCAAGTGCAACATATTCACCACCATTATTAGAACACAACGTATTGATGTTTTGATTGAAGTGTTTTTCAACTATTGCTTTAAATCGAATGAAGACTTCTTTTACTTCTAACTTTTGTTTGAGAGGATAAAACCAAATATACTTGGTAAAATGATCAACAAAAATAATATAATATTTAAAGCCATCATAAGAAATAACCGGTAAGGTTCAGACATCAGAAAAAATTATTTGAAGCGGTCGATTTGAAACTAGAGTAGAGTTGGAAAACGAGAGTTTGTGACTCTTATTGCAATTACACGCAGTACATAAAAAATCAGAAGTCATGGAAGATGATAAATCTAAATTGTAACTAGAAACAAAGTGCTTTAAAATAGGAAAGGTAGGATGCCCCAATCGGTAATGCCACTCAAACGAAGTGGTCTTAACACTTGAGAATGCAAATAGTGGGGAGGATATCGACCACTCATATACACCATCTTTAGTTTGGCCCGTCAACAACGTTGTCCCCATGCGAAGTTCCTTCACAAGAAAAGAATATGGTAAAAATTCAATGGAAACATTGTTGGAAAGCAAAATTTGGAAATTGAAATCAGGTTTTTTTTGTGTTAGGTACACTAAGAACATTATTTAAGGTAAACTGAGCATTGGAAGTTCTGAGAGAAGTGGAACCGGTGTGAGTTATTGGGAGACATGTGTCATCTCCAATCTTAATGTCATCAGAGCCTACGTACGATGCATGAATGGATAATTGCTTAAGTCAGAGGTGACGTGATGAGAAGCACCACTGTCCAAAAGCCATGTTGGAGTGTTGGATGGATTGGCTGCATAATAAACTCTGTGGTTGCGAGAATGAGGATGGTGATGTGGTGGTGGTGGATTGTGCAACTGGGACTAGACGAAAGGAGGGACATCGTCTGGCTATTTGTCCCTGAATTTTGCAGATTTGACGGTAGCCGAGATAGGGTTGTGGTGGTGGATGGGTTGAGTTAAGCCCGACGTTGGTAAACGTAAGGAAGGGACTAGAGTTAGGCGACGGGCGCTAGCCTGTTTTGTTGACGCCAGGTTTGACTGAGGAATGCCAACCAGTATTGGTGGGATTAGATGAGGGTCGCCAACTTGTATTGGTGCGACTGGCAAGATTAGCAGAAGCTGGGAAATAAGGGGGATCAGATTTGGTGCATTGAAGAGATGATTCGAAACTTAATAACTTTTCATGAAGTTTATCAAATCCAATTGGATTGTCTCTGGCCTGAACTAGACACACAAGCTCTTTGTAGTCATCACCAAGGCTATCAAGTATTTTCTCAATTAGATCTTCAACATCAAGTGGTGCTCCAAGGATTGCAAGTTCATCAGCGTGAGCTTTAACTATTTGTAAGAATTCAGAAATAGTTTGTGAGTCCTTGGTGAGATTTTTAAATTGGCTTTTTACCTGTTTGCATCCCCGAGAAGGCTTTCCATAAGTATTGGCTAATATAGTCCATGCTTCCCTTGAAGTGTTAGCTCTAGCAATGAATTAAATAATGGTAGAAAAGAGAACCAACAATGGCATTGAGGATTAGTTGATCCTGCTGAATCCAGAGTGTGTGAGTTGGATTCGGTATTATTGTTTCATTCTTAATAATAGTTGTAATCGGGCATCGTTTCGATCCGTCAATATACCCGAGTAGATCGTATCCAATGAAGAGAGTTTGAAATTGAAGTTTCCAAGGGATATAGTTATTACCAATGAGTTTAAGAGGGGCTTGAGCAGCAATGTTAATACTGATTAAAGTATTGTGTGATTCATTGGTGTTGTGGATGGAAGTGTTTGGTGTTGTAGAAGTAGAGGAAGTGTTGGTTGCCATGATGACGAGTTCAAAAAAGAAAGAAGGAGGAAAAAAAAAAAATCAATGCTTTGATACCATCATGGAAGAAGATTTGAGATAGAAGTCTGGTATATCTTTCTATTGAGACAATTCTAATATAAATACATAGCAGAGTATTGAAAGCTAAAACTAATAGACCCCACTCCTATATACAAGGAATAGCTAGAAGATAAGATACAAAAACAAATTACAAATTACAAATTAAAAAAGATTTAGATATAAAGTTGAATCTGATCAGATTACTCTAGCAGAAGTTGTCTTTAATAGGAAAGTCCTCCTTTATAGGCTTCATTAACCCTGAATCTAATAATCTAGAGACACATAATTAAACTAAAACTCAAACTAAAACTAAATTGAATGAATAAACAAGAACATTAATCCTTAATTGCTTAAATAAATGAATTAAACCTGCAGACACATAATCTGTGATATAATTAAAAGAGGAGTTTTCTTGTCAGGAATCTATAATTTAGAGAATCTATTATGATAAAATAATAAATAACTAAAATGAATGAAATTGAACAATGAATAAATATAAATAATTAATTGAATAATTAATAAATATAAAGAATAAATTGAATAATAGATTAAGTTAAAGAGAGTTTGAGAATTGGAGTAGAGAGAATAAGAGTTGAGAATTGTGAGCAAAATGGGTGAAATTAGGCTTATTTATAGGTTAGGCATGGGGGAAATTTCAAAAAAACAAAGTTTTTTCCCCATTAGCAACAGTCCATTTGACCGTTGACGGTCTTATTTTTTTATTTTTTATTTAATAATTTTTGCAAAATTACATTTTAACCTTTAAATTTATTAGGTCTTTCATATATTATAGGAGACTTTTGGATATTTGTCAGGGGATTTTGGTAATTGGGTAAGGGATTCGATCCCTCCTCCCTTGGGCCTGGTCCAGTCCCTGGACCGATCCTATAGGGACGGGTTTTTTGGTCTGGCCCAGCTCTCTAAAGATATTACAACTCAAAGGTAACAAAACATTGGCGTATCAATAAACAGCTACTAGATATTTTTAAGAGTTTTCAGACCCCAAATATATTATGTTAATGAACCTTAGTAAATCGTTAAAAGTCAAAATTATTAAAAATTAATAATAAAATATATATTAAACTAGTTTGAGGCTCGCGGGTTGCTTTTGAAATTGGATTTGGACATATTGTTTATCTTTTGGATTGTTTATTTACTTATGAATTTTATGTGAAAAAGCAATATTTAATTGTATGTATTTCTTGATATATTGGATAATATAATTAATAATAGTAATTTTTTTTCCTTATTACACATTTATATATACTTATTATTTAATCCAATTTGCTAAAATTAATTATAGTGGATATATATTGTCAAATATATTTAATTCAAAATGTTATTATTAATTATAGTCTTTTTTTCAATTGGACATTTTTGGATTAACTTTAACTTGTCATTTTTTTGGATCGGATAGTGAATGCTCTTTTAGTAGTTGGGTCAAGTTTTATTTCAACTTTTTTACTGTTGTATGAATTGTTTGGTTGGGTTTTATTTCAAACTTGTTTACTATTTACTTAGGGTATTGTTTAGTACATTATCATCGTCTCTACCTCGCCATCTTGTATCTATTTTTGTTTTTTTTTTTTAATTTCTTCCACTACTATTTTTTGTTTGTTTAAAGCTTTGGCAGTATCTAAACAATATTTTGTAAGAATGTAAATAATATTTATTTCATCCCTTTTTCTTTTTTGTTTGTAACTCTTTGTTTTCATTCTTTTTTTATTGTTTGATTTGTTTATCTGTGGTTTATATTATATTGTGTAGCTTTGTTTGATATACATTGGGTAATGACAATGAGGATTAAGTATTTGTTTGGGCTTTTATAGTTTTGCAAGATTGATTTTTTAAATTTGATTGTAGCAGGGAGATCTGAAATAAAGGGTTGAAGAAAGTGAAGCTTTATTTGGTTTTTTTTATTGTTTGAGTTATTGTCTTGTTGTTCATATTATATTATAAAGCTATGTTTGATATACAGTGGATAATGAGAGTGAAGATTAAGTATATGTTTGGGCTTTTGTAGTTTTGCAAGATTGATTTTATATTTGGCTTTTGTTTTTGTTCTGGTATTGTTGATAGCATGTCAACCTCAAATCAAGCGTCAAAGAAAGGAAAGCGCCCTGTTAATGTTAATCCTAGACGCTCTGTTCATTTTCACGAAACAGATCTTGAAAAGTGAAATGAAGATATTCAACGTCTTATTGATTCTGTTGTTTATAGTGAAAGTGAAGAAGAAGATCAACGACCAGGATATGTGATTACGGAGAGTTCTCAATCCAATATGAAAAACAAAACTCTAGAACAAAAAATTGATTACTTGATTGAACTAATAAAAACTAAACAAAGCAAGCTTACTTCTCTTGATAATTCTTGTACCTATCAATTCAAATACCAAAATTTATATTTTAGTTCGCAAAAAGAGGTATTATCAGCATAGTTGTAAAAGTATTGTTTTTTATATGGATTTTCATTATTGTATTGATTTAATTGCTTTATTTATTTATTTTTATGTTGTTTTGTTAAACAGATTGAAATTTTAACTCAGGACAACCATAAACTTGCTTTAAAGCTAGAAAACTTGCTTGGTAAACTTAAAGTGATATGTTTGTTATGGCTTTTATATTTGTCTGATTTATGGAATTGTTTTTATTCGAGATTCATGTTTTTTAATTAGTGTTGTTTGGAAGGTGTTTTGAATATATGTTCTTTTGCATAACGTATGTGTTTGTTTATATTATAGAACAATTTTATTCTTGTAAAAAATTTTATATTTTGGATAAATAACTTACAAATATTTAATTTTATTGTGCATGAGAAACATGTTGAATCATATTCTAGATCTGTGGAGAAATGGAAAGATATGTTTTTGAGTTCAAATGTTTCAAAATTTGCTGAAAAGGAAGTGGATATACCTTGTTAGTCAAAACCGGGGAAAAAACATGGTCGCAAACCCAAAAATTCAACAATCCGGCAAAAGGAATTGGATATATAAGTTATGTGTAATTAGTTTTTGTGAAACTTTGTTGTTTTTTATAAATTGTAGTGTTGAATATGATATTTACATTTGTATAATTATGAATTTCTCTTATTTATTGTCTAATTATAATTTATCATGCCTAAAATTAATTAATAGTTGGGTTACTTGTTATCGTAATTTATTTTAGGTTATAAAAATGATTTTAAGATTAAGCAAGTATATATTTTGATTTTTTTAGGTTAATATTATGTATATGTTATTTATTATTGTTCGGAATATGGGTTGTTAACAAAAAAGAATAAAAAACTTAAGATGATGTTGGAAAATTTGAATATTGTAAGTTAATGAGAAACAAAAACGGTTGCTATTGTACTTTGGAATTCAATATATTGTTATTTTATTTATTATATATTAATTATAAAATAAATGCGTATATTCACATTCTTCATTTCTTATCGTGATGATTTGCCAGTTCCATTTCGTTTGCAGCAATCTGTAACTCTAATATCATCATATTAGAAATAATAATGATTGTTGAATGCATGATATCCACCAACCTGTCAATGAGATGTTTCGCTTTCTATCTTTCGGTATTTATATTCTCTACGTTGCTTTCAACATTTTCTATAATCTGTATCAATTCGTACTATCTGTTAAATATTGCTAATTCAACTGTTGAAAAAATTAAAAAAAAAAAAATTGTTAGTTTATGAAAACTAAACAATTATAGAGTTTATGTATATAAAAAAAATATAACCAAATGAGTAAGATGTCTGGTACCACTCTCAAAGTTTTTCAGATCTGATGTTTTGCCTGGCATTGCAAAATACACAAGAAAAGTAGAAAGCATCAATAAAAATTCAGTATTTTGTGAATGCATTACGAATACAAATTTGCTTAATCTTATATATATATATAAAGAGTCGGTTTTAATAGCAATTGAATTAATAGAAAACGAAAAGACATATGTTGAAAAATAATCACAAGGATTGAAGAAGATAAAAAAAAACTATTGGATAGTGTTCTATGATATGGTAATAAGTATTTATTTGGTAGTTTAATTATTATTATTAAAAGGATTGGTAAAAATAGTTATGGCAGTAGATCAAAACAATTGTTCGATCAAAGTTCAAGAAAACAGATTCAATGGTTCGTTATAGGGGTGTTCAAAAGAACCGATTAGAACCAGAACCGGTGGGTACCCGGGGTTTGGTTTCAATTCCTACCTGGAACTCAATAGGTAGGTTCCAGTTCCAAATTTTTGGAACCAAGAACCGAGACTAATATAAATAAAATTAAAGAGTAGAGGTGTTAATAAAAACTTTTGTAGAAAAAATAATGTGAATACATTTATATTTATATTTCATAACATTTAAAGTAAGTTGGTTTGACTTTTGAGAATCTATCTTTACAAAGTAATGGAGTTTGTAATTTTGAATTTATAATTTGTAATTTTATTTTTGTTAATAAGTGCCAAGTAGGGGGTATTTGTAAGTTTTTAAGGGTTTTTTTTGCCATTTTAAAAGCTTTTGGGGGGTCACGTAATTTTACAGGGTACCCAGAACCGAAACCGGAACCATTGTTATAGGTTCCGATTCCAAATTTCAAGGAACCGTCGGTTCCGGTTTCAGTTTCGGTTCCGGTTCCTTTAAAAAATGTAGGGTACCCGGAACCGAACACCTCTAGTTCGTTACGCACAGTTATCAAGTCAGATTAATAAATTGTTTGTAACTCTTCACATTCTCATAAATATTTGTAACTGTTTATATTAAAGAGCAACACATAACATATACAATGTAACAAAATAAAAACTTATCAAATCATTCATATTTATAAACCCTTTAAATTCACATAAATGCATTTTGACTAACATACAATGTATAAAACTCTCTACATTCACAAATTTTTTTTTATCATGAACGTTGAATATTAATAGATTAATATTTATTGTCAATATGAAAGAAAAAACAATCAATAAGAATGAAGTTTAGCACAATGAAAAGTTAACAATTGGTATTCGAACAATCAAGTTTAATAAATAAGTAAATTTGTTTGTGAATCGTTAGTTTTTTCAAACTGTTCATCTTTACATTAATATTTGTAATTCTTCAGATTATTATCAAATGAATTTTAGGTATAAAACATTTTAGGTTTATGTAAATTTTGGTTTATCTAAATGAAAATATTTAATGTCAATGTGAAGTTTGCCTTTTAAATTAATAGCGGCATACATGATTGATTAAGGTTGTTAATATATGTTACTCATATAAAAAAAAAAAAAAAAAAATTGAAATACGAATTATATTAAGCTATAAGTCATAGTAAATCGTTTTTATGTATATATTACAAATCATTATCAATGACGTGCAGTAAAATCTAAAACTCAAAAATCATAGCTTATAACATGGCATCACGTGTTGGAAAACCGTTTACATGTTATGTTAATAACGTACTTTATTATTATGGTTAGGAAATAGGATTATGCGATTTGAGATTTTTTTTTGTTCAACAATATAATTTGGAATGCACGTATCATCAGTAGGATTAATTCTGAATAATCACTGATATATTAAAATTCAGTAAAATATTATGACATCCTATTTGAAGATTCTATTACAAATTGTATTTTACTACACAACAATTTTGGCAGATGATATTTTTTGGTGTTGTTCCCGGTGCACAACACTTTCATCTTGTTTGTCACAAATCCCAAATATCTTTCTTTTAATAAGAATTATTGCTGTTGGAGCCAGGGATTTTAAGGTTTCTCTGCAATTTCTCATTTTAACAAAATAGTATGGCTGTTTGACCAACTTTAGTAGAATTTGTATACCTTTCCGTTCATATACGGTTAACAGAGCAATTGCGAAGTGATATAGTGCTTGCATTGTATTTGTTTTGCAAGCTACATTCAGCATCAGTAAACCTGTGTGTACATCATCTTCGATGAAGACTAAGTGCGTTCCAAGCAGTAATAAAGCATGTATATTTTCTGCGTTTGAAAACGTTTTAAGAATTGAAAGTCCTTGCGGCGTGATTGCTGGTAGCTTAGATCTTTGCTTGTAGATATTTCTTTTACACAGTATTTTTTTTTGTATTTGCTTGTTTGTTAAGATATTTGCATCTGCAAAATGTTAGATAAATAAAGTGTAATTTATATCTTGTGATAATATTTTGATATAGTAATCAATACCACTGGTGTTAGTAGTACTTACGTCAACCGAATTGTGCATAGAGTCTGGATGCTTCTTCGAGTTGCTTTAAAAATGATTTGTTGTAGTATATCTGCTGATAGTTGTAAAATATTACGGATTTGTGTTGTTGAATCTTCGTCAGCCATTATAAGATTTTTGAGTGTATGAAAACTTTAGATTTTGGATATTTGCATCGTAGTTTATATAATTTTTTGGTTGATAGTGAATAGTTATTATATGTTATTGTTTTAAATAAAATTGTTATTTGCATCTGGCTTTTAGTATTTCTGAACGTTGATTTTGTTATTGAGCATTGAATTGTATTTGGGTAATTGTACATCATATGTCAAACGATTTATCATGTGAAAATGGTTCGCCAAAGTCAATCTTTCTATGTGTCAACATAAATGTATCCTGGAAACATTGTAATCAGTATTAGCTGATTTTTAATATTAATTATTGTTAGGCTAACGGTTTTATAATAATTATTTGCCATGGTTCGCAAAGGCAAATTCTACATTAGCAACATATCTTGATATAGGTATGTTACCAAAACAGTATGTAATAAGTATTGGTCATTGGAAGATTCGTTGTAAATATTCAAAATACATGATACAATTGTTCGGCAAAACGTTGGTATATGTTGTTCTGTAATTGAAATGGCAGGAGTATTGTTTATTAAAATTGTTTGACGTATACCATTGATAATGGCAAGTTTTAATTTTATTTAATAAATTGTTCAGTTTGTTTGACTTGTTTGTTGAATACATAATTGTAATGTCAATGTATAATATTTTATTGGAATTGTTTGATTATTTTTCAATTTGATAATCTGCATAATAAAACAATGTTTATCATACGAGAGGTGTAATTATTCAAAGTTAAAGATTTTTTTTTAGTATAAACGTTGTTGTTAAATTATTGTTCAGCATGTAGGTTATTATACAATAAAATTGTTAAACTTATATTTATAATATTTACAAATAATGAGTTATTTTAGTTAGTTTGTTGTTTTAAGTATTTTTGCAAATTTGGACTGTTGCTATTGTATTTTTTAATAGAATATATTTTTATTTTTATTAATTGTATTGTAAACATCAAAAGATTGTGTACATGGGATTTTTTCATTTCTGCTGCTGATGAATTCCGAGTTATCTTTCCTTTGCAGCAATCCTGAACTCCCTCTTGGTTAGATCAGAAATAACACTGATGGTTGACTGCATGATTTCCAACAGTCCATCAATTGTTTCCTTCAATTTCTATCTTGCAGCATTTAGTTTCTCCATGTTGGTTTCAATATTGTGAAGAATATCTTTCAAGTCTACTCGTTTGTCGATTGAAGTGGGTTCATCTATTAAGTATAACAATCAAATCTTGTTAATTTAAAAAATATATATAGAGATACAGAGTTTCTGTATAGAAATGAAAATATTAGATTAGTTTAGATGTTTGTTACTGTCTGCAGAGTTCTTTGGATTTGATGATCTGTCAGCCATATTGAGATAAGCAGAGAAAATAAATTAAGTATTTTGTAAAGGCAAAACAAATACAAATTTACTTATCCTTATATAGATATTAACATAAGAAGACGTTTTAAATGAGAATAGAATATAAACAATTGGGAACCCAACAGGTGTCCGCTCATAAATAAAGGCATTAGTTATTAAAAACGATTTAAACGACTCTTCATATAATGTGGAGTGTAAAAGTCAGAACATTAATAGATTTCTGTTAAAAAATAAACAAAGGCACAGTAAAATTTTAAAACAATACAAATACATATTGATATTGTTATGTTTTTAAATATGTATAGATATATTTACTTTAAATTTAAATGATTTGTATTTTTGTGTATGTTGTGGAATTAAACACCTAAAATATTTGAGAACAATACAATGGTTCGCCAAACCACAGTTATGGAAGTAGATGAAAGCAAATGTTCAAACAATATGCAATAAAACGGGTATATAATTATATATTAAATGTATAAATTCGAAAACGTTTAGAAAACTGATTAATAATTGTTGTCAATGGGTCTGCAAGTACAATTATTAATTCAAAACTCTTCGCCAACAATTGAATATTACTACGAATGAGTTATATATATTTTTTGAACAATAAAGTTTACAACACTTAAAATTTAATAGTTGGTATTCG
This sequence comes from Pistacia vera, assembly GCF_008641045.1. Classification (NCBI taxonomy): domain Eukaryota; kingdom Viridiplantae; phylum Streptophyta; class Magnoliopsida; order Sapindales; family Anacardiaceae; genus Pistacia; species Pistacia vera. The sequence continues at coordinate 25,080 of NW_022196620.1, forward strand.
AAAATGAATTCCAGTTTGACAATCAATTTTTACAGAAAAAAAAATACTATTAGATATTTTATAATGTTTTATGAGCAAATTTTATGTCTCTCTTTTATAAAATTGATTTGTCTATTGTCCCTTCTTGTCATTCATCTTTTCATGGTATTGCTTGATTAATTGTTTGATATAATTAAACATTGCTCATTCTATTTTTATTAGATACTATCATTGATGAACAATATCAATTGTTTTTATTATAGTATTTTAACGTTTGATATTGTATCTAACAAAAATTATTTAGAACATGTTTTAACAAACTTTTTAATTAGTTAAAAATTTGACAATGTGACAATTGAAAAAAAAAATTATTTATTATATCTATATTGTAAACATGATTACATCATCATTTTTTACTATAAGGTATGTTTGGATGATGTAGAGGAAAGATCTTGAACTTTCTGTTTAAGAATTTTCAATTCCTCTTCAGCAACCAAACTCTCCCGTTTATTTAGATCAGAGACAATGCCCATGCAAGAATCCATGATTTACCCATTTCACTGGTAACATCTTTCAGATCGGGTCTTGCCGCATTTAAATCATCCAGATTTTTCTGGACTTTCTGTAGAAGTTGCTACAAGTTTTTCGGTTCGTCCTTTTAATTCACTGGCGAACCAACTGACAAAAAAAGATTCATGGAATTGTATTTATTTACAAAATATTGCAAATAAAAAATTCTTTTGTACTTTAATTATGAGAAACATTATCAATGCAAACAGATTGTTTCTTACCTTTTTGTTTTTTTTTTTTTTTTTTTTGAAAAACTTGAAATATTTCATCCTGCTTTCTTCTTGCCTTTATCCGCCATTTTAAAAAACATGAACAAAGCTTGAGCAGATAATTAGACTATAATAAAAATTTATATAATGATACAGATGCAGTTTTAGTAATCGTTCTATATATATATAAGCATGAAAGTATCATTTTAATGTATTTGGAAACCGAACAGTGAGAAAACGAACAAACATATCATAATAAATAAACTAGTCGATTGAGGAATGTGCAAATATTGTTTGGAAATTGTGAAAGACAACGGTCATTGATATTATATCAAATTTAAAACCAAATAAATGTTAACAATTTATATTTAAATTATAATCAGTATTTTTATTTATTATAAAAATAATGTTTGTTTAAAATCACTAAGTTTTTATTTGAATTTGAATCTAATGTTATTGTAATGAAAGATGAAAAGAAAATCTGACAACATTTTCATAAGATATTATATTTTTTCACTAATTATTATTTTTGATTAGTGGTAATCATGTTTATTTTATTTTATATTTTTCTGTGGCAATTGGATTTCAAGAATTTATAATTGTTCGTATGATAAATTATTCAGTGAAAATATTTTTTTAAATAAGAGTAATATGCAATTATTATTATACCACGTATATTCATTAAGTTTAAAATAAAATACGCAGTTATTGCTATTCCGTTTTAAAGGAATTATTATTTAATGATAAAAACACGGCCATTATTATTTTGATGTGCGACGTCATTTAGATTGATAAAATTTATATGTTGTTTAAACGTTGTCGTTCAATATGTTTATTACTTTTAAGGCATTTTATTGCTTAAGAGTATTTTTTAGCCTCTCTAACCCTAACGTATCTATTTCTATTTCCATTGCACCGAATTTGTTGCTATAATTTCAAGCAAATTGATAACGTTGAACAGTTTCATCCAAAATCCTATCAGTTTGTATAACTTTACAACGGTAAAATTTATTTCTTTGTTGATTTGGATATGTATTTACACAATCTGTATAATAGAATATCCAAATCAAAATTAGTGATGAATTTCCAGATTTGAATGGTTTGTAATCGCTTTGAACTCATGATTGTCTAAAATTTTGTTTATAATTTGTCTTGTTGGTTTGCCGTAGTATTTGTTAATGCAATTTTTTAAGAAGGTACAAATAAATTTTTATACTATCATTTTTCTTTCCTAACGATTTTAGGTAGTTTGGAAATATTGTTTTTTTAGGTTGACTGATGATTCTATTGTTCTTTTTTTTATAAGTCATGAAGTGTACTTTTTAAATTTTAGATATGGCTTCTAAAAAATTGTTGAAGTTTATGGATAGAGTCGAAGCCAAATCAGCATCTAATACAGGACCAAGCATTACCATGACAATGAAGTTGATAAATCAATTACAGAGTCTTGTTTCATCTGTATCGGTGCCTAATCCTATTGTATCCCCTTTTGGTTCATGTCATATTGAAGTTATTGAAGAGAAAGATGATGCAACAGAAGAGGTTCCATTATGTAGGTTCATAAAGCAACAAAAAACATCTCAGCTAGAGAGTGAGAATAAAAAGAATGAGAGGAAATATAGATCACTATCGATGAAAGAATTAGATAATAAGATATCTTTTGTTGGTAGTTAGGTATTATTTTTTTGGAACAATTTAATGGTCAGTTAATTTTGTACTTTTTTTAAATGTGTCTCATTGAGATTTTATCTTCTTCCCTTGTATTTCTGCAATAGGGTTTTGAACTTTGGCAAGAAGCTCGGGAGCGTTGGCTGGCAACGGAGAATGTTATTTCAAAATTGCAAAAAGAGATCAAAGTTCTAAATTTTCACAAACAAAAATTAGAAGAAGTGAGAAAGGTTTTGAAGGAGAGGGTAGATAAAGTTGAAGATGACTTGAAACATCTCCACGAAGCATTTAAATCTGTTGAACAATATATTGAAAATCAACAAAAAGAAAAGGAAGTTGTGATAAAAAGATTGAACGAATTTTCTAATCAGAATAGAAAAATCAAATCTTTGGTTGTCAAAGCCGAGAAAGAGAAGAATGAAGTTGAAGATTTGGTGGTAGACATGTTTATGGCCGCCAGAAAAGCTTGTGTAGATGCTTTCAAGTCAAAATTTCCAAATGAAGACTCTGAATTTTTGGAAAAAATTGTGTGGAAGAAAGGGCATAATCTTTCTAATGAAGTTTGTACTAATGATAATGCTACTGAAAATGTATCTACACCATGCAATATTACTTGTACAAATAATGAAACAATATAATGGTGTTGTGAAATATTTGACAAATATTCTGTGTTTGAAACTTTGCATTGTTACAGAATTAGTATCATATCTAATTTTCTATCCTGTGAAACACTTCTTTGAAAACAATATTTTGCAACTTTTCTTCTGGTTCATCTTGTTGTTAGACTAATAAGATCTTGATACCTTTTCTCGCAGTTACTCTTGATATGGCAACATATAATTGTCCATGGGTAAATACTTGGTGTTTTACGTACAATCCCACTGTTTTGAGCGATTGACCCTAACTTTTGTTTATAGTGATGCAGAAGCTAACTGTAATTGGTAATTGCCTTCTCCTCAGTCTGAAAGGCCATTTCATATCTGCATTGGACACTGTTATTCTAAGAATCACAATATTATCACCAAATTTGATCCTGTAATAATTGTTGCTTGTATGCACCACTTCCCTAGATGAGTCACAATCAATCTCGTCCCATTGCAAAAGCCATCTGATTGATTCAGATTTCGTAGAACCATAATTAGAACTCCAATTTTTAATTGCAATTCATGTTTTGGCATACCAGAGCACATCAAAGAGTAAATGAACTCTATTGGATATAGAATGTCATCATCATTTGAAGTCCTTGCTGCTTTGCAAGTGCTGTCTAAACTATAAGAGGTCTTCAATCCTGATTGCAATTTTTGAATAATGTAGTCATTCAATTCATGTGCTATATCATTTCTGGCTATCAATATTGCCTCTCTCTGATATAATCAAAATTGCCTGTCTCAGCAGATAGATTCAAGAAAACAACATTCACAATTCTTTCTTCTAGATTTCTATGTTAAGAAAGTTTCAAATCTTCAAGAATTTATATAAAGCTTTCATCTTCTGATACTCTTATTCCTTCACCAATTTGCAGTAACCATCCATCAAAAGTAGTTAACTAATCCAATTCTGCATCGCTTTGGAAATTCTTTTTCAATCTCATATTTTCAGTTAACTTCAACACGATGACATGTTCCCAAAGGGGGGATGAAGATAAACATGCTTGTATCACATCATATTTTTTCCCCTTTGGTATAACTGGTAAAATCTATCTGAAGTCTCCACCTAGTGCAACAGTTATGCCTCCAAATATTCTATTAGCATTTAACGGATCTTTATCAAACAAAATGTCCTTCAAAGATCTGTCAAGTGCTTCAAAGCAATACCTATTTGCCATAGGTGCTTCATCCCAAATTATCAAAGATGTTGTCAAAATCAGTTTTGTCAATTGCGTTCGTTTCTTAATATTACATGTACTTTCTTTAGTTACATCCAAAGGTATCTTGAAACTTGAATGGGTTGTTCTTCCTCCTACTAATAGCAAGGCAGCAATACCTAACGTAGCAACAGCAAGAACAATTTTACCTTCAAACGGAAATTTTGCTATTATTGTTGACCATAGGAATGTTTTGCCTGTTCCACCAAGCCTGTGAACAAAAAACGGCGTTCCTCTTTCATTATAAACTGAATCAATAATTGAATTGTAAATGTCTCTCTGTCCATTGTTTAGACCACTGTATAAATCATTGTGCAGGATTTTATTGCTGTCAATATCGTAATTCAACTCCTCAGCAATCAACTTATTCTGCATATTTTCAAATTCAACATGATTTGGAATTAGCAATCCATGAAAATCAGCCATTGTTTTTCCTCTTTTTTAATGAAGTCTTCAATCTCAGTCAATGCATGATTGTGTAACTTGTCTGTACTGTATCTCATCGTTCTTATTCCTTTTTTTTTTTTTTCTAAGATTATATGCAATGTCTTCAGATAGTCAATCTGCATTTGCTCACCACAATTCTGCTAGGTTTACGACTTCATTAAATAAAATAATTGTTACAAATAGATGTCGTAACTGTGTTCTAGTAGCCCATATTGATGATTCAGCCAGGCAATCATTCCATTCTCTGTCATCATCCAACAAGCCTAATGCATAACATGCATCTTTGAATGTAGGATATATCATTCCATTAATAGTTCTGATATTTTCAAATGATGTTGCTCCTCTAACTAAATTTAACAACATCCGCAAATAATATTTGTCACCGCTGCCTGGAAATGCAAAGTAAATTCTGCCAATGCATCTTCCACCTTCCCGTCGACTCCATTTCCTTTCTTTGTCACTCTAAACCCATTCTGTTGGGAAGTCAGAATAAGTCAAAGATCTTGCCTATTCATATTGTTGATTACATTTCATCCACTCTGTTAATTTTGTTTGAGTAACAACATTGCTCTCCAAATATTTGACTAAATTCTAATTTGGATTGAAGACGACTGTTTGTTCATTCTCCAAGTGGAAAGGAAGTCTTTCAACAACTGGTTCTCTATATCAAATTGATATATTCTCCAGCAAGCCTCCATGGCAGAAATATATCTGTAAATGTAGTAATTGCCTTTTTTAATATTATATTTATAACTAATAAAAACAAATATATTATATTTTATTCCTCTATATATATACCTGCAATCAACATAAGCTTTAATTTCATCCTCCTCTGTAATATTCGTGCATCCAGAACTCCCTTCATTATTTTTTGCAACCTCCATAGAAACTTTGATTTTGTCGGGTCCTTTGTTGACATACTTGAATAGATACTTGATTGATCTATGCTGGTTACAGATCTCAATGTTTATGTGACCATCATACTTAACCGACATGTTTCTATTATAGGGAACAACAAAACGGTTGTCAATTTTGACACTTTTTTTCTCAATAAATGCTTCAGTATCTCGCCTTCTATATACTGGGTACCCTTCATCATCTACAGTTGTTGCATTCACAAATTTCTTTGGAAAATGTTTTTTGCATTTCCCATTCTCCATGCAGGGTGAACTTGTATTTAAATTTCCACACGAACCATGGATATTTTAGTTCCCAACAGCTGCATAAGCAAGAGGATCCTTTTCTTTATCTGGTAATTCAGCAGATATCATCCTCTCAATCTTTGATGGTGAAGGATTCTTATATTCATCGTAGAGGAAAATCAATACATGTGCATGTGGGAGACCTCTTTTCTGGAATTCAATAGTATAAATAACTAGGAAATATAATGGAATATTGTCAATAATTGTTGATATATTGTAAATTTCATATTATAAATCATAAATGAACAAATAATTTAAAAGAAAATATACATATTACTTATAACAGAACTTACTTGCCACAGTTTCACCAAAATATTTATCATTCTTTATCTCTTTCATCAGTTCAAGCAATTTCATCTCAAACACTCTACAAACAGCAGTTACTCTTCCTTGTTTATCACATTAACCAACAACATTATGTATATATTGTTACTCCGGCCACTTTGGATTGCATGTGAATGTCAAAAAAATATTAGGATATCCATGATATCTGCAAATTGCCATAGCATCTTGATAATTTTGAATACGATATCATGGGCTGCCAGTGTGAGAGGATGGTAGCAATGTACACTTGCCTATATTCTCTGCATTAACATCCCCTTTTGAAATAGCATCCATCAATCCGCTATACAAATCACTTCTTAATTTTATTTTATTTTATTATCCAACAAAACCTTTCCTCTTCAATAGCCATATATGCATCTAGCATGTATTGTTGCAATAGTCTGTCAGATTTCATCAAAGTGTGCCCTTCAGTCAATCTATACTGCAATCGAAAGACATAAAATTGTCTCATAGTCAATTTATGCCTTAAAGAAGTTTCTCTGTCGCCCGATTCTCTATGCTTAATGCCAACCCTGTATCCATCCTCTCCATATGGAAACAAAATTGGAAAACTTAATGCCATAAAACTGGGATGTAAGTCAGTAATTCTTTGTAAACCATTCTTTGAATGATAAACAATAACATCCTTTCCAACATCCAACAGTCCAACATCACCAACAATTATTCCTATAATTTCAGATGTAGTTGGCAGATTATACTGTCTTCCATCTTTTTCTCTATGGATTTTTAACTGCAAGTGGAGTTCAGGAACATTATTTGATTCAATATAATCCCTGGCAAACCGAAAAATTTTAACCAACTCATTGTTCCTATCAAGCATCAATTTCACTTCTTCGATCAATTTATTGTCAACACTATTATAAGTTGCTTGCCTTCCCATACAATTCAATCTATGACTGATTTCACATTGTGTATCATAGATGTAAAGTTGTGCACAAGTAGGTTTATTTCCAGCAGGTGGAAGCAATGTCCCTATACAGTGATAATTTTGCCCACAAAGTCTAAAGACATAAGTACCAGTATTTCTATTGATATCAATATCAATGTCCCCTCTCATTGATGTAAATGAGAATATCGAGTTGTATATTCTTATCTTGTTTCTAAATATTTTTCCTTTAGAACCACTATTTACATCCAATAATTCTTTCAACAGTTCAGGTGGTTCTTTCAATAGTGGTAGCTCAATTTTCCCATCCATACAGCATAACAAAGATACAGGAAAAGTTATCTTTCTGCTCTTAATTGTACGCTCTTCATACCACATGATTGCCTCACAATGCTTGCAATGGTAAGATGGTACACCAAAGTTCAATGGTTCCAAATCCACTAACAATAGAAATAACACTAATTTTAAACAAATATCAAAGATAATGATATTGTTACACAAATGAACAAACTGTAATAATTTGTTATGTAAATATATGTGTAAAGTTTATAACTTACTGTTACATATTTCTAAAGGAGTGAGCTTTAATTTAGATTTTTTTTCTTACATAATAATCAGCACCTGCAAAATTTTATATATAGTCAGTCAGATATCTCAAGAAAATGAAAAGAACATAATTATATAACAACATAATTTTCCTTACCTCTATTTCTTTTTAATACAAACATTATGTATCTTCTGTTTTCTTTGTATATGAGATCATTATTTTCAGAACGGCCTAAGCAAATTTGCGAACCTGCATTTGTTTCCAACACAGATTCTGTTTCATTATTTGATACATCTACATTTGTTTCCAACATAGACTCTGTTTCATTATTCGATGAGTTTTCTGAAATTAAAAATAACAATAGTATAATTGTCATACTATTATAGAAGGGATAGGAAAATAATAATTGATTTATTAGTTACCTCTTTTTCTCTTCAATCCAGACATTTTGTCATTCGTACTATCACTAATTTTAGTTCTAGCAGCTTTTGCAGCTCTTTGTTGTTTCAATACAATCATTCTCATTTTCCTATTTTCCTTGCACACTCTTCTTCTCAATTCAACGGCAATTATATTTCTAGAATCAAATTCCAATTTATAACTTTCTATCATTTCCAAATATAATTGTACGTTTGTTGAAACTCCATCAGTAGTCTCCATACTATGCTTTTCCACATCAACAAATAAATTATTGTTCGGCAAATAATACAGATATAATAATATACACCAGTTATATTTAAATCATAGGTCAGTATTACCTTAACACAATTCTAAGGATCTAATACATTGTTCAGCATGCAACATATCAAAAAGTAATAATACACCAAATAAATGGATGGACATTGAAAATGTTAATTAACAAATCTATTACAATCAAAACCAAAATTATAATTCGTTAAATGGTTCACTACAACTCTATAGAAGAATTGTAGTCAAGTTTTTTTAATATTTCTACATATTGGTGAACATATTATAATCCCATAACCTAACCAACATAATTCTATGACCAGTATAGAAAATTGCATAATACAATGATATACAAAAATTTGAAAAAAAAAAAAAAAAAAGCTTCATCACCTGTAAAAAGTAAAATATTGCTATAATAAATTTCAAATTATCTTCGTTGATTGTATATACGTACATCAAATAATAACAAAAGATATTTACAACACATGGACACTAATGGAAAGCACATAACAATCATCTACAAATTTTTATATATATTGCAAATTTAAAAAGTAATACATACAACATTTAAGTATTAAATTGTTAAAAGAATAAAGACCATTACATTACCTTTACCAGCAAAAATATTATAGCTACGAAGAACAATTTTTATCTTGTTCTACAAAAATAATAAGACCAAACAATCAGGAAAAGAAAAAAACCATTATCTATCAATCTAATATTGATTACATAAATATATTTATATGTATACGAAGTACATTAATTACAACAATTCAATGTATGAATCACTAAACATTTAATTTTTGCAATAGTACAACGTATCAATCATTTCATATTAACATAAATACTTTGAATTTTTTCTATTAATTTCACATAACAATAAAAACGAACAATTTTTGCAATAGTACAACGTATCAACCACTTCATATTCACATAAATACCTTGAATGTTTTCTATTAACTTCACATAACAAAAATAATTAACACATACAACGTATACGTTCACATTAAGAAGCATTAACTAAAAGCAAATCAAAGAGACCATATACAATATACCAACCAATTAATATCCAATAATTTATAAAAAAACATTACAATAATAGGAACAATGTATAAATTGTTTGACATTCAAATAAATATTTATATATCAATTAATTTAAAAAATATCGTGCTAACAATACTTCATTAATGACATAATTAAATTCATTACATAAATAAAACATTAAAGTATCAAATATGTAATTAATAACCGTCAATACAACAATTATCAAACGATATAGTTAAAATTTTCATAATGTTTACAATACCTAGGCTTAATCATATGCAATATGAAGGATTTTGTATGATCATTAATCTGGGTTTAAGAGAAGAACATTGTAATCATCAATGAGGATTTAAGAAAACACTTGTCAAAGTTTTAAAAAGTAAAACATATAGATCAATAAATTAAATTTCAATTTGTTTGTGAACACAAATAAAAGAACACAGTTTATTAAGGATAATAATGTTCGGAAATTTGTAAAATCTACAATTCAATAAAACGTTGCCGTTTAGTTTCTTGCTATGTAGTTAAAATAATTTTGGGGATTTAGGGTATTTGTTCTTGTTCTACGTATTGTGGACTCATTCAACATCTTTAAAACCAATTCGTAGGTAAGTGAAGTTATTTCCTGTTCCACTAGTTCTTAATATCATTTTTCTTCTTGACAATGTCTCTTTTAGAAATTAGCAGCACCCTTTTTGATGAAGAAGTTCTAAACTTCCGAAAAGATTACAATATCTCTAACGATTATGATTTATTGTCTTGTGATTTGCCTAGGTTTTATATATTCACTATTCCTCCTTCTGGGTTTTTTTACCTTTTTTGAAATATTTTTGCAATATGGCTTAGTTCCTCCATTCTCTCCATTTGTAGAAGAAGTAATGATGGCTTATAACATAGCACAGCCAACTCCATCCAAATGGTTGGAAAATTGTTATGGCTTTTGAAGTTGTTTGCTTGATGAATACAATTGAACCAATGTTTTTTATTTTTAACTATTTTTATCCAATTAAAAAGAGACCCAATAGTCCCTTTTACTTTATCGAAATTAGGAAGGGTAAAGTGTTGTTAACAGGTTTGAGCAATAAGTTGTGAGGGTGGAATGATAGGCACTTTTTATTGGGTTGTAAGAAAGGCTAGGGTGGATTACCTACTGAGTGGTTAGATTTCAAAAAGAGGGACAATGAAAGCGGCCGTAGTAAGGGAAATGAAATTGCAATCAAAAGATTGGAACTTCTTATTCAGCAACAGTAGACTTTTGACATCTACGATATACTGAGCAAATACTCGGATTTTAATTCAAAAAGCGGTATTATGAATTTTAGTATAATTGCATCTTATTTTTGTTAGAAATTTATTGTTTTTGATTTTGTTAATGAAAATTATATTTGTGAAAATAGGTCTAATTGCAACAGCTGCAATAACAATTTCTCCAACCAGATTGATTGTTTCTGCACATCCTACACCATCTACATCTGAAAAATATATTCACCAATTGAACCGAATGATGAAGATATAGAAGAGAGTCAATTGTTAAAGAGAAGGAAGCGTGATAACAACAGCAAGGAAGTAAATATAGTTCCTAATTGTGGAAAGAATTTGAAGAACATATATGCAACAGATCTGGATAGACTTACACTAGATGAGGTAACTTTGCTAATATAAAATATATCATTGTTCACTTCAATTTTTTGATTGTCATATAATTTTTTAATTGTTTTTGTCTTGTTTTATTAACAAAATTTGTATTGTTTGCTCGAAATGAAGCGACGTTGGCGAGGGTCTGACAATATCATTGTTAAACTGCATAAAAAGAAAAAAAAATCTAGACATTCAAAAAGAAAAACTTACAGCTAAACAACTATCTATAGAACAAATATGCAAAAGTCATAATTGAATTAAAGGATCATGAGGAAATAGTTAAAGTTGCAGGAAAAAATTGTGAAAAAATTCATGAAGAAGTTTGTCTTCTTAAAAGACAAGAAAAAGAATTAATTGACTCCAATACTAAAATAGAATCTACTATTGCTCAAGCTGAAGCAGATAGGAATGAAGCTTGTGGTTTACTAACTCAGATGTTCTTCGAAACTCGAGCAGCCTGTGTTAACGAATTTAAGTTGTGGTTTCCAAATGAAAATTCTACTTTCTTGAAGCAATTACAATTGCAAGCAAAACAGACAAATTAGGTTGTTTCTGACACTACTCCAGATGTTGTTGATACTTGATGTATTGAATTCAAATACTGACCATTTGTAAATATTTTCTCTGTTTTTGGAACAATGTTTATAAATATATGTAAATATTTAATGTGTTTTTGCAACAATGTTTATAATATGTTTTAAAATATATATTACTTCTAACCAAAAGTACTGTTAAAATAATTTTTTTAAAACTTTGTTTCGTTTCAATATAAAAATAATTATATAAGAATGTTAAAAAATTATTATTGAATGTGGTAATTAATAACGTTCATGCAAACTAATGTTTACACATTTTATTACAGCTTTTGCTTTTTCTTTTCATTCCCATGAAAACTTTGCCTAGCAAATGTACTTTGTTCAGTCCTATCTTTTTTCAATTCACTCCGTTCTTCTTTTCGAACTGCTACATCTATCTTCTCGAAAGTTGATTTGTTTGTTGTCGTGTCATGGTCACGGTGTTCAATACCAGGTTTAGTAACATATGCCACTAGTACCTATAATTCATCTTCTTCTTCAGCTTTTTGGTCTATGCCATTTTCTCCACCTGTTGCCTGCTGTTTAATACAATCTGTATATATTACTTGAATAATTTAGACAAATTAACAAATTCATATCAAAGCTTATACTAACCTTGTCCAATTCCTATAGTTTGTATTCATTCTCCAGTTTATGATTGACTGGAAATACTTTCACTACAGTATAAGATTGATATCCTTCCTTGAGGTTTGAATCTCTCAACTTGATTTTGAAAACAAATGTCTGGCCACACAATTCATACAAACGTTTCGGGATTGTTCTTGCATCATTCTCTTGTTTGTTCAACAATTGAGAGCAGCATAGTCCAATCAATTTCTAGACTATTGAATCAAACAATAAAAAAGTTGCTTCTGCACTTTCATCTGTCACTTTCATTTCTATGTATCTATTGTAACATTAACAACAATTTATCGAGGGGAAAAAAAATATACATACCTCATCTGTGGGAATTTTGATTATTTTCTGCATTTCTGACAATACAAATTCTCTGGGATCTTTTTCTTACAAAAATTGCAAGACAAATAACACCAACCAAATCTAGAATCAACATCACTTAGCGTAGCCTTTATTGTGAAATCAGTGACCTATTCAAATGAATTTTTTATATAAAAAATAAAGGTTTAATGACCTATTCAAATGAATTTCTTATATAAAAAATAAAGTTGTAATAATCAATTTAATTACATAGTAAATATTGTACTTGATCATCATTGTTATACCACACCAAATCGGTAATATACTTCAATGTTATTCTATTTTGAAACATCTCCTTTTCTACCGGTACTTCATTGAAAATTATCTTTTGCAATTGAACAACTGACATGTTCTGGTTTCTATAATAATAACAATAAATAAGATATCAATGTTATACAACATTTAATATTATAATATACAATTTCTTGATATCTTACATTTCTTGAAGGGAATGCACCTCCTCAATATCGAGATTTACATAAATTCTTGATGCCGAAGTTGTATTGAGAAATAATCGCCCTGCATTTTACACACACACACACACAAAAGTTCATTATTCACAATATAATAATTTTCTATTATATGTTTAAATTACCTTGAAACTCCTTCACTTTTGTTGATATAAGAATCATAACAATAGCCTTGCCAATTTCCATTTGCACAACATCATTGATTTCATCACAAATTTTCCCCACAAAGATATAGTAATTGTTTCTCTGAAATTAATAACGATGTTAGTTATATCAATTGATAACAGGATGTACCAATATTGAAACAAAAAACTTACTGTTCAATATGCAATCTAATGTCTCTTTTATTATTCTTTGTTGATACAATTTCTTGAGTTTCTCCCATTCCATTTAGAATACCAATGACATCTGCATATCATTATTTATGTTAAATATAATATATAATTTCATTTTTCATAGACTTGAAATATCTATAAGTAAAACTAAATATACCTGACAACAAAGTAGTATCATGTGATCTATTTTCAAGATCATGAATACTGGAAAGTTTAAAATAAGACTTTAGAATGACTATTCTTGGTTCCTTGATCTCCTTCAAAGATGTGGTCATCAAAAATTGTATACGATATGTGCCTTCCACGGGTTTGTAAGAAGCAGCACATTCTATTACCCTTACATTTCTGATGAGATATATACAACCTTCATGGATCTGGCTTCTAAACTTAGGAGCCCTATTTTTTGGTATAGTTCCATGCATCACATTGCTCTGTAAAACCAATGTAAATGAAAAGCGTTAACAAATATGTGTAATTTATAAATAATAAAACTTTTAACTAACATAAATATTTATATTTTGCACCTGTTCATCCATCAAAACCATATCAATGCTAAACACATCATTATTCATTTTAAAATTAATACATTCCCAAAATCTTATAACTTGGGCAACAATTATCCAATCATCACGTGATCATTGGTTAAGATCTTCCAACGAACAATAAGGCATTGCAATGAATTCCTGCAAGGGAAAAAAAGACAAATATCAATAACGTATAGTAATGGTGCAACATCGTTCGGTAGCTGAATTTTTACAATATAATCAAAAACTGCATGTTTCGATGTGTTGAGTTCCTGTGACATAAAAGCAAACATACCAATGATACATTATGGTTCGACTACCGAACCATAACTATAATATAAATTATTATAGTTCGCTCTTGCAAATTTTGTCCAACAACATCGCTATGGTTCGCCATATAAGCATTAACTTGTTATATATGTAATTATAATTGGAAAAATATGTGTTATATCAGTAATAAACCAACATAATTCGATTGTGAGACGCCACTGTAAACATACTAATGGTCCATTATGGTTCACCTGTGGAACCATAAATTATAACATAAATCATAATTATAATTGGAAAAATAGTTGCTATATCAGTAATAAACCAACATAATTTGCCTGTGCGACGCCACTGTAAACATACTAATGGTCCATTATGGTTCGCCTATGGAACCAAATTATAACATAAATCATTATACTTCAGCCACTCATGATGCTCTAAATGATTTGCTGTGTGGAGTTCCTGTGACATAATGACAAACACACTAACGGTTCATCATGGTTCGCCTGCCGAACCATAACTTAGAATATATATCATTATATCGCTATGGTTCGGCATATAAACATTAACTTGTTATATATGTAATTATAATTCTATCAATTGGATTGTTAATGAAAATAAACAAATAAAAAGAGTCATTACCTTCACAGGGATATATAAGTAGCACCTTTGTTTCTTCCAAAAATCATATATACCTAAATCAAATTTGAGAAAAAAGTAGTTGTTATATCAATAATAACAAACATAATTCGCCTATGCGATGCCACTATAAACATACAATGGTCCATTATGGTTCGGCTGTCGAACCATAAATTATAACATAAATCATTAAACTTTGGCTGCTCATGATTCGCCTGTCGAACCATAACTTATAATATAAATCATTATAAATGAAAAAAAAAATATTAAAAATAAACTGCAACTGGCAAGTACATCACATATAAACATATAAAAATTATAATATCGAATAACTTTACCTTCACCAAGATATATAAACAGCAGCAGCTTTGTTCCTTCCACAAATTGTATATACCTACATAAAATTTCAGGAAAAAGTAACTGGCATGAACATAAGCAAAAAAAAAAACAAAAAAAAAAAAAAAAAAAAAAAAAAAAAAAAAAAACTCGCAATAACATGATCTATGAATATATAAAAACAAATAACTATACCTCTATTTCTTGTTTAGTTTCTTGCTGGTAATAATGTACCAAATTATACAAATAATTACATATATATACTATGTACATCCAATTAATGTATACAACTCTTCACATTCTCATAAATATCAATAACCGTTTATATTAAAGAGCAACACATAACAGATACCATATAACAAAATAAAAACTTATCAAACCATTCATATCTAAATGCATTGTGAATAACATGCAACTATAAGACCCCTTACATTCACAAAATTTATAAACAAACAACAATCAATAATGTTCTGTGTATTAGGTTATGTAAATGTAAATGACAATATTTATTGTCAATGTAAAATAAACAATAATCAATAAGGTTATTAAAATCTGTCATTAATAACAAACAATATCAAACACCAATTACATTAAGCCACATATACTATAAAATACAACTCATCAATTTATGTCGCATCATCACTAATCAAATCCAGCCATGTGTCGGACAATCTGTAGACATGTCAAAATGAAATAATTCCAATCCTTCAAAATGGCAATCATATACCTTTATGTCTCAGGATTATATATATAGTAAAACCTCTTTATAGTGATACTCTATATAAGAATAAACTCTACATAGTCATAAAAAATTATATTCTCAACTTGGGATAGTTATAAATAAGAATAAATTTCACATTGTAATAAGTTATAATTTTTCTAATTCCTGTCTTAAGGAAAGTCCCTCCACATAGTAATAATTATGTGTATATTGCAAAAAAATATATTATTTGTTACATTAAAAGTTTAAAATGAAATAAAATATTTATTTAAAATTGTTTGGGAGAATGATTTATGCTTTAGAGTTGTTGTCACATCTTTTAACTTGCGAGTACATTACTCGCTAGCATAGACATGTTCTTGTTAAAACCAAAATATTTATAGCTTCTCAAGCATGTTTGAAGCTTCTTGACACGAAATTTTTTGTATTTCTATACTATCATCCTCATGATTATTATTATTTTTTTCTTGTGTAATTGTAGCAATGATTTATTCTTTAGTTAAAATATACATAATTTGTTGCTTATTTGAATTATTAAGGAAGATATTAATATTCATTCGATTAGTGTAGTAAAGTTATCAAATCTGATCACTCAAATTCTACGATGACTCTTTGATTATTCTCATTCACTTCATTTATAACTTGCAATTCATCGACATCAGGGATCCTAATTTTGTAATACTTAAAACAATTAGCAATTGTTTATGACTTCACATCAGTTTAACTATGCAGCAATTGTATTTACAATTTCATTGATGACACTTATCTTTGCTGGTTCTAAGATACGATTTTTTATTCGTTTAAAAAGTAGGCAATTGAAGTGCTGAATTGAAATCATAATACTATTAAAACATGAATTGAAATCATAATACTGTACTATTAAAATATGAATTATAAAATAAAAAATATTTGTAATTACACCTCTATTAAATTATAACTCCCTTATAATAATAAAATTAATTAATCCCACTATAAAAAGAGTTTACTATATATATTATTTAAAATTTAACGATAAAGTTATTTTTATTATTTAATCGTACTCCAGATCCTGGAGATCTTTAAAAAAAAAAAAAAAATGTGTCGACATGCACAGTTTGTGTCCGTCTCTCTCTCTTCAAATCCTCGAAAATATCGTTGAACTACCACAACTACTCTCAGACGGATCTCTCAATGCTGACCCTCTTCAACACATACACTTTCTCTCCGAAGCCAAAAAAAGAGCACCAACTTTCATCAGCAGCAACATTGTATCATTCACTTCTTATAAATTTTGAAATTCAACGTCTCTTTTTGAAGCTACCGTCACTACTCTTTACAGGTACGGTTTCTCAACTCCCTTTAGAGTTAACAGTAATTGTTATAGATTATGAATATGGAGGTTCCGCCCTTGCGTTACCAGAGTATATCATTGGATCAGATTCAAAGTAGTTGTAGATTCCCTTTCTCGTTTACGGATGATAAAAAGGTTTTCAAACATAAATCCTTGTTTTCTGGATATAGTTTTTCGTTGGATAGAAGAAAGTGGAAGATTCCGTTTCGTAGAATTAGATGCTCTTTAATGGAGCAAGGGTTAAAGCCACGACCCAAGCCAAATAAAGTCGATATTGAGGAATTAAAAGAGAGTAAAGTGCATGAGAACGAGGTCAAGAAACCCTGTGCAGGGCTTTGTAGTCAGATAGAGAAGTTAGTGTTGAACAAAAAGGATAGAGAAGCACTAGAACTATTTGAGATTTTGGAGTTAGAAGTTGGTTTTGATGTGGGCAGTAGCACCTATGATGCTTTAGTGAGTGCTTGTATAGGTTTAAAGTCTATTAGAGGTGTGAAGAGGGTATGTAATTACATGCTAAGTAACAGATTTGAACCTGATCTGTATTTGAGAAACAGGTTACTTCTTATGCATGTGAAATGCGGGATGATGATTGATGCGCGTAAATTGTTCGATGAGATGCCTGAGAGGAACTTGGTTACATGGAACATGCTAATTGTGGGGCTTATTGACTCTGGAGATTATATAGAGGCATTTGAGTTGTTTTTAATTATGTGGGAGGAGTTTTCCGATGGTGGTTCAAGAACTTTTGCCACAATGATTCGGGCATCTTCTGGATTAGGAGACATTTCTGTGGGAAAACAGTTGCATTCCTGTGCTGTTAAAATGGGTGTTGGTGATGATACTTTTGTGTGTTGTGCTTTGATTGATATGTATAGTAAATGTGGGAGCATTGCAGATGCTCAATTTGTTTTTGATGAGATGCCAGAGAAGATTACAGTAGCATGGAACACAATTATAGCAGGTTATGCACTTCATGGCTACAGTGAAGAAGCTCTGGATTTGTATTATGAGATGCGTGATTCTGGGGTTAAAATGGATCAATTTACATTTTCTATGATTATAAGAATTTGTGCGAGGTTGGCTTCTGTGGAACATGCTAAGCAAGCTCATGCAGGTCTAGTTCGTCACGGTTTTGGTTTAGATATAGTAGCAAACACGGCGCTTGTGGACTTCTATAGTAAATGGGGAAGAATAGAAGATGCTCGTCATGTTTTCAACAAGATGCCCTGCAAGAATGTCATTTCCTGGAATGCCTTGATTGGTGGTTATGGTAATCATGGTCGTGGAGAAGAGGCCGTTGAGCTGTTTGAACAAATGCTTCTTGAAGGAATGAGACCGAACCATGTGACATTTCTTGCTGTGTTATCCGCTTGTAGCCATTCAGGCTTGTCAGAACGTGGATGGGAAATTTTTCAATCAATGGGTAGGGATCACAAGATCAAGCCACGTGCAATGCATTATGCTTGTATGATCGAGTTATTGGGTCGAGAGGGGCTTTTAGATGAAGCCTTTGCCTTAATCAGAGGTGCTCCCTTTAAACCTACAGCAAATATGTGGGCTGCCTTGCTAACAGCTTGTCGAGTACATGGGAATTTAGAGCTGGGGAAGTTTGCAGCAGAGAAGCTTTATGGAATGGAACCTGAAAAGCTTTGTAATTATGTTGTGCTTCTAAATATATATAACAGTAGTGGTAAGTTAAAGGAAGCAGCCAATGTTGTGCAGACGTTAAGAAGAAAGGGTTTAAGAATGCTTCCTGCATGCAGTTGGATTGAAGTCAAGAAACAATCGCATGTTTTCTATTCCGGAGATAAATCCCACGTCCAAAAAAAGGAGATTTACCAGAAAGTTGATAGCTTGATGCGAGAAATTTCAAAACATGGGTATGTTCCAGAGGAGAAAACTTTGCTTCCTGATGTGGATGAACAGGAACAGCATGTATTGCTGTACCACAGTGAGAAACTGGCTATAGCTTTTGGGCTGATAAACACTACAGATTGGACGCCGCTGCAAATTGTGCAGAGCCATCGAATTTGTTGTGACTGCCATAATGCAGTGAAGTTGATAGCTATGGTTACAGGACGGGAAATTGTCGTGAGGGATTCGAGCAGGTTCCACCATTTTAAAAATGGGATATGTTCATGTGGTGATTACTGGTGATGGTAAATTAGTTATTTAACTCAAGAGACTTACGATCTTCTTCCTTCTTGTTGTTTGTATTGATTTATTATCCTCCTCGGATAGACCATAAAAATAATGTAAGAATATGATCTAGTTTGCCATCCTTCAATTTGATGAATAAAAGAGCTTGAAAATTCATTTGTCAAAGGGCTTTCTAGCCAATAGCCATTCGGTTGGTCTGGATTCCTTATTCGCCATGAGGCCCATGTCCCATGCCCACTGTCATTTACTCGACTTGAGCCAACGCAAAGAAGCTAGTTGTTGGGTCATGTCAGTTAGTAATAGGCGACAGAAATTGCAATACACATACAAATTTTATTAGTACAGGAATTANAGGGATTCGAGCAGGTTCCACCATTTTAAAAATGGGATATGTTCATGTGGTGATTACTGGTGATGGTAAATTAGTTATTTAACTCAAGAGACTTACGATCTTCTTCCTTCTTGTTGTTTGTATTGATTTATTATCCTCCTCGGATAGACCATAAAAATAATGTAAGAATATGATCTAGTTTGCCATCCTTCAATTTGATGAATAAAAGAGCTTGAAAATTCATTTGTCAAAGGGCTTTCTAGCCAATAGCCATTCGGTTGGTCTGGATTCCTTATTCGCCATGAGGCCCATGTCCCATGCCCACTGTCATTTACTCGACTTGAGCCAAAGCAAAGAAGCTAGTTGTTGGGTCATGTCTGTTAGTAATAGGCGAAAGAAATTGCAATACACATACAAATTTTATTAGTACAGGAATTAATAGAACTTGTAATATAGAAAAGGAAATCATACAAATATAATATACATTTTTTTCTCATTAACATTACTAATAAATTAATAGTTACATTAATGATTCAAGTAATGTGGATTTGAACCTCCTGCTCTTAATGGGGAGTTAAGAGTTCATGGTTATATTGAGGGGAAAATTAATAACCCCTTTCTCTCTATTTTTTTTTTTTCCGCTAAAAATATGGTTGTTAAACCTCCCAATTTAAAGATAATTACAAAACTATGCTTGTTATTTTATTAACTATAATTACAAAAGAATCAATTGGCCCTTACATCAAATCGTATTATATATTTATTTATGTATTTTTATTGTAGGGAGGAAAGGGCGGTCATTTGGGGTTGTATAAGAAAGAGCAAAGCCAGAGCGCAAGAAAGGGGGGATATGGAGCAAACACTATGGGGTCATTTGCCCTTACTGGTTAGGTCCAACTCTAAAGAATCAGTTGAGTACATTCTTCAAGCCCTCTGGAGGACCCGTAAGACTGGCCTCGACGCCGCCGACCGCCACGTCATCCGCGACATCCTTCAGCTTCAAAACGACTCCGACCTCGACCCAGTATGTATACTGTTTCAATTCACTCGTTCAAATTATAAATGATTATGATGTAAATTTTTTGAATCATTAGTATTAAATTTTCTATAAATTTCTTAGTTCTGTTGATTACTCAACTATTGTCCGATAATTGGTTGCATTAAACTTACTTTTTATTGGGTTGGGCAGCTTTTGGTATGCCTCAGGACTTTGATTCGAAGGTGTGTTTATGAGAATATTAGCAAGGATGAGATTCAGAAGCTTTTTCCCAGTGAGGTACTTCCTGAATTGCAAAGACTATTGACGCTTTTGTTGCAGAAATTTCAAAAAGAATGGCGTGAAGAGGTTCTCAAGGACCAGGTCAGAGTTCATTTATGCTATATGATCTCTTCTGGCTGGCTGGGTAGAGTGCAAGGATTGTAATGTGACATATTTGGATGAATTATGTTCAGGTTGTTTTGCCTCGGTTAAAAGCAATGACATGGGACATGGGGAACCATGAGTCCACAGAAGTGGCAGACCCTGTGGCTGTTATCAATTTGAAGGTATGGAACTAAACATTTCACTTTTAGTAGGCATGGCGAAAGGCAATTTTTAGATCAATATTATACCAAAGCTGTAAATTGTCGAAGTAAATAAATTCTATAGGGAAGGTTTTGGAAGAATAGTTTGAAAATTTTCCTAAAAGATCACAATGTAATCATGTGCCTGTGCAGCTCCAAAATGACGCCAAATCTCAGCCAGGAGAATCAGACGTGAAGTTCCGATTGGCCAAAGATACTTTAGATACAATGCTGAGATCCATGTACTGTATAAGAGATCAGTTGTCTAACATGGTATTTTGCTATTATTCCCTATATGTGTTACTAACTGCAGATATTGTTTCTCTACCCTCTTGCTTTATCTAACCAGTTTATTATTATTGTCAGGATGAAACATCAAACCTGCATTCACCACAAGAAACCAATACAGTGTAGTTTACCAGCATAATTCACATTGGAAGGTATGGTTTGGATCCTGAATCTATTTCACCTGTTGAGTCCATTTGGTGGTTACTCCTGCTCTGTAGAAGAAGCTCCCCAGAATTATTGAAGTCATTAACTATTTTTTATTTAATCTATTGGTTGTTGGGGGTTTTATCTCCCAACCAGGATCCAATTTGTTACCTCACTGGTCCAACCCATAAGGAATCGTGCATAATTTTTGCCATTTTTTCTTTTATGGAAGTGGGAATATGAATGACGGACAGATGGAGAGAAAGAAAGTTCACATTTGTATTGCATTATTATTCTTCAATGTGTTAGATTCACGGTTTTGCTTACAAATATGTTTATAGAGGGAATATTCTGAGCTGACGATAAGGGTCAGCTTTAAAGTGTCGGTCATGAATACTTGTGGAAGTAGATATTAGAAATGGGTATAATTTTTGGGCATATGATGGTTTACGATCACCAGTTTTTTCTTGAGGAAGATTAGATATAACACAGCTGCTGAAACTGTGAAGTATTTGCAATAAAAAGGATTTTTGTTTCTGGAAGTAATGATTGAGTGTTCAGACCGAAATGAATGCTACTTTTTCTTTTCTGTTGATGTATATGTTGCTCATAATTCATGAATTTATTATTTTCTTATTCACTTAAGAATGGAATGAAATGAAAATTTACATGACATATTAACACCTTGGTAGGTATCACTCAAGCACGTGTCATGTTTGCTCAATGTAACTGATTAGATATTGTCTAGAATGCCATATGGAAACACATCCATAGCAGCAGCACCATGAACGTGCAAGCAAAGTTTTAATTTTCTTTTATTTAGCCTATGGTCATACAACACTGTCATATTGCAGATTCAATGGTGCGGCCTTCATATCAGAAAGAAAAAGATTTGGTGTTACCTTGTTCAAGAGGCTTCATTTGAGCTGCAAAGCTGGGTTCAACTGAAGTTGACAGATAACCGGAGGACTTTGATCTATTCAATACTCATGGCTGATCATGAACAATGAATTATGATTGACTCCAGAGAACGCGTATGGAGAATTTTATTCCATGTAAATTAGTCTTTCTTATCTATAAAAGAAAATTAAGTATGAAAGCAACTTTTTTGCTTATAGATTTATATTTCTATCATGAGGAAGGTAATTACGTCTTTCATAATGACATGTCAAAAGTATTTATCAGAGAACCCTTGATTTTTCTACATATTTCTGCTTGCTAGCATAAGAATAAATTGAAATGTTAGGCAAATTTGACCTGTTCAAACTTATTTAAACAATCTTCAAGCATGAGAAAGATTTTTTTTAGGGGCGAACGACAAGTTCCCACCCAAGGTTTGGCCTAATGACAAGTTCCCACCCTAAAAGTTTCAAAACGACAGTTTCCTACCCATCCATCCAATTTTTCCGTTATTTTAAACTTCTAAAGGATAGAATGGTAAATTAAGTTTATTTAAATTTTTTATTTTCTTTTATAAGTTTTGATAAACTGCTGCCAGCTACTGCCCCTTCCTCTTCCATAACCTTCATAACCACCACCTGATGGGGCCCCATGCGATTCCGAAGCATCTTTTTTTAGGTAAAAGTTAATTATGAAAATAATAAAGAATTACAGCAAAAGGGAGAGAACCTTAAGTGCCAACATCCTTGGCCATGACCAAGGAATAAGCTAGGATGTAACAATCATGGAGTAAACCAGTTGCTGCCTTGGCTAGACAAGAACAACCATAACCCATCGAAAGGAGGCAAAGAACAGCCCAAAATAAAGTTGAGTATGATTCCAAAACCCGATTGCATCAACCGTAACAAACATGTGCTGGCTTTGCTGGAAAAAATAGCAGCTCAAAATCCGCATGGCACAACACATGAAAAAAATCAAAAGGCCAGCCATAACCACCATTACAAGAAAAAGCTCCCCTGCCACTATTAAGATGCCAAATGCCGTAAACTAAAGCTACTACCAACACAATCGTCCAGTTATCCCACTGCCACCTCAAATTACAAAAGACAAGCTGCACCTTCAAATTCACTACTGCCTGGACAAGAAAAAACTTGTACATAATAACTTTGCAAATAAAGCAACACAAAAACAAATGTGCAACGCCTATTCTACAAGCAAGCCAAATCACAAAGTGCTTCACAATAATCCCCCAAACAATAATACTCATAACGCCCTCATTGGCTAGCATTAATACTCCTCTTCGCGTGAGCAAAACCCGACCCAAACACACCACCAAACTTCAATTCCTTCTCAACACAATCACCGTAACACACAACAATCATCAATCAAGAAAAATTGTATAAAAAAAGCTATCAAACAATCAAGTCTTCTCTCAGTCAACTCTGTTTTAACTCAGTTTGGCCAAAAAATGAAGCTTCTCAGCCGGACAGATCAAGTAGGCATGTGGCTCTTGCGCCGTGCCTTTAGCCAACACAAGGGCCTCAGGTGCCGACTAGATTTGGCCAGCAACAGCCACCGATAGAGAGAGGGGAAAGAAAAGAAGAGAAGAAAAGGAAAGGGAAAAGAGAAAAAGAAGGAAGACAACAAAAGAGAAGGGGAAGAGAGAAAAAATAGGGAAAGTGGCCTGGTGCGATTGAGAGAGGAAAGAGAAGAAGAGAAGGAGAAAAATTAGGGATTTTGTTTTTTTAAGTTTATATACAGGTCATAAAATGACATGATTATCCTTTAATTGTTTTTTGAAATTACTATTCTATCCTTCTGCAGTTAAAAAAACGGAAAAATTAGATGGATGGGTGGGATACTGTCATTCTGAAACTTTTCGGGTGGGAACTTCTCACTAGGCCAAACCTTGGGTGGGAAGTTGTCATTCACCCTTTTTTAAGTCATGAGATATTTTGGGTTAGGGCTGCCCCCTCGTTTCTTCCTATAATCCCTGTTGCTAGGAAAAGTCATACCCTTCCCAAACTGGAAATTTTTCTAATGGCTTCTGTAGATTACCAAATACCATTTCGCATGGGGCACATAGTTTTTGAGTAGCGACTATTCATTTTGACATGAAGAGACAATCGCCCTTTGCCGAATCTTTTGCAAAAGAATGTTGATATGAAATCAAGTTGGTTGAAATTTTTTGGAATTTAGAAGCACAAAAGGCGGCTTCTTGTGTATTTCAGAGACAATCAAGAAGTTGATGGTTCCGTCAATTGTGGACTCATTGAGAACGTTCCTTACAGAAAGGACATTATAATTTATAAGAGCTTTTTACTGACTGTATCAGTATGTCATGACTCTTGAATCCACAAATCTAATTTCAAATTACAACACTTTCACATTATGACTGATTGAAGTTTGACAATAAATAGATAAATAAATCAAAGTTTCACACCAAGTTTTTTTTTTTTTTTTTTTTAAGCATCCCAATTGATGGTCTACAAAGTTAGGTGAGACCAATGGCTTTGGGGAAATCAAATGCATCACGACTAACAGCTATTTGTATTTTCTATGGCTCGAGGAGTTGTTGGATCAGTCATCGCTCACCTTGGCTCAAGTTGACATTCACATTCATACTTGTAAATTCTAAACAACATGACATTATTTAAATCACAATGCAATAACAAGTGGGTGTTTATTACTTGTACAATTTAATTGTGAACCAATTTATGCGCACATTAACTAATCTTTTTCAATACCTTAGAATTATTGATCGAGTAAAAACTCTAAGGATCTCTAAAATAGTACACCCAAAAGTTCTTATCGAACTGTTCAGTCACATCAATTAATCTTTTTCAAGACCCTAGAACTATTGATCGAGTAAAAACTCTAAAGATCTCTAAAATAGTATATCCAAAAGTTCTTATCGAACTGTTCAGTCATCTAGAGATAATTAATCTAATCTAATGTTTATTAAACTAAGGTTTAATTCAATTCAAATGATTTAACTATAATTTTGTTAAATATTTATTTAGTAAAGGATTTTTTTTAAAAAAAAAAAAAAAAAAAAACCGAATCCAATTGCTTATGTAACTTTAATGTAGTTAAAATTAATGGATATGGATTAAAATGAGATTTAATCTAATCGAACAAAAGATAACAATGTCCTAAAATTTGATTCATTACAAGACAAGAAGTCAAGTCACGAATGTCCGAAAAATAAAAAAATGTTAAAATACCAGAAAGAACCTCACTGTACAGCATCTATCCCAAAACCCTTACACAAACAACAGTACCAAGATAATAAAGACAACAACAAATTCTTCCCTTACGTTATTACTATCCCCTCTCTCTATCTCTCTCATTCTCTTTGCCTTTCTCATTTTTACATCAAGCGAAGCCGGCCAAAACATTTATTGGGATTTTTTCCTTTTTCCATTTCACTTCGCAAAAATTTCCCAAAATAAAAATTTTATTAGTATTATTATGTTTCCCGAATTAAATCCCTAATTCTTCCATTTCAGTTTCGATTAGGATATCAAACCCTGTTTCTTTTTCTTTTTCTTTTGTTGGCAAGGCTTAGCTTGTTATCGTTTTGCAAACCCTAGAAATAGTATGGCGACAACTACCACGACCAGCATAAACACCGGCGGGGAGGACCGGGTCCTGGCGACGGCTCAGCAGATCGTCAAGAGCCTCAACACTCCTAAAGAAGTTCGCGAAGACATGCTTTTAATCTTCTCGAGCTTCGATAATCGTCTTTCGAACATCGGGGATTTGGTCCGAAGCGAGTCTAGTGGTCCCCACCGGTTTGAATCGGTGGAGAAGTTTATTCTCCGTTGGGACTGTAACTTCAACTGGGAGGATTCTCCTGACGATGCCGCCGAGTATCTCGGAGCCGTTGATGAGATTTTGCAAATGATGGATGAATTGTCTGTTCGAAACGAGAACGAGATGATGGACCGGGCGGAGAGCGCGATCCAGATAGCTATGTCGCGTTTGGAGGACGAGTTTCGTCATATGTTGATCCGGAACACGATTCCGCTTGATGCTGATCATTTGTACGGATCTATTAGGAGGGTTTCGCTGTCTTTTGCTGCAAATGATGGGGATATCGATGAGGAGTTTGAGAGTTTTGGAGAAGTTGGTGATGGGAGCGTGAGGTTTCACGAGAGGGGAGCGAGTTTAGGTGATGACGTGTGTGTGGATTTGATTAATGCTGATGCACTTGGTGAATTGAAAGAGATTGCTGATAGAATGTTAAGGTCGGGTTATGAGAAAGAGTGTGTGCAGGCTTATAGTAATGTTAGGCGTGACGCATTGGATGAATGTTTGGTTATTCTTGGTGTTGAGAAATTGAGTATTGAAGAAGTGCAGAAGATTGAGTGGAGTTCTTTGGATGAGAAGATGAAGAAGTGGATACAAGCCATTAAAATCGCGGTCAGGGTTCTTTTGTGTGGTGAAAAGAGGCATTGTGATTATATTTTTAATGGTTATGAATCCACAAAGGAGGTTTGTTTTAATGAAACTGTCAAAGGGTGTGTGATGCAGTTGTTGATTTTTGCCGAGGCTGTGGCCATAGGAAAAAGGTCGTCTGAGAAGTTGTTTAGGATTTTGGATATGTATGATGCTTTGGCTGATGTTTTTCCAGACTTGCAGGCAATGGTTACTGATGAGTTTGTTTGCAGTGAGGTTAATGGGGTTTTAAATGGATTGGGGGAGGCTGCCAAAGGGACTTTTGCAGAGTTTGAGAATGCTGTGAAAAGTGAAACTTCCAAGAAGCCTATGCAGGGTGGAGAGATTCATCCACTTACTCGTTATGTAATGAATTATGTGAAACTGCTTGTGGATTATAGTGAGACTCTCAATCATCTGTTGCAAAATGATGAAATTGAAGCAGATGGTTTGCAGACTGATGGAGATAATTTGGAGAATATGTCTCCAATTGCATGCAGATTGTTGTTATTGTTGACGTCTTTGGAATCAAATATTGAGGAGAAATCCAAACTTTATGATGACAGTGCGATGCAGTATATATTTTTGATGAATAATATTCTGTACATAGTGCAGAAAGTGAAGGATTCTGAGCTCAGGAAGCATTTGGGAGATAATTGGGTTCGCAAAAGGCGTGGTCAGGTACGCCAGTATGCTACAAGTTATCTAAGGGCTTCTTGGAGCAGGGCCTTGTCTTGTTTGAAGGATGAAGGAATTGGTGGGGGCTCCAGTAATGCCTCTAAGGTGGCCTTGAAGGAGAGATTCAAGAGCTTCAATTTGTGTTTTGAAGAAATATACAGGGTTCAGACTGCTTGGAGGGTCCCAGATCCTCAACTTCGTGAAGAACTTAGGATTTCAATATCAGAGAAAGTGATTCCAGCTTACCGCTCATTTATGGGAAGGTTTAGGGGACAGCTAGAGAGTGGAAGGCATGCTGGGAAATACATAAAGTACACACCAGAGGATTTAGAGACTTATTTGTTGGATTTGTTTGAAGGATCACCAGGTGTTCTTCATCACCTGAGAAGAAAGAGTACATAGGATTCAGAGCTCTTGTAACAGGTAAGCCTCATGCTTGTCAAGGACTAGGAGCTGTAGAGTGTACCTGTTAAATGTATCTTGATGATATGCTTTTGTTGTTGGTGTTAATGTTATAAACACAGGTTTTTTTTTTTTTTTTCCTCCTTTTTTGGTTAACCTTGCGAACTCTATATACTGTATTAAGTTCTGTACATGTTATATAGACTGTAGTTTATGTATTCGTGGATCCTGTAATGGTTCATGTATTTTACTTTCAGGAATCACCATCAGTATTTAATATTGGCCACACCTTAATCTTTATCTCTTTGTAATTTTCTAGATTCTTAGGATATGAGTGTGTGTTTGTGTGCACATGTGTGTTTGGGAGAGGGGTTGTAGGATGATGTCTAAGGTTAGTCTGCAAAATGGAACACCCTACAAGTTGTAATAATGTGCTGTGACGGAGTTTTTGTCTCTTCACACATTGAATGGAGTATTCTCTGTATGTTATTCTATTGTAAGTAAGAAATTGTTCTTTCTTTCAAAATTTCTTGTTGTATGAAAACTTCCTGGAAAAACTTTTAGTTTCTTTCCTTAAAATCAAACGGGCTGTTGTGGTACTGAAATTTAGAGAAGTTGCTCAATTATGTAGGTCTGCTTCTGCATCATTCCTTTAAAGGCTGACCATGATAGGAAGTTCATTTTCTGCTATTTGAATTTAACTTATAAAATTAATTAGAATGGTTGAATCAAATTGGTAGTCTTCAGCTGGATACTGTGCTTAGACTCAAGGTTGATTTCATAATTCACAGAATTCAACATGTTAAAAATTAGTTTAGCTTGTTAGGTGTGTAGATCACGTGTCAGAAACTCTATAACCGTATCATGTTGGACATTTTTCTTTATCAATGTTTGGCATGCTGCACCGTAGCAGCATGGATTTGTATTTAAGTGTGTTTAGCAATGCTTCATTCCCTGCATAGAATTAACCTCTATTTAGTTCAATTTTTTTGCAAATGGGCAATTGTGTAGCCTTTACACAGTTTAGTGGATAAACCATTTCTTGAATAATTTGAATAATTACTTTGTTACCATGTTAACTTTTGTTCATCATACGTATAGACATACTAGTTAGAGATGAATGCATATGGTGTTGAATCCATGTGTCCTGATTTTAGGGAGTTATCACATCCATCACTCCTTGCAGAGCTGATTTTTTAGATGTGTTATGATTTTAAGGAGATACTGCATCCACCACCCCTGCACAGTTGAATTTGAGACTTTTGTTTACGGATATTAGGTTCTAATTACTCAGATGTGGAATAATTGTGGAGGTTTATGGATTTCAAATTGAGTACTTTAGTGTTTCTATACGTTTAAATCTTATTCATTACTACTAATGGCAAAGGCTAAGTCATTGTTTTTTGTGTGGCCAGCAATTATTATAAAATGCACTGAAATTTTCTCCAAGTATGATAATATTGTGCAGAGGTTGATATGAGAATATTGTTTAGAGGCTGATTAACTAGGAAAAGTCAGACTTCACAGCCCTACTATTGATTGGACTCATTTCAAACCACAAGGAATTTCAAAAACTTAATTGGGCGCCGCAATGAGTACTAGTGCTGGAAATTTATACTTTTGCAGCAGTTGATAGTCACAAATTTGTTAGGACTATATGAAGAATGTTACTTTTTAGGCTACTTGTATTATCCATCTCTTGTGATATCTTGTGCGCTAATATTTATCTATGCTATTGATCTTCAAAAGCTTTAGCTGCTATGAGAACTTTTTAAAGTTCTACAAACTTTATATTTTCTTTTAGTTTTGCTGCTTGGGAATACTTGGAATGAATTTTCATGTTGTAGAAGTTAAGTGGGGGCAAGTATAAAGATTTGGAAATTTGAAGTAAAATTATCTTGGTATCACCTAATACTGTAAGGGATACAAGAATAGGTTGTTGATCACCTGGACATTTGAAGGTTTTATCTTTATCAACATTTTTGTTGAACTTAGATTTGTTCTGGAAATCCTACTGAATTGAACTAGGAAATCTTCTACTTGATATTTTGTTTAAATTTTGTGAAGGGGTAAACAGTTTACAGTTGGAAATTAGTTTCTTGGATGGTACAATAGTGGTTTGCTTTGGTGTCTGGGTGGAAAAACGCATTTTTTCTTTCAATCTTAAATGTGTACAACTTCCAGGCAGACACAAGCATATGTTAAAATACATGCCTAGGCATTTCATTTTGGGTTTGGCGAAATTTGATGTAAAGATTTAAGTCAAATAACTGAGAAATGGGCTAGAGAAGTGGCATGGTGGATTTGTCATTCACAAAATTCAACATGTTAAAAGATGCTTAAAATGTTCATAAATCATGGCACTGGCATAGAAATGTGGAAATCCATTTGGTTATATATATTTATTGTAATTCTATCCACAAATAATGATGTCACAATCTATCTAATCTTGTCTCAAGTGTGCCAGAGGGGCATGGTGTTCCCGAGCAACCGGAGCACGAACTACATAATGATAAACTCGAGTTTGACCAAAATTGTGCCATGTGTGGTCGTTCAAATTTCAAAATCAAAATCCAAGTACAATCGTATCTTAATTCTAGATTAGTCTAAAACATCGTGATTTGATTTGCAGCTTCACTGGTTAAGTGGTTCATTCAGACGCGTTTTCTGTTCAATGGCCCTATACAGCATGACCCAGAACGCCACCTGTTTGCATATGGGGCTAGGTGGTTCAAATTAAATTCGTGTCAATACCAGTTCCTACAGACGTTTAACCGTGGCCAATTTAGCACTGGAATCTCACGACAAGCAAAGCTCATTTATTGGTTGGTCAATTTGGACAAACTCGTTGGCAGAGGCACATGGTGATGCCTGCATTTACACAATCTTGCAGATTCTACACAACCAGTATGTTGATGGTATGGATCATCTAACCATTTGGTCCCACTATTGGCTAATGTTCATTTTCCAGCCCTCAAATCTTCGACCAAGTCGCAACTGTGGGCTTTGCTGGCCGGACCAGTGGCTGAATAGTTATCAAACTGCAAAAGCTTATGGAAACATTGAAACGAACGAGTTATTGTCGTCAGTAATGAAAGGAAATTGTCTATAAATAAAATAGATATTGCGAAAGGCTGGCTTTGTGTCTCTATTAGGGAACGAACTTGTATTTTAATGCCAAGACTTAAAAGAGAACCATCCAAATATGATTTCAAGAAAATGAGGCCTTTGTTCTTGACAGTGTATATCTTTTGTTTGCACACAATATTTGAGGAAATGCACATATTGCATTAACAAAATAGCTTGGACGCAGCATAAATCCCCATTAGACTCATAGTTGCCCCCATCTCTTTTATGTTGAATGCCTCAAATACCCCTACTCTGGCTGTGTTTTAAGGCAAAAACGCATCAACTTAGGATAGGTAATATATTGAAAAGACATGAAAAACTTTTCTTTTTTGTATACCCAATTACCAGCCTGCATTGGAGTCCTGCACTCTTAAGTATATTTTTTTACTGTAGACCAACTAACTCAAAGCCGCCCCAGCTTTCATCCTCCAAAATTTTAAGGTTGTAAAGTGGCTCAAAAGGTCTTATCATCAAAACACTACAGTATATTTGAATATCAATCATAAATAATTTAATTATCAGAATTTTTGAGGTAAAGAATAGTACAAGATCAGATAAATTTTCATTCAGCTTTTACCAACGAAATTACACAAAACATTTAAGAAATAGACAAAAGACTAATAACAAATTTTATTTGCTCTCACGTCAAACTAAACATTCTCATCAAAAGGCAAACTAAAAGAGGGTTGGTATTATTAGAATATTCTATATAGAGGCTGACATGGAGTGGATACAGCAACATATACAGAAAGTTTTAACTCTATCAAATCAGATAAAATTTTAATTACATGAGCATCACCTATATTACAATCATTATTATCCAACCATCTCTCCAACACACCACCAACAGAAAAAGCAAAGACCACTTGAAGAAAAAAGCGTGTTAGCTATCGGACGAGTTATAAGGAAAATTCTTATTACTTCTAAACCCTGCTGTTAGCAGGCAATGGCAAAACGCCATCGAAAAAATCCCCAAAGTAGCCACGGGGCTCATGTACTAGCCTTGAGATAATGTCTCTTAGTGTAATCACCCCTTCCAAATTCCCATCATCATCAACAACATAAATTCGGTGGATCTTTTTGGAATCAAGGAGCTGAATCAGTTCTTTGATTGTGTTGTCGCTTTTGCACGTAATCATGCCACTTACTAGTGGTGAGTCGTCGTGATGATTTTCCAAATAGTTTTTCACTGCAGTTAGGAAGTTCTTTGCTGTGATAGATCTGTGCAATCACAAAAATTTGTATCAGTAATTTAATTATCTCAACCAAAAACTTTGCACAATGCTGGCTACAGACCTATAATCATGGTAGATTTCCGGTGCAGTTAAAAGGAACTGAGCATCTCTCAGGCTTATATTCCCAATTGCCTTGTTACCACCACTTTCAACAACAGGTATGCCTCCAATTCTGTATCTCCGCATCAGCTTAAATGCCTGGAGCACAGGTTCATCCTCATACACCTAAAACAAAGAATGCAAGTATTTAAGAAAGACCGTTGAAAAGTTAACAGAGGTGAAGGGAAATCCACTTTGCTTGAATTAACTGGGCTTATCCACACACCTTGATAATTTGTTTAAGTGACATCATGGGAAGACCAATTTCTGAAAGTTTTTTCATTCCCCAGCTTTCAAACCATTGAAGGCCAGCACATTCTGCTAACATGTGAATAACTGAAGATTGGGTGATTATGTTATCAATCTTTCCCTCACCAAAATCTACCACAGGAACACTCTTCATTTTGTACTTTGAAAGCAACAAGAGCATGGTCAAGAAGGAGTTCGAGCTTTGCAAGGCAAGGAATGGGGCCCAGCGGAATGACCCTGAGATATCCCCGACCTATAAATTGAGAAGTTAATATTTGCCACAGATTTTTGAAGCAAAAGTAAAACTATGAAAGTTATCAAATTGACGTTGGAATTGTGACCTTTGTGTTCTTATATAAGTCGGAAGTAGTCAAAGCTTCAAAAAAGTTTCCAGAAGTCATTGCAGCAGATTCAGGGCCTAAACTCTCAAGTTCAACAGTCTTCTTCATGCCATTAACTGCAGCAGAAAAAGCTGTACGCCTATTTGGACTCCTTGGAGAAGGAGGTTCTGTCTGTCAAAAAGAGACAACATTTTATTTTCAGTTCCCTGACCAAGTCAGATAAATACAAAGCCAAAGAATCACCATCTCTTTGAAACTCAAGATTAGGCGGCATTCCCTAAATTATGGAAATATTTTTGTTCCATTACTTTTTAGGGTATTCAATGTTTGATATTATTAAAACAGTAACAATACTCAACAATCATATAGCTTGCAAGATAACTGAACTCCAAACCACTCCATTTTCAGTGAAAAAGATAGACAACAATACTAACCTGATGCAAAATCCATACAACAATTCCAGCAAACTCAACAATTCCAATGTATCTATCCATCCAACTCGCATCCTCCGATGCATTAACATCTACAACAGGTGCACTGAGAATTTTGTTCTGGGCCAGTATATCAACAGCCTCAGCTAGACTGGTGTCTGATTTTATCTCAATCACTGCATACAAAAAATCTATGAATATTAGACCAATAAAAACAAAATACAAAAGAAAAAAAAATGATAAACAAGTAACAATATCATTACTTCCATTACTCAGATCATATTTAAAAGCTGCGCAAATGTACACGTAGACATGAATCTAAATAATCTAATCATCTCTTCCGCAAAAGGGCAGGGAAGAATTGTGATTTCAAGAAACAGAAACGCTTACCAAACTCTGTTTTTTTTTTTTTTTTCCAACTAATGAACATCATCTAATTCAATAAGGGCTTATATCCAACTATCACCAAAGGCCGTCTAAATCCAATCATGTTGTGGCAACAGGAGAGGGAAGATCTTTTTATTTCAAGAAACAGAGCCTCTCATTTATTCTCGTGAATATCATCTCAACAAAACCAATCCAATCCAATCATGAGGACGGAGCCACCAAAAAGAGGGCTACTTAAACAAAAGTCAACAAGAGTATGCATCCATCTATGATCAAGGAAGTGTATTCAAATTAATCATATTTTACATTCAATAATCAATACCGAATTCAACAAAGGTCAACAAGCAAACCCATATGAGGGAAAAAAAAAAAAAAAATATATATATATATATATATATACCTTGAGAGGAAGGTGCAGGAGGAAAGGCAGAGAGGGGGATGCTCTCAAAACAAGCATTAAGCTTCTCAGTAGGACTCAACTGTGGCTCCAGCACGTCCCACAGATCCTCCACTTTCATCCCCACCTCCGCCTCTGGACTCCTCGGACTATCCTGCTGCCCTGTACTACTCTCTTGTCTCCGCAAACGCAAACTCGCCATCGCCACTACTTTCTCTCTCTCCCTTTCTCTTCCTTTTCTTCTTCTATATAACTCCAAAATTGGCAGGCTTAATAATCAATCTCAAGCCCTTTAACTTTAACTATGGTGTATTAATTAGATAACCGTTTATTTTATGCACCGTTTAATCTGTCCGTTGAAGGCACGAGAAAGGAGGGAAAATGCCACGTGGAGAGATGTGATGAGGGAATTGCATGATTGGTGATGGAGTAGCATGGTCAAAGTAAAATGGATATAATTGAGTTGACGTGCAAATCGCTGATGCTTATCCGTTTGGCTATTAGTTTATAATTGTCAGAGAGAATGAAGGTTCTTATCCCGATCTTTAATGAAGGCCAGTGGCGTGTCACTCCAACGTGCACTGGTCCTTTCTTTACGACAAAAATGCTGATTCGGATTCATGACATGGCGGCTGCCCCTTGTTTTCCGGTTTTGTCTTGTTCTCCATCTGTAGGGTTACTAGGGTATGGCTGTTTTATTATTGGAAAAAATTACATAAACCTACCTCAGGTTTGATAATTAACAGACGACACCTTCCAACCAAGTATCTCTCACAAACTAACAATCATCTACCCAAAAATAGATAACATCCGTTATGTTCAAGTGTGTCTTTTATGTTTACCTCTTTCGATAAAATATTTATCAAGGGATTTTAATAATTTATAGGGTATATAATACTTTCTAATAATCGTAAATGCGTTTAATGTTAATTGATCTTATGGTTTAATAAATTTGTTTTTATTTTTTTATAAGGAGAGTATTTTCATAATTTCTAAAAATTTAAACACTTTTGCAGGTCATTGATAATTTCTAAAATGTTTGGTTGGACATTTTTAATGGTATATGAAGAGGTCCCTTGTCTATTTAGCAAATCAGAGGATCAGGCCTAAAATGATATAAAATTGATTCAACCTGAACTGGAGGTGGGCTACCATGTTTGTAAGAGAACGGGCTCTAGCCGTCCATGGCCCAAACACAAACCACTGCCTGATTACAGCCCACCGAGTTTACTTTAATTTGATCATACTCTTATCTACATCTTTCTGTTTGAGGGTTTACGATTTTAGGGTGTTTATATATTAAAATTTATTTATTTATTTATAAAAACATGGTAAGAGTATTCTTTTTAATTCAAAAAGTTCCTGATGTGTTATGCATATTTTGCAAAAATACTGTAAAATGCATTGGAGAATAAGAAAAAAAATAAAAAAATAAAATGTATAATGCTTCTAAGTAAAATTATTCTTTATTAGATATTTTTCTAATTTAATCAATGTTAAAAATAATTAGTATAATTATCATTACAAGTTCAAATACATTTATTTGATCATATTGTTTATTGATTTTAAAAACACTATCAAATGCACTTTCCAAGTTGTATATTTAACTATGCATATGTATAGTTTTCATAAATTTGATACAATTTCAAACAATGCGTTTATTATTGTTATATTGATACCATTTAACATGACTAGTCAAGTAATCCATAGAAGTAAAATGTAAATTAGTTTATTTTAGGAAGAGTCTATCTTTTAATTAATTATTTTGTTTATATTGAACAAATTTATGTGTAGACACAAGTAGTTCATAGGATTCTGAATTTTGATAATTTTGTTATTAGAATATACTTATATTACTTTTGTTTGACCTTAAAATTGTAATGCCCAAAATCTAATGGTTCTTTATTGCCCTCTAATCACCGATTGGTACTAGAAATTGATACAAGATGGAATTTACAAAGATGATCAATGAAACTACACATAGAATGTAAGCATAAGGTGTTGAACAGTCAAATTGTCTTCCCTCTATTCCTTGAATTCCATCTTGTATACAAGGTGCTTGATCATGGGTGGTTACCTTACACACTAAACTTAGGAGTCATGGTTTATCGCTTTTTAGGTCATGGGGCATATTCACATGAATTTTTTTTTTTTTTTTTTTAATCTCTACCACAATTTGAGGGAAGTGGATTGCAACATGCCCTTTTATGGCTTTTAGGCTTCTTTACTCAATTGGATTTGAGTCTTTTGGTTTGGACATGTCTTCACTCTTTGACCTTAGGCCTGGGCCCTTTAATTTTAAGACTAATATAAGCCTTCCAAATCGCTAATTAATATTTATATTAATTAAGAGATTTTTGAACTCTTACCAGTTACCAGAACAAAAACGCATGCCAAGAACCTCTCTTCCCTCTTTCTCTCATGGTGCAGGTGCTCCAAAGACTAAACTCTCAAGTTGCTCTCAGCGAACTCTCCTTCCAAGTCTCAACCAACACTATTTTTCATCAATTTATCAAAAGGTAACATCTCTAATCCTAAATCCCTAATTTTCTCTATTTAATTGATGTTTTACAATTTTAGAACTTTTGTTATTGCATTCTTCCAATAAAATTGAGTATTATATATTTAGAATTTAAGATTTGAAGTATAACTAAACCTGAATCCTGCTCCTAATGGCCAACCAGAGTCGTTGAAGGGGCCCTTATCATTTAGCCAATGCGGCAATGCCTAGACGTCCCCATGCCTACTTGTGAATTTTGAGAGACAAAGGTGTTCCTGTAAACCTATTGGCAACCCACATTAGCTCACACCAGCCATAAGAAGTCTCTCTGCAAACTGCAGTACCTTTCCCCTGTTGTTTCTCCCTTATAGTAAAATATTCCTAAGAAGCAATATGTCCCAGTAAGAGACTAAAAGTAATGTCAAAGAATCCAAGCCTGAATTTCCCATATAGTATAATATTCTTAATAGAATAATTTTAAGAGATAATGTTATCCATAAATCAAATTGAATGATTTAGTGATGATATCTTTATGTTCATGAGATGATAGTGAATTATGTGGCTGTTTATAATTAGGTTGTTTGTTGTTGATTATTGTTTATGTTTAGTAAAAAAACTGCACAAAATATTAAAAAAAAAAAAAAAAAAAAAACCCTATCCTTTTGCTGTATCAAATAAATTATAAGTTATATGGTTTGTGGTCCCTTATGTTTGTTTGTGGTCCCCTGATGTTTGTTTGTGGTTTGTGGTGCCTTGATGTTTTCTTTATTGCTTGTCTAATGTTTGTAAGGCCATCACATGTTTATTGTTAAACAAAGTACAAACCAGTTTCAAATATTTTTTCTTGTTGCATGGAGATCTTTGTCTATTCTTGAAAAGAAAATGAGCATTAAAACAATCCACAGCTGTGAGAATACTTGATACATATATCAAAACATTGGCACAAATAAATACAAACATGATCCAGGGACCATAAAGCACAAAAATGGCAAAAGGCTATTGACTTGCATTAAATAAAATACATAAGATTTTTTCAAAACCTCAATGCTATCTTTTGCCTTCTCCTTGAACTCAATGCAAATGTGCAATTGCAAGTTATACCAAAAGATGCAATAATGATAACAGGCTTATGTTACAAAAACTTATTATCAAGATAAACAACAAAAACTTATTGCAAAAGCTTACTAAAACTTATTATTAACATAAACAACTAATTATTTCTAGAACTTATTACCAACAACAAAAAAAAAAAAAAAAAAAAAAAAACTTGTTACAAAAACTTAAAAGATGCATATTTAAGATTTTTAATCAAGCACAAAAAAATATTAGTTCTTTGTTGACAATATCAAAAACTTTTTAAACTTTATAAATATAAACAACTAATTATTTATTGTTTCTAAAGATTAGCTTAAGAAATCATTGTTTATGTATCTTTTCTTTCATCCTCATTAAATTACTTGAATAAATCAAATTTTATAAAAAGAGTTGACTTCTTTTTTTCTATAAATATGCATGATTCATGTTAAATGAGTCTAAAAGGAATTCAAACCCACAAAATATCATATTCTTATTGTCTTTCCATTACTATGGATGTAAATCACTATAATTCATGTTAAATGAGTCTAAAAGGAATTCAAACCCACAAAATATCATATTCTTATTGTCTTTCCATTACTATGTATGTAAATCACTATAGGTTATTATTCTTTTACAATTTCTTATTGTTTTATTTGTTTATAACTTCTTATTAGGTATGCAATATGAATGAATTTCTCAAAAGAAAATCATCAATAGACCAATCATCATCACCAGTCCAAGAAAGTAAAGCCAATGATAAAGAAAGTGATCCATTAAAAGAAAGTCATGTAGAACTAGAAGCCATCTTGAAAGGTCTTCCATCTGATCCAGCTCTACGGCCTAAAATCAATTATTATCATCCTAATTATAGCGATGCAATTCGAAGATTTTACTTGCAAAAGAGTTCTTGCCAGCCTCAAAATCATGCATTTCCACTGACAAAATTTGGAAAAGGATATCGTCGATTTAATCCTGCTTGGTTTGATGTGTATGGCAATTGGCTTGAGTATAGTGTGACCAAAGATGTTGCATTCTGTTTGTATTGTTATCTTTTTAGACCTGCCATTATAAGCCAAGTTGGTAGTGACGCTTTCGTTAGTGAGGGATTTTGTAATTGGAAGAAACCAAAACGCTTTCAAATTCATGTTGGCCAGTCAAATAGTGCTCATAACCAAGCACGACAGAGTTGTGTGAATTTAATGAATCAAAAGCAACATATCGAAGTGGGCTTTATCTAAGCAATCAGATCAAGTTAGGATTGAATACCGAACTCGCTTGACTGCATCCATTGTTTGCATTAGATTTATTTTGCGTCAAGGGTTGGCATTTCAGGGTCATGCTGAAACTGAAGACTCGAAGAACCAAGGTAACTTTCTCGAACTTCTTCATTTTCTAGCTTAGCATAATGAACATTTTAAGAGTGTTGTTTTGAAGAATGCACCTATGAATCTTAAATTGATAGCACCAGTGATTCAGAAAGATATTGTGAATACTGCGGCAAATGAAACCACAAAAGCTACATTAGTGATCTTGGAGATGACATATTTTTAGTTTTGATTGATGAGTCTCGTGATGTGTCAATTAAAGAACAAATGGCTATTGCCATACATTATGTAGATAAAAAGGGTCATGTACTTGAGCGATTTCTTGGCATTGTACATGTTAGTGACACAACTGCAGTATCACTTCAGATGGCTCTTGAGTCATTATTTTGTAACTATGGATTGAGTTTGTCAAGATTACGTGGACAAGGTTACGAGGGGCAAGTAATATGTAAGGAGAATTTAATGGTCTGAAAAGTTTGATTTTGAGGGAGAATGAATATGCTTATTATGTTCACTGTTTTGCTCACCAACTTCAGTGAACACTAGTAGCCGTTGCAAAAAATCACATTTCTGTTGCTTCGTTTTTCAGCTTGGTTACTAATTTGATAAATGTTGTTGGAGGTTCATGCAAGCGTGGAGATATGATTCAGGAGAGCCAAGTTAATAAACTTGTTGAAGCGCTAGAAATTGGTGAAGTTAGCAAGGGACGAGGTTTGAATCAAGAGACAAAGTCTAAAACGAGCTAGTGATACATGTTAGGGCTTGTATTATTATACATTGATCAACTTAATCCTTTTGTTATCCTCTATGGGCGATGTGCTTAAGGTTATTGAAGAAGATGATTTAAATTCTGAACAAAGGGGTGAAGCATGTAATCTATTAGATTTAATCTATTCCTTTGATTTTGCATTTAACTTACATATGATGAAAAGTATATTGGCAATTACTAATGAGTTGTCACAAGCATTGCAGAGAAATGATCAAGACATTGTAAATGCTATGGCTCTAGTCAAAGTTTCCAAACAACGGTTACAATTGTTGAGAGATGAAGGATGAGAATCTTTGTTGAGTGAAGTTTCTTCATTTTGCCAAAAGCATGATATTGCCATTTTGAATATGGATGATATGTTTGCAATTCGAGGGCGGCCACGACGGAGAGTTGAGCACATGACAAATTTGCATCACTATCGAGTTGAATTGTTTTATACTGTGATAGATATGCAACTTCAAGAACTTAACTCTCGTTTCACTGAGGTTAGTACTGAGCTGCTTCTTTGTATGACATGTTTAGATCCAAGTAATTCATTCTCTACTTTTGACAAGCATAAGTTGATCCGTTTTGCCCATTTTTATCCATTTGAGTTGATGGTACTTGAGAACCAAACTGAGACTTATGTTATTGACGTGTGTTCTTGTGATGAATTTGCTAAATTACAAGGAATTTGTGATTAGTTAAGAATTTAGTTTAGTTTAAAAAAGATATTTTGTATCCATT
Source organism: Pistacia vera (assembly GCF_008641045.1). NCBI lineage: Eukaryota > Viridiplantae > Streptophyta > Magnoliopsida > Sapindales > Anacardiaceae > Pistacia > Pistacia vera. Next base: position 65,933 of record NW_022196620.1, read on the forward strand.
GGTGTATAAGCTTGTGAAACTTGCATTGGTTTTACCAGTTGCGACTGCGACTGTTGAAAGGGCTTTTTCTGCAATGAATCTTGTGAAAAGTCGGTTACGCAATCGAATGGGAGATCAATGAATGAATAATTGTTTGGTCACATATATTGAGAAAGTGTATTGGAAACAATTGACGATGAGATGATTATTCAACGTTTTCAGAATATGAAAACTCGTCGAGGACAATTGTAGAAAAATTATGTTTTTTGAAGATATGTATTTATATTTTGTAACTTTTTGTTGAAGCTCATCCTAATGAAAAAAAAATATGGTTATGATTGATTTAAATTTTTTTTTTTTGTTTATTTTTTACCCCCATCGAGTGAAACTCTTGGATCCGCCACTGGTTGTGCCGTTTATCTATTTCTGCCATGGAATCTGTAAATTTTATTATTGTGCATGAAAAACAGAGAAGAAAGGACAAGCAGAATTTTAAATGTGATAAGAGAGTTGTATTTAGCACGTGCAGTGGCCTACCATTGCCATCAGTTTCAGCTCAGTTTGTAACTTATTGAGGGGCAGAAACTTGAGAATAATTAATCTACTGGGGACTACAGTTCTGGATTGCGTGTCACTAACTCTCGTCTTGATGCAAAAAATCTTCAAATTTAATCATTATATACATTTTTTTTTTATAAATTAACTCCTCTTCACATCCCCTAACATTTGGTAACATTGAATTGACATTTTTCATTGTTAAAAGATTATAGAAGGAAAAATATAAGTAACTTTTCATGTTTAAGGGCACTTTTGCAGCTGCAGTTGAGATGGACTTCTTGTATCACTTGCAATTTGAAGGTTAGCCTACAATCAATTCTGGCCACAACTTTCCTCATTCTGCTTAAAAGAGAAAAAAAGTCGACGCAATCTATGAATTACGGCGCAGAACTTGGAGTGGAGTGGAGAGGAGAGAAATACAATTCCATCACAAGCTCTTCAAGTCTTCATTATTCTTCACTCTTTATAAAATACTTCATTGGCGTTGTGCATAGATTTTGATTCTCTGTTATGTGACAAGCAATTTTGGTGATGGTAAGATTTGGTCAAGTTAGGCATGAATCAAACTTTTAAGTGTGAGGTTCGAGCTCTGTTAACTATACCCTGAATTAAACGGACATCCAGGAACGAAACAATCACTGCCCATCCCTTTTCACTGTAGCCATCCAGTAACATACTCTATCATGGAGACATCCTAAAAGCAGCACACCATGTTCAAGGTTCAAATGTAAAGGCCTAATAATGCTGCTATTCAAATGAAGCTTCCGCTTTGGAAAATAACAGTCATTGTCCAATCATCTTCTTGATCTTTACTAAGTTAAAATTTATATGTGATATACTGTATTTATAACAAAATGGAGAAGAAAAAAGAGAGAATGATAGATATACATTACTACGTTGGAAAAGAAAAAATTAACTTACAACTTAACAATGCTGGTTACAGAATCGGCATGTTCTCATCCTCTTCAAAACACTATTCCTAAGTTACAATTCTTTTCTCTATCCTAGGTCACACAAAAAACAACATAATCACCTTCCATAACCCAAATGCAAAACAAGCTGAGAACCTTTCCACCTTCTGAGCTACACTTAACTATTTGCACCTTTAAGGCGTGCAATCAGCTCATCCTGCACATGGTTCCATGCATTAGCAAGGCAGATGCAGAAGAAAATATTATTGTTTGACAGTTGATATTTAATTTAGCACATGTTAGGATCCCACATTGAAAGAGAAATGGGTGGGCATGTGGGTTATAAAGGCTTGGGCACCCTCCCTTGACAAGCCGGTTTTCCAAGGAGAGTTCTACCCAAACCCATGAAAGACCCATGACCTAACCCAAATTGTTGAGTTATTGGAGTGGGTTCCTACCAATTGGTATCAAAGCATGATCTTACGCCTATGTGGCAGTGCACCCGTGGCAGGCTAACCTTGGGCTCGGGCTGCTACCCCGAGAAAGGGCATGAAGGCCCGAGGGAAAGAGGATCCGCATAATCACCCAAGGGGTAAAGAGGCTGATGGGGGTAAAGAGCCTGACATGGATGTCAATTGCGGAAGTGTGATGGAATGTTAGAATCCCACATTGAAAGAGAAAAGGGTGGGCATGTGAGTTATAAAAGCTTGGGCACCCTCCCTTGGCAAGCCGGTTTTCCAAGGAGAATTCTACCCAAGCCCATGAAAGACCCATGGTCTAGCCCAAATTGTTGAGTTATTATAGTGAGTTCCTATCCACTCAATATACTTCATCAACCAACCAAACAAAAAACAAAACATGGTTCCCTTTTACCTTGAACACATACAATCTACAGTTCATACATACCCATTTTTGGACAAATTAATGATAACAACCGAACAGGCTTGACCTGATAAGAAAGACACTGGGACTAGTTTAAGATAAAATTATCTGATACCTTCTTTCCCTTGGGTGAAAGACCTCTTTCCTTGAGAAGTGCCCGAAGCCTCTCTACAGTCAAACTGTGGTAGTCCTTCTCAGCTGTACGACTGTTCGATCCCTCTGCATGTTCAAAATCCATCAGATAATTAATAACATCTGTACAGATAAATATAGTGGGTAAAGCTAAAGCATATTAAGTTTCATCATAATATTTCAACAGCTCTATTTATACCACATAGCGACCAATATTCAAGTCCATTTAAAACGGGGCAACAAAAAATAAGAACTAAAAAATCTGTAACCAGAACTCAAGATTAATTATAAACTTTCAAAGACTTGTCTCTCAATTTACTATAATTTCAGCTAGTGACTGCCATTTCCCGAAATACTCCACTTTACAGTGAGGAACAATCGCACTATGTTCTGTGCAAAGTGCAATGGCTAGTGTTATTTCTACTTCAATCCAAAAGCATCCTCAAAAACTAAAAACAAGTGATCAACCAATCCCAAGGACCAATCAATAAAACATAGAAAACTATTTACAGTTAAATCAAAATTGCATCCAAATTATATAGGCATCTCAGAGACAACAATATTGATTATTAACCATCTTAAAACTCCTGAAGCCCATCAAGCATGTAATTAACCATCATGAACCATTACAAAAGCAGCTCCCTTGCAATTCTCTCGATCAATATTAAGTATGAGATAAAGGCAAAAGACCAACTGAACCCAGAAAAGACTGGGCCAGAGGAAAATTTTAGTAGAGAAAAAAATTCTGCCATTAACCAAAACTTTTTTTCCAGAAATGTTAACAACGTCAAACACACAAACAACAGCAACAGGAACTCCAAAAGTTACCTTGACGAGAGCAAGCTTGCATGTTGGCTCTCTTTGCTGGATTCCTACTATCCAAAACTCTTTCAGCAGCCCTGAAAATTTGAAGAATGCAGGTATTAGAGAATCCACAAGTAACTAGGACTGGGTCACCAAAGATGTTTACAAGAAGAGAATTCACAAGAGTACATTTACATGATTTGCTACAAACAGCAGGTCTATTAATGAGTGCAAACAAAATTTACAACAATTAGCCGAAACACACCAGAACAAAAACCACAAAGACATGTCAAACCTAATTCTTTCAAGAAAAAGAGATACCCTACCTCTTTTTATCAGCTCCAGCTACACCTTTCACATCCTTTGAACTGGCATCACCCTTTGGTTTCTTAAGAGTGAGTGACCTAATCAATATGTTTTGTTGGTTTGTTTTTACCAGTTGGTCCGCTGCTTGGACCAATTACAATACAAGATTAATGCTCTGCATGCTATCAAAAGAATTGGAAAATTTATACAATGTTTAAAAGAAAAGAATACCTGGGGGTGATGTGTCATGCTCACAAACATAAACTCGCATACTACCCTGCACAAATTTTAAATATTTATATTTAAGTTCCATGTCACTGAAAATGCTCCCGGAACAGGGATCTGGAATCTGATAGGTAGTTAAACAAACTAAAGCAACATGAAACCACAAAAGCTCTAAACCCAATGATCAGTCAACCAGCTATAGCAAGAAAAGTTATTAAACTAAGGAATTAGAAATAGTAAACTTCTAATAATGCAAATCATATGAAGAGATTCACTATCAATCAGGCATATTACAAAGAAAAAAAATCCCTTCTCACAATTCAAAAACTGGAGAAAATTAGTCGTGAAGGAGCAGAACAGGCCAGCGATCACTATCTAACCAGCTATGCCCACTTCTCAACAACAACAACATACCAAAAAGGCTATAAGGGAGTGGGAGATTGATAAAATTAGCCATAATAGTATCCTTACACAAAAGATACACAGAGAAACACAAGTGACTGTAACCATCAAACATTGTCATTGTTATGGTAAATTTGTGCAACAAGTGTAGCTAGTTGAAAGGCTGCCACATTCCCAAAATCAAGGCCTCTTGTTAAGGTAACCCTCGCTCAATATAAAAGAGTTAGTAGTTTTCTAAGAAAAACCTCATCACCCATGGCACAAAAAAGGATTGGGATCAACATGAAGAGATGACTAAGGCTCATCATCTAAGAGCAAGAAGGACTTATTTCCGGAAGGAATTCATCCTTATCACCCATTTGGTCATCGCCTAAAGCAAACCTTCCTTATCACCCAAAAAAGCCGATCTTACGACATCTATAACACCACAATAACATGCACTACCTCAAGACAACTCACATTGGAACCACAGAGCCTCAATCTATATAAATAGCGCCTCAATGTTTGAGTCAAATCATCACCATTCACCTACTTCTTTCTATCTAAGTAAATATTTTGAGATCTTCTGTCACTAGATTTTCTGGTACAGCTTTCTAGCTGGCACTCGCACAAAGCCACACACCAACAGGTATCCATGTTAGATTTAAAAATTTATAGTCTCTGATAACTCTACTTCACATTAAACCACCCATACGCTCAAGCAAAATCAATCTTCGTATTTGCAAGACAACATAACTATTGCATAGCATAAAAAAATATGAACAACTAACATTAATAAACATAACACATACATACAAACAAACTGAAAACCAAAAGATAAGAATTTAGATTCAATTTACAACCACCATAATCTATGAACCTGTAGTAAATCAACTAACAGAAAATTTACAAACATACAAGCAAGTACAAGTGCTTTTGTATACATCAAATCGCAAACCTAAACCTAAATTTTGGCTTCCAAGAAATCGATTCAAAATTTTTTTTTCTTGTTACTATCTACTCATCTACACAATTTATTTTCCAATGACTCAATTTTATTGAAAGAACACTTAAACTAGACCCAACACTTGTTTTCTGCTCTGTTAAGTATAAACTTCAACATTGTAAACTCAATCTAACTTTTCTTTTCGCACATTTTCTCAGCAACAAAAAAAGAAAAAATAAGAAAATTAAGGGACAAAAGTGAGGATTAATAAATGAATTAAAGTAAAGAGAAGAAGAGATCACCGGATTTGAAGAGATGACGGTGGAGGAGAAGAGGCCACGAGAAGGAAGATTAGCAAGAAAACCAGATGCACGAGAGGCCGTTTGATTTGAATCAGACGGATGCGACGAGGAGCCCTCCATGGCGCCTGAAAAACTCTCGCGAAGTATAGAAGTGTGAAGAGTGACAATGAGTCAATTTGGTTTTTGTTTTGTCGACTACTTTTGGCTTCGCTAAATATTTGGGAGCGGGACTAGTCAGAATACTACATTTTACGAGGGATCAGGATTTTTTTCTCATTCTTATTTGCTTAATTAACTTTTTTATTTTAAATTTTGATACCAAAAGGGCGTACAACATGTTCCCACCAGAAGTTTGCCCTAACGAAATTTACTATTGAAAAGTTTCAAAACGAGAATTACCCACTTTCCGTTAATAACTGTTAGTAAAATATATTAATTGACATTGATAATCATTGTAAAAACAAAAATACTCTCTTAGAATCCAAATCCAGATCGACCAAAACCGCATCACACACCAACCTAACACGTTGCCCCTACTAGCCACCACCCACACAGCCTACCCCTACTAGCTTGCCCTTTGCACCTAGAAGGAGGCCACTACTCCCACCCAACCTGCAACACTCGACAACTAACAGTGGCGGATCCAAGAATTTCACTCGAAGGGGGCAAAAAATAAACAAAAAAAAAAAAAAAAATAAACAAAAAAAAAAAAAAAAAAAAATTAACGAATCATAACTATACTTTTTTTCATTAGGATGAGATTCAATAGAAAGTTACAAAATACAAATACATATCTTCAAAAACAAAATTTTTCTATAATTGTCCTCGACGAGTTTTCATATTCTCAAAACGTTGGATAATTATCTCATCATCAATTGTATCAAATACATCTTTCTCAATATATATGACCAAATAATCATTCATCCATTGATCTCTCATTTGATTACGTAACTGACTTTTCACAAGATTCATTGCAGAAAAAACCCTTTCCTTGTAACTTATACACCAATGCAATCGCAACTGGTAAAACCAATGCAAGTTTCACAAGCTTATACACTAATGGATACAAAATATCTTTTTTAAACAAAACTAAATTCTTAGTCAAATCACCAATTCCTTGTAACTTAGCAAATTCATCACAAGAACGCATGTCAATAACATAAGTCTCAACCTGGTTCTCAAGTACCATCAACTCAAATGCAGAAAAATCAGATGGATAAAACTAGGCAAAACGGATCAATAATGGCGGATTTTATTATTAACGAGTGGGGACCACGACCCCCACTCAAACTTTAAAAAATTTCAGATTTTATATTTATTTACATTTTGCCCCCTGTAGAACTTTGACATTTTGGGAAAAGAATAGATTTTGATTTTGATTTTTGAACTCTTACCAGTTACCAGAACAACAACGCACGCCAAGAACCTCTCTTCCCTCTTTCTCTCATGGTGCAGGTGCTCTAAAGACTAAATTCTCATGTCTCTCTCACCAAACTCTCCTTCCAAGTCTCAACCAACACTACTTTTTATCAATTTATCAAAAGGTAATGTCCCTAATCCTGAATCCCTAATTTTCTCTATTCAATCGATGTTTTACAATTTTAGAACTTTTGTTATTGCATTCTTCCAATAAAATTGAGTATTATATGTTTAGAATTTGAGATTTGAAGTATAACTAAACCTGAATCCTGCTCCTGTTAGTAAACGGTCCCATATACGCAGCGGAAACAAAAATATAATATAATGATCGTTTACATGAGCCAAGATCAAGGGTATAATTTTACAATTTATATTAAAGTAAAATCTGCACAAAAAGGTTATTCATGAGTTTAGAACCATACGCACGTTTGGAGGCTCCACCACGTTTGTCTTTGAACGTTTTGCTGCCGACCTAAGCATAAGATCGAACCCACGTAGTCCACACGAAGACAATCACAAAAGAACCAAAGAGGGATTTGCTAGATCCTCTTTGGCTTTAAGATTAAGAAGAAAGGAAATCAAATTGAATTGNTATAATATATCCAATAAAATCCCTATAATGATATAGTTTAATCTAAATAGAGCTACATCTTTGATCTCACAATAAAACAGAATGGTTCAACTTCTGGATACAATTCTATATTACAATTGTAAAGGACTTATTGGTAATTGTTATGCCCAAAGAAGGCAGGGCTGACGTAAGGCCCAGTCAGCATGCAAAAGTTAGAACATGGGAACACTCGCGGCTAGTCAGAGGTGGCCACGTCATACAATGACAGAGACAACATGCTCTTGTCAAGAGCGTGGGTACGCATCGGTCCAGCCAAGAGCTATAGCGACTCCACGTCTCTAATCCCTGCACCAAATCGCGTAAATCACTTTGGAAGGTGGGTAATGGGATATAAAGAAGGATTTGCACGGATAATCTCACCAATTCACAAATTTAGTAACCATAACCTTAATCCATCCCACTATAAATTAAGGGTTCCTCTCTCATTTGAGGATTTAGCTAACCTTTTCCTAGAAAAATAGCATTCACTCTCTTGTAATCATTTGTAAGTCAGTCCGCTGAATGCGACCTAACCACTATTATCAATACAAAAATCAGTGAACGTAGTACTTGCTTCCTTAGCATCCGAACCACTTTAAACACCGTTCTTTACTTTTACTCCCTTTTTTCCCTTTCATGTGTGTCTCCTAGGCCAGTTCAATGTCTCACACGTGCGTTTGGTTGGTGTAAAAATCACGCATCAACAGTTTGGCACTAGAAGGAGGGCTTGACTTACCATTCGTCCTTTATCAGGAGAATCTCTAACTTATGGGTCCTACAATAGCAAATGGCTCGCCGACTTGAACCTGAACGGACCAATCAAGGTGATGAGGAGATCCCCCAAGTGCAGGAGGGCATCTCCCCCAGGGTCCCTTCGACCCTGCAAAATGTCGTGGGGGACATCTCCTCAAGTTCACAACTTGACCCTGTCATCAGAAACTACCTAGAGAGGTTCGAAAATACTCTCCAAATGGTCAACTGAAGATTGAACCGTTTGGACTAGGGCATGCCACCCAAATCAAATGAAGCAGTGCAATCGCCAAAAACGTTTGCAGATCGCGCGAAAGCGCAGCAGAGGGTCACAGCCCGTGCCGCGAGCATTGTAGCCACCAAAGAAAGGGTAAGCAAGTGGCAAAAAGTGGGCCTAATGGCTCCAAAGGGCTAGCGAACACCGACCACACCCTAGGTAGAATACCCGTGGTGCTAAGACTCGACAAAAAGTCACAGCCAGAGCCGTCCCATGCCACGTCGCATGCACACCCCCATAAAAGTGTTGGGCGGGGTAATTCTTATCACCGCCAGAAAAACGACCCTGGTTGTCATCGTGCGGGAAGTTCCCACACTTTGCGGGGTGGTTCGTACCATCGCAGAGGTCGTGAAAGTTCCCTACACCATCCAACGCCATCACATGGCTCTAGCTAGCGTGTGTCAAGATTGGTCAGGACTGCCAGCAAAGACGAAGAGGAATCTGACCTACAATCATTCCTCAACCGTAACCGTGAGGGTCGAACCTATGTTGCGGAAAGTAATCCCTAGGTAGCGCTGCTACCTCAAATCGAAGAGCTACAGCGAGCTCTTGATCAACTAAAAGCTCAGTAAAATGAGCAAAGGCAGGTGGCAGTAGCGTCTCTCTTTTCTCCGGCAGTGTTAGCTGCCCCACTCCCATCAAGATTTAGAATGCCTGACATGCGAGCGTTCGATGGAAATTTTGATCTGCAGGATCAGTTATATGAATTCAACAATCTGATGGAGCTTTACCAGATTTCAAACTTGGCGAAGTGCCATTGTTTGGCAGTAACTCTAACTGCTCATGCCAAATGATGGTTCAGGTCGCTCCCAGTGGGATCGATCAGCTCGTAGCCTCAGATGAGCACGACGTTCCTAAGGCACTTCCAAGCAGACCGAAAGTTCTCAATGCCTTTGAGTTATCTCAGCAATATAAGGCAAGAAATTGATGAATCCCTTTAATCGTACATCGATCGATTCCACAGAGAACTCAATAAAGTAGTTCACACTCCCGAAGAGTCTGTTCGGACTCTCATCATAGCGGGAGTTCACCCACAAACCGACCTGTGGAAAGAGTTACAAGCTGAGGATGATGTTTCCCTCACCCACTTCTATAAGCTCGTAGAGAAGTACCTCCGCATTAAAAATTCAATGGCGGCGCTCCACCACCGCAACCCCAGCCCATCAGGCAGTACGTCTGGTCAAAGGGAGAGTAGGAGAGTTGATCGCAGATGGGTTACTAACGATCAAGGAACAGGAAAAAAAACGCGCTATGAGCCTAAAAAGTCTTACGCTCTAGTTCCTCATCACGATCGCGACAAAAATCAGTATACGCCTTTGAATGCTTCTGTATCGGCTATTCTCGATAAGTCAAAAGAAGCCAGCCTGTTCAGAGAGCCTGAGCCCATGAAAAATCCCCTTCAGGCAGGAATAGTAAAAAATACTGTTGCTTTCATCGGGATAATGGGCATCACACCGATGAGTGTCGAGCTCTCAAGAAGGCAATCGAAGACCTCATCAAGCAAGGGCATTTCAAGAAATATATCGATGACCCTACTCCCTCACAGGAGAAAAATGAAGGGGAAACGGGAACAAAGCGTCGTGATAGCAAAGGGGTATGCAGCCTCAATTTGATCTTCGGAGGACCGCACTTCGCAGGGAACTCGCAAGGTGCCCAGGAAAGGAATGCTCGCACAGCCCATCATGACCCTATCAGTGTGATGAGGGGGACGCGGCGACCACAAAAGGTTCGCAGAGATGAGGAAATTACCTTCTCCGAAAAGGATGCAGTTCGATTGCATCATCCCTACGATGACACTCTTGTGATCATGCCCCTAATAGGGCGCCATAACACCCACAGAATGTTGGTGGATAACAGAATGCTGTGAACATCCTGTTCCAGAAAACTTTCGAAAGAATGAACTGGGAAGGGACCGACATGAAGCCCGCCTCGTTCCCCCTATATGGTTTTACAGGCGACCACCTGATCCCCAAAGGAATGATTCTGCTTCCAGTCACACTGGGTGACTTTGACAAAGTGACCAAAGTAACTGAATTCTTGGTAGTGGATTGCCCATCCGCTTTTAATGGTATCTTAGGGCGACCTCTGCTGAGAAACTTCAAGGCAGTCACTTCGATATACCATCTGAAGATGAAGTTGGTGAGATTACGTGGATTGAGTTTGTCATTATTTTGTCAACATGGATTGAGTTTGTCAAGATTACGTGGACAAGGTTATGACGGGGCAAGTAATATGCAAGGAGAATTTAATGGTCTGAAAAGTTTGATTTTGAGGGAGAATGAATATGCTTATTATGTTCACTGTTTTGCTCACAAACTTCAGTTGACACTAGTAGTTGTTGCAAAAAATCACATTTCTGTTGCTTCGTTTTTCAGCTTGGTTACTAATTTGATAAATGTTGTTGGAGGTTCATGTAAGCGTCGAGACATGCTTCGGGAGAGCCAAGTTAATAAATTTGTTGAAGCACTAGAAATTGGTGAAGTTAGCAAGGGACGAGGTTTGAATCAAGAGACAAGTCTAAAACGAGCTGGTGATACACGTTGGGGCTCGTATTATTATACATTGATCAACTTAATCCTTTTGTTATCCTCTGTGGGCGATGTGCTTGAGGTTATTGAAGAAGATAGGTTAAATCCTGAACAAAGGGGTGAAGCATGTAATCTATTAGATTTAATTTATTCCTTTGATTTTGCATTTAACTTACATATGATGAAAAGTATATTGGCAATTACTAATGAGTTGTCACAAGCATTGCAAAGAAAAGATCAAGACATTGTAAATGCTATGGCCCTAGTCAAAGTTTCCAAACAACGGTTACAATTGTTGAGAGATGAAGGATGACAATCTTTGTTGAGTGAAGTTTCTTCATTTTGCCAAAAGCATGATATTGCCATTTTGAATATGGATGATATGTTTGCAATTTGAGGGTGGCCACAACAGAGAGTTGAGCACATGAAAAATTTGCATCACTATCGAGTTGAATTGTTTTATACTGTGATAGATATGCAACTTCAAGAACTTAACACTCGTTTCACTGAGGTTAGTACTGAGTTGCTTCTTTGTATGGCATGTTTAGATCCAAGTAATTCATTCTCTGCTTTTGACAAACATAATTTGATCTGTTTTGCCCAGTTTTATCCATCTGATTTTTCTGTATTTGAGTTGATGGTACTTGAGAACTAGGCTGAGACTTATGTTATTGACATGCGTTCTTGTGATGAATTTGCTAAGTTACAAGGAATTGGTGATTTGGCTAAGAATTTAGTTTGGTTTAAAAAAGACATTTTGTATCCATTGGTGTATAAGCTTGTAAAACTTGCATTGGTTTTACCAGTTATGACTGCGACCGTTGAAAGGACTTTTTTTGTAATGAATCTTGTGAAAAGTTGATTACTCAATCGAATGGGAGATCAATGGATGAATGATTGTTTGGTCACCTATATTGAGAAAGATGTATTTGATACAATTGACGATGAGATGATTATCCAACGTTTTCACAATATGAAAACTCGTCGAGGACAATTTTAGAAAAATTGTGTTTTTTGAATATATGTATTTGTATTTTGTAACTTTTTGTTAAAGTCATCCTAATGAAAAAAAAAAAGTATGGTTATGATTGATTAAATTTTTTTATTTTTATTTTATTTTTTGCCCCCATCGAGTGAAATTCCAGGATCCGTCACTGCTTATCTTGAGAAAATTATCCTCCTAAATGAGCGGTTTTGCTTAAATTAAAGTCATTCTCAACATTGCAACAGGGATGACTTTTTTAACATTTAATTGTGATTGGATCTCCCAGACATCATTAGAATAATTACTTGATTAAAATTAAATGATGTTAGGTTATGTAAGATTTAGTTTTGAATACTAATATAAGGGTTGTTTGTTTTTAATTTAAGTCTGAATGCAACCAAGTGCCTGGGCATTCTGGTTGCTAGAAATATCGGTGGCACTAAAAGGTAAAGTGTCCAGGAGAAAGGGAAGAATGGTTGTGATTTTGAAGACTGGTTTTCCGTTTTAGAAGAGGTTGTGTGCGGCTTAAGCGAGAAATTTAAGAAAACAAAGAGGTTGATGGCTCAATATTGGTGTTATAATTCGAATCCTGATACATATCTTGAGAAAATATCTTCTTAAATGAGCGGTTTTGCCTAAATTAAAGTAATTTTAACATTACAAAAGGTATGACTTTTTTAACATTTAATTGTGATAGGATCTCCCAATATGTCATGAAAACTGACAAACTGATTTTAAGTTAAAAATAATCTCAAATAATATATATATTGAGAATCTTAGATCCACCTATATGGACAAAGATGGTGATTGGAATGTTGACAAGGTTGATTTCAAACATAATTCATATAATTTGTGTTAAAATTTCTAAATGAGAGGCTATATTAAAATGGAAAAAAACGTAGCCTTCCTATTAGCATAATCTTTGGAATAACAACTTTAATAATGGCAATTTTAACTGAATAAAAAAAATAAAATTCAAATTTCATATAAAGTGGTCTATGGACTTAGAATAATGGTGAGCTACTATCTATTAACTGTTATGTTATGAAGTTTAATGTTCACAAATTGTTTCCTTTAGAATCTATGAGAATAATATAAACAAGTCTAAAATCTCTCATAAGAAATCAATATTTCATTCATTGTAAACATCATAAAAACACTCAACGAGAAGTTTTGGACTTCTCTTTACAATATTGCAAGGCCAGGCGTCAAAACAACCCAATGAATAGGCAAACGCCACAGGCAAGCAAAATATAGCTACTAATTAACTAATTATATAGCCACATACAATAGTGGCCTATATTTTTGGGCCTCCTAGGACTCCATTCTACAACATTTTTATAAAAGCTAGCAATAGCTATAGTAAATTTAGCATAACAACTGCGTGAAATTTCTGGGCAAGCAACTGTTAGGTTGAACTATGCCAGAAGCTGATCCATCAGCATGGCTACATGATGCTTCAGCGGTTGATTGTTGTATGTGAGCTTACATCCTCAAGCTTATCCCAGAGCAGGATATTGTGAACTGCAATCAAACTTTAGCAACTTCGATGCAGAAGTTCCACGTATTCTGATATGTCACACACTAATTTTAACCCCTGAAGCCTGTTATAAAAGATGAATAAACAAAAGGATTAAGGGCGTGTTAAATATTTTTACACAATTGCAAAAAAAATGATTAAGCACCAATCTATCTGCAAACAAATCATAAAACGGAGACATACACTTTTGAGAATGACTGTACATATGATATGAATTTCACGAAAGTCATTATAACTTGTATATCACTTGACCAGGGCAATTTTTGTTGTCAGGGCAGTAATTTTGATCAATGACGATAGGATTTTGGACATTGCTCATGATGGCATGTTGAAAAAGAATGTTCCTTGCAAAACCACTGCTAGGTCTACCCCAAGACTTGATCCTCACTCCATTTTGAGTACCCGTAAAAGTGCAGTTTTTACTGTCACATTCTGCACTCCAGCCTCTTCTTAGCCTTGCCAAGACTACCAATGCTGCACCAAATCACGAATTACAATTTTAGTATAAGTATAAAGAAACAAAAAAAAAAATTGGATTTACTCTTTATAAAAATTTACCTGATGCCGTGGGCAGGGCACAAGCAACATTTTCAATCCATAAATTAGAGGCACCAGGGCCAATTGATACACAATCATCACCGGTCCCAATCCTAGAGTTCATGATTGTGACATCGCTAGACGATTGAACATGAATTCCATCGGTGTTAGGGCTGATGCCGGAGGCTGAAACCTTAACTCCTTGCGCTTTCACGTTGTTGCAGCCATTGATAACAATGTGAAACTCTGGCTATCTAACGATGTTAATCCATTTATGAAAATATTGTTGAGTTGAAACTCCAGTGTCTGCACATAAACACAAGAAAAAATAACAAAGCGCTGTGTAATTATAAAAATATTCTCCAAGTAATTGATTATCTAAAGAATCTTTCGACTACCGTGGCACCACTGGGGCAACTCTTTCCAGTCTTCTTGCAAGCCACAAGCCAGCACCCTGACCATCAAGAGTGGCACCATTAATAGAAAACTCGTAACATGTTCAAACATAAGCCAATTTCCAACATTCCGATAACTTATAATTGATGGAGCCACAAGAGTGTCAATATACGTAAACATATCATTGTTATGCATTGGCCTTTAAACTCAACTTTGCCTAGCAGGAACCTCCCTGGTGGCACATAAACGGTGGCGGCGTCGATCGAGCCACAGGCTTTACTCCATGCATCAAGAATGCTTTGAAGAATCAGTTTTGCCATCGGATTCGGCTCCTAAACTGAGCACATTGTAAGTCACAGGAATTGCCAAAGATGAATCAAAGAAAAGGATCAAGAAAAGCACGAAAGAACAAAAGAACTAATCGGTTTTGCCATTTCTTCTCTTGAGACAAAAAGAGATGGGTGATATTGAAAAGTTTGAGAGTTCAAGGTGTAGAATGTCGGTTGAAATGGTTGAATTTAAGCGGTATTTATAGGTTTTTGAATGGAAGTACAGAGAAGAACATAGCATCAATTTAAAGCAATCAGCGCCGGAGTTTTGCATGAACTATTAAGAAATGTACTTGGAACTTGGATATATTTCAAAGGTGGTTAATAAATTAAGCCGCCATGACATCAGGATTTATGTCTTCTGTTTGCTTTAAGCAATAAAGTCCAATCCTCGATTTCGCCAATCTTTCATTTCTAACGATATTGTCCTTAACTTCTTGTTTTCTTGAATTTTCAAGCACCATTTTTACTAGTTTCTAAATAAGGAATGAATGTTTTATGAGGTTTGGGCTCTGGCATCCAAAAACAAGACTTGTTAACTTGCTAAGTGGAGTGATCACTACTCTTTCTTGTGAAACATGAGGTTCCTTTTAATTATTCAATGTGAGACTTTCTCTCATTTGAAATATTTGTATATAATGGTGATAGTCAAAATAAAATTAGTGGGTTGTTCAAGCTATAATAGACAAGTTAAATTGCTTAAAATGTAAATCTATATAATAAATTTTATTTGCTCTTAACTAAATTCTATTGCAACTTAATCGAATACATCGTGATCTCGATAACTTGTATATAAAATTAGATTAATAATTAAAAATTAAAAATAAGATAACGATAATGATAACTTTCCACTCTTGCTGAAGTGGCCTTTACCTTCACTTAATTTATAGATTTCAATACTAATGTTACATTTACATAAATCTATAAACCACATAGATTGCTCGAGTGTAAGTATAGTATAAAATGCATGCAACCTTCTATATATATTATATATATATATATATATATATATATATATATATATATATATAATATATATATATATATATATATATATATATATTAATGTAACTTTAAACTAGGCATCCATTTATGTTTTGACACCTAAGAGTACAAAATTTTAAATAAATAAATGAACAAATAAATAAAATGGTTGAGTGATCATAATAAATTAATTGTATTTCCTTCTGATTGGGGCTTGCTTCAGGGCATGAATTGGAGTGCTTCTCGGGCATCCAAATGGTCAATTTCTGTGTTATTCTTTATTATGAAATATTAATATATTTTTCTTTTGTTTATGAATCTCTCTACTTAATTTGCTCTTCATAATCTACGGTCATACAAGTATTAATCTACTTTCCTCTGAAATCACGCTGACAAAGCAGGATTTCATCTAAATTATGAATCTATTAATGGTAGATAGAAGCTTAAATTGCTGCGAGATTATTCCTCAAAAGTGAACATAACTTTAGAAATTTGGTGAAAGTAATACTTAACAATATAACATAAAATATGGTGGATACAAATCTCACTTTAGTCAATGATCGTTTTACATTTTCAATGGCATGTGAGGTAGTGAATACAGTTAACTTTCTACTGAATTTGTTAACTAGAAGAAGCAATTTAATAAATCAGATTATAAATGTATACGTCTTGAGTCCCGAGTAATATATATTGATATTTTTTTTTCTTTCGGTGCAGAAATTGCCATGGATAGGACTGATTATACTTAATTGATAACTTAGTAAATGGTTAACAAACACGTAATATAATTAATTAATGTTTAATGATCTATAATTAATAACTAGTTTCTCTACGTCATTCTGACGAAATATTCAAAGGTTTGAAAATATTCTTGGGAAATTTTTTTAATTTTCAAGAGGCTGTAGAGAGTTGAAAATTAATGAAATATTATTCTGAAGTCTTGTCCCAGATGGTTGAACTTGATATAAACTTAATATGAAGGACCTAACTTATGACTATAAGCAATAAAAGGTCAACAGAAATCACATGCGGTAGTATTTCAATTGCCTGAAATAAGGAAGCCTGAAACAAGGCAAACTGCATTTATAAACGGAGCTTTCACACCTCAGAACAACTTTGTATGTTCTGAACAACTGTGTTTATAAAGCAGTTTGCCCTGAAACAAGGCGACTGCATTTATAAACAAGGCAAATTACACTTACAAGTTTCAGACTTTGTGTTGTCAATCACGTATGCCCTGAAATTTAAGTTTACGTTTCAAACAATCGTGCAGTGAGAGTGACACTATAGCAACAGTAAAATATGTTTATATTGGTGACTAATTTTATCGAGCTGATTAAACAATTATTATTTGAACTGAGTATTGTTATAGTCATACATTTCAAGTCTGTATTATAATTTTTGCATTTTTGATGATGCACATGTGCTTAAGTTTCATGGTGTTGGGTTTTTAATACAAATCTCTTTAAGTCGAGCCCCTTTCTCTTCGATTATCAGAGACAAAATATAAGAATAGTGGCAGCAGTTAATTATGGAAGAAATGACCAGATGATTGAGATCACAAACTATACAAATATATTACAATAAAATAGGAAATATTAATTAATGAAATGAATTATCTTTCATTGATATTTACATATACTTCCCTCGTTCCATTTTAACGTAGATTTTACAATCAATTGGTTTATATCGATATCCCTTCATTATGGGTCCTCGAAAATACTTTCGAGACCACCAAAGACACAAAATTAGGATCTTTGAGAAAATGAAATTCTAATGCTCTGTCATGTATAAGAAATTTTATATTAATGAAAACACTCAGAATCCACCCTCAATCTCAATCAGTGTTTCTTTTTATAAAGTTTAGGCATTATTGAACTTAATTATAGCATCTATAACTAACAAAAAGTATATAAGTACGATTGTACGAGTAATGGTATGGAAAGAATCTTACAAATCAAATTATTAAGAAAAATTTCGACTATAATCAATGTATTGTCACATGGTGTTGGATTTTCATATATGATTAGGAAGAATTAAAAGCCTATTAATTAAGATTCTTCACATGATCAAGCTAATATTTTTTCATGAACTCTTCCATTCTCCTTTATAATAAACTTTATAATTAATAAAATCGTCAATTATTAAACATGTAAACTGCAGCATGCCACGAGATTCAACTATTTTGACAGTGAAAACAAATATTTTCCTACATTATCACGCTATAATGTTCATGAACTTGGCTGAATTTAAGTTAAAGATGAAACCCTATGTTCACATAGTGATTCGATTTAACTATAATACTTGGATTCTTGATTATTAAAAGACTTATTGACTAGATTTAATGGTATATATTCAATAATTTAAACATTTTTCATGTTGGAAGTGATGGGAGCACATGATATCACGATAATCTTTTGATAAATTAAAGATATGGGAACATGGGGTTTGTGACTTAGTTTAGGGGGCACATGGCTTACTTTATTGATAATTTGGAGTTAATTGCCAGTGATTTTCTGCCATGTGGATGCTTGAGAAACCCCCTATTTCATGCCCTAAAGTAATGGAAGGAAGCTTGGCCTAAGAAATTAATTAAAAAAAATAAGCCAAAATAAAAATTATAGAAAATCTATACATAAAGTTGTATTACACTTTAGCCATTGGATAACTATACACAAGAGTCTATATTTGAGTTGCAGAGAGGTATCTAATAAATTTGTACATTCCTTGGTCTATTAGATTTGCAACGTGTTTCATAGCTTTGCGGATTGACATATTCCAATATGAATCTGGATACTTAGTACAAAGAAAAAAAAAAACTTGTATTACTCTTGTGGATTTATATCTCAAGAATTGTACAAAGAATTGTTTTGTAAAATAAAATAAACTCTCTAATTAAGATCTTCCTAATATAATTATAGTAGACCATGTTTTAGTACTATTGGATACTTTTGGATTCAATGTGATTAAGTACGATCTTAAATATTGTCTATGCCCTTAAATGTAAAATTTGAGACAAAACATTGAAAGTGAGACAATATTTTAGTTTATAATGTATTTATTTATTTTGGAGAAAGGATGACCGTTACATAGTTTTAAAAGTGAAAAAAAAAGAAAAAAAAAGTGATGTCAGGATTTAATAACTAACAACAAAAAATCCAAATTTAATAAATATTAAAAGCTAAACCAAAAAAAACTGTATTGAAAAAGTGAGGTCAAGTTTTTATAGCGAAAAGTCGCCGATTTCTTCTCCTATTCTACTCCACATGTCACGTTTAAGCCCATGTTACATCAAATGCTCACATCTTCAATTTTTTTTTTTTTTTAAGTCTTTTATTATTAAAAAAAAAACTTTAATCAAAATTCATTTCACAATGTCATATTATTCATATTACAAAGTTAATAAAACTTTATATTATAAATCTTATGTAATATTAATAATTCATTTTGAGCATTTAATGAGGACTTGTAGTGATTTAAAGAAAAAAAAAAAAAAAAAAAAAAAACTCTTTTTTTTGAATGCGTATTGCACACAAAATTATTCATACGAATCACAAAAATAGTGACAATAAAACCGACCAAAATGAAGGAAAATAAGAAGAAATTAGAGAAAAAGGAAAGACTGAGAGGACATGAAGAGGCGTTGAAATTGTGGATAAACAAAGAGTGTGGGCCAAAAATTTTAACCGATTAACATTAAAGATTGATATTTGCGTTATGTTCAGTGGGATAATGTGGCCATTCATATTGTTTGTCACGTAAGAGTCAAGCCATTTGCTTTGTTTGGATTAATTAAGCTAATTAATTTGAACCTTGTTGTATATAATTTATTCCTCCGATTCTCAAGCTAAATGTACGTGCATTATTTGTCCTTTGTATTACTTTGATTGCGTATTGATTTACTAAATTATCCTATATTATCTTGTACATGCAATAAGTTTATCATGCACGACTTCTTTAAGAGAAAAGAAAAAACAAAATAACTGTTGAATTTCTCTTTTTCTTTACTAAAATATGTGCAGAGTTGTGCACACGTGAGATCACTAAAAAAAAAAATTAGTATATTAATGTATTATAGACTGATGAAGCATATATTAAAACAACTCACATACATAATTTCCAAAAAACTTTAGATTCACTATGCATGATAAGTTGAGAGTCAAGATGTAAGCCCAGCAACACATTCCGGGAGCTGCAATTTCATCAAATCTCACCTTGGAAATGAGCAAGCAATCATTGTAGTTAAAAATAATAAGGTAGCCGAAATTGGTCGGAATACTGCAATATCTAGAGAGACAGAGAAGGTGTTTGAGGAAAGAAATTATGGGTGGTTGGGTAAATATTTTTACCCATATTTCAATCCTATTCCCCAAATATTGTTTGGCACATTATTTGAGAATATTAGTATATTTTTAATTATTTTTAGACTCCTTAAGTTTATTAATTTCATAAATACCAGAAAAAAGTTTAAAAATAACAAAAACACTCCCTAAACCCATACTTGCCAGATTCCAGAAACCAACGTCGGTGGTAGTCGAAATCTGTCACAACGACCTACAGCACGACCAGAACTGGCCGGTAATTCACTGATCTAGCATTTTCTGTGGATCTGGCCGTCAGCGATGGCCAAGGAAATGACCATCGTGCCTATAACGACGGCCACATTTTAGCAGTCGTTGAGGCCAAAGAGACTTTTGCGGCACAATGGCAGATCTGGTTGTAGATCTAGCTTTTTCCAGCCAAATTCGTGGTGGATAGGCTGAGAAAATGCCATATCGACGCCTACCCACCAGATCCGACCGATTGTGTATACGTAATTTTTAGGCCAGATTCCAACAATAGTGGTCAGAATCTGGCACTAACTGGTGGTGGGGGTGTTTTTGTTATTTTACAAAATTTTACATATTGGGGTGTTTAGTTAATTAGCAAACCTAGGGATTTTTTTAATAAATTTTTAAATTTTACCTCGTAATACTCTCCTATTCAACTACCCAATATTATTCCTAAAATCTTATCCAAAATAATAAAACAAATGGACCATTTATTCTTGATAGAGATAGAAGAAATTTTGACATCTGTTTTCTTATTTATCTTAATTTGTTGGTGTTGTAAAGAATCTTAATTATCGAGAAAGAATATGAACAAATAGTTATTATTGACATCAAGTTTATACCATAATTTAAGCTTTTAGATTAAGTGTTAGTTACACGATATTCTATAGATCCGTAAAAAAAAATAAGAAAATTAATATTATCATAGGTATTTAGAATGAAAATATTTTAAATTAACCTATTCATTAAATAAAACTATATGTAACCCAAATGCATCCACAAAACTAACCATAAATTCAAGCTATCAAAGGATCACAAAAGGATAGTTTAGTCCAGAAATCCAAAAAAAAAATGAAAAAAGCAAAATCCCCCTCAAAGTTCGGCGCAGCTTGCTTCCAATTCATGCAAATCCACTATCCAAAACTAAAATCATTTTTTAAATCCTATAAATACCCCTCACAACCGTTTCAACTCCATCAGCACCGCTCTCTCTTCTTCCTACTCCTGAAAAAAACACTTCTGAAAAAAATGGCAAACAAAACAAGTACAATCTTCTCCTTCTTCTTCTTGTTTCACTTAATCTGTATTCTCTTCCCTTCATGTTCAGCAAGTTCTAGTGTTTCAATGTCGTCTCATTCGGGGCGAAAGCCGATGGCAAAAGTGACTCAACCAAGGCGTTCTTGCTGCTGGGCTAAGCCTGTGATCGGCCGCGGCTGCAACCGTTTATGTGCCGAAGGACGGTTCTTGCTGCGCAGTGCGGTGTTTTCAGGAAATGCAAGAGCAGTAATTACGATAAGAATCGATGGGACGCTTGTTGCTCCGTCTGATTATAATGTCATTGGAAATCTGGGAATTGGCCTTCTTTCAGCATGTCAACGGATAAACCATTAATGGTGGCATTCTTGATGGGCAAGGGACTGGCGTGGGCTTGCAAAAACTCTGGGAAAAGTTGCCTGGTGGTGCCACGGTAAGTGAACTGAAATGACCACATGTCCTTTACGTTATGTATAAACCATTTCTTTAAGGTTAATTATTGTTCTCTTTTCATGGAAAGTCGTGCTAATGGGAGTTTTTATTCTATGATTTGGGCAGTCAATAAGCTTTTCGAATTCCAACAACATTGTGATCAATGGATTAACATCGCTAAAAGCCAACTTTATCACATTGTTTTCAACGGTTGCAACAACGTGAAAATGCAAGGCGTGAGGATCTCAGCCTCCGGAAAAGCCCAACACTGACGGTATTCATATCCAGTTATCGACCGGGTCTCGATTACAATACCAGGATCGCGACAGGCGATGACTGTGTCTCAGTTGGCCCGGAACCACAACTTGTGGATCGAAAATGTTCAATGCGGCCTGGACATGGAATTAGGTAAGAAACGTATCCAATTTTGTGATGTTTAAAGTTAAAACCTAGGACTAAAATACGAACAGATATAGATAATATTTTGGTGGTCTGTGGTGCAGCATTGGGAGTTTGGGGAAGGATTTGAAAGAGCCTGGAGTACAAAACGTAACAGTTAAACAGCAACATTTACTGGTACTCAAAATGGACTCAGAAATCAAATCTTGGGGGAGACAAAGCAGTGATTTGCCAGGAACATTCTCTTTCAACATGCAGTGAGTGGACAAATGTCCAAAACCCATAATTGTCGATCAAAATTACTGCCCTGACAACATAAATTGCCCTGGCAAGGTACCATGTCAAAAGGGTTTTTATGAAAAATCAATGAATCTATAATATTTCAGTATTAGACCAACTGGTTTTTATCTCGAAGTGTAACAGTATTTTACAATAAAATCAACTTCAATTTTTTGTCTGTGCGTGACAGGTTCAGGTGTTAAAATAAGCGATGTGACATACAAGACGTTCATGGAACATCGGCAACAGCAGTAGCCGTGAAGTTTGATTGCAGTTCAAAGTATCCATGCTCCAGGATAAGAATGGAGAACGTGAAGCTTACATACAAGAATCAACCGCATCAGCATCGTGTAGCAATGCTGATGGAACAGCTTCTGGTTTAGTTCAACCCACCAGTTGCTTGTAGCGGTCAAAAGCTACATAATTGGATTGATTATGTGCTTGTAAAACTAGATTATTAGTCTAGGTCATTGCTTGAGCCTGTGGCTTTTGCCCGCCCTTGGGCTTAATTGGAGCCTGGCCTCGCAATTAGCATTTGTAAAACCCTTTTATTGGGTGGCGTTTGTTACAATTGTGTAATATCATGATTTATTTAAAATTATGGCTCTTGAATGGATATATGGAACAATTTGAGGTGCGAATGTCAGTCTTCTTTTAAATTCAGAATTACATTCGTCGTGGGTTAATATTAGACGTCAAATTTTGCAATACATTATAAAATAAAATTTGATTGAAATAACCTTAGAGTTAGCCTCGGAGTTAAGATGTTTGCTCCATTCCTTAAATATTTAGGTTCAAACATTGACGTTACTTACTATAATAATATTGGGGTTATTTACTATAATAATATTGTAGCCTACTGTCCTTTAAGCTTGTATGGTGTTCAATAAACTTAGAAGATTAATGGAGGTATACGCAAGTAGTCTGGATACCTCGGTTACCCAAAAAAAAAAATTAAAAATTTTAAATTATCTTTAATATTAACTTATATACAGTGGCTCAATGCTTATTACAACGATTAGTTATTCCATTAATTAAAAGGAGATTCAATTAAAAAATAAAAATGGCCATGGTCAATGTTAATAGAATCCCGAATAATTGGCAAAGAAAAATAATAAAGATTGGATGCTTTAACTTAATTAGTCAAAAGTAATAAGTTTTATTGTAAGCAGTGACAAGTTAATTAATTAGAAGCTATTTCTGGAGAGATGCTTCTCAAGCTAGTGTTAAATTAATAGCCATGATGTTAGTATTAATGAGATTTGATAAATGTATCCCCATTAATGTGAATGTTAATGCAAAGATAATATTTATATCTCACATGTTGTAGCTCTTGCAGTAATGAAGGATCTCTCTAACAGGAAACGGTTAACTGTATTAATTAATTAAAGTGTGATAAAATTATTTGCATTTTCCAAACAAGCAATTGACATAGATTAATTTTAAAGTCCTTCGGCGTGCGTAATCCCAAGCAAAGCAATGACCCAGGTTATTAGTTCTTGTATAGATTTCAAGATCGAGTTTAGAGAAGTTTTTCATTACAAATCAATATAATTCTCTCTTTATCTTAGTTTTCACCTAAATTGAAATAATTTTATGATAATTATTCAAAAAACTGATATGGGCGATAAAGTAATTTTATAAAATATTTCTTTTCAATATATAAAATATTAGCAATTTATAACTAGCGAAGTCATAGTTCAGAGGATTGCCTGCATTTTTCAAGTTTTCACGATTTTGAATACAGAAGATTTTATCTGAATTTTAGTTTTTTATGTTAGATTAACTAACGACAGAGACAAACCCTATGAATTTATTATAGGAGGGGCAAATTGAAAATAATGTGATATAAAACAACAAAAAAGTAAATAATGGGATCAAATCTAAAAACATTAATACAAATATCGAGTGATTAAAGTTAAAAATAATAAATAAATGAAAATAAACTTTCAGTGGGTCACCAACCCCCACTCATTATAACTTGGGGCGCCCATGATTTGGGGCGAGCGGTTTTGGGTACCCTTCATTTTTCGGGAAATTGAAACCAGAATTAGAACCGCACAATGCAGGTTCCCAAAAAAAGGATAAGAATCGGAACCTAACCTGAAATACAAATTCCGGTTCCTTACCCGGGTACGCTAAAAAAAATTACCCTGTTAGTTTAAAAAATGACAAAAATATCTTAAAAGTTTACAAATACACCCCTAACAAATTAAGAAAACCTATATTTAGTAGTTTTCAACTTTTGATACTCATTCATTTGTATCCAATGTGATCATAAATCTCATATCTCTAGGCAACACTTGAATTCAATCAATTTATCACAATTCATATAAAATTTCTCATTCAAAACCAAAACACAAACAGGTTTCAAGTAGGGTACCGTGTTCCGATTCCAATTTCCGTTCAGAAACCTGTAGGAACCGAAACTAGAACCGCACAATGTCAGTTCTAATAAAAGGCAACCAAAACCTACCTGCAGAGTGTCGAGTCTAGGTTGGTTCTGGTTCTGGTTCTACCTGCTACCCTTGCTCACCTCTACCCATAACTGACGAAAAATTTATTGTAGCCCACGACAAAACTAGAAAGTTTTTTCAAATGGAAGAAAAATAGTGAAAAAATAAGAGAAAAGCTAATGGATGTTAATTTTTACAAAAAAACAATTGTACAAATTATAAATTATTTTGACTTGAGATATTTAATATAACTAAAATATATAATAAATTATAATTTTTATATAAAAAAAAAATATTTTGTTTACTCAAAAAATTGACCAGGGTTAGAGCTCGAGGGAGCCAAGGACCCCTGGCTTTGCGCTGTTACAGTAAAGGTTATATTGTATAAACTACAGTAATGAGTCTGTGTTTTTATCCGCAGGATAGAATGTATATTTGTTATATTGTTTTTTATGATATGAATGCCCTCATACATTATTACTATTGACTATTGTATATGTACGTATTGAACCAAACTCCATGGCTGATTTAATGAAAGTGATGGTCATAAATCGAGCTACATTTCCAAATAACAAAAATTGCCTGAAACATGGCGCCCCAAAACAAGGCAACCTGTATTTACGACCGTAGCAATTAATTCACAATCCAACCACGTTGAGACATTGACCCAAGCGAACATTTATATGTCTAAACAAGTATATGTATATCTATGTTTGTTTTTCTACAAGAGAATGAAATAATAATATTTTATGTATAGAAAATTGAGCCTAGCAACAATCCGGGAGCTGCAATATTTCATCAAATCTCACCTTGGAAAATCGAGCAAGCAATCATTGTAGTTAAAATAAATAAGGGTAGCCGAAATCTGATCCGGAATACTGCAATATCTAGAGAGACAGAAAAGTGTGTTAGGGGAAAGAAAATTATATTTTGACGATAGGTTGATGTATAATATGTCATTTTCGATCAAAAAATCTTTAATTAAATTATGAAGGACCGCCGCCGATACGTACCCCACTTTTGCTCCAGTCCATGTTCCATGCAATAAAACTGTCGTTCCTTATTCATGGACTTACAAATTATACTAGATTTTACAAATTTCTATATTTAAATAGAGGTGATACAGAATGAATAAAATACTCAATAATAGTAGTAATAACGTGAAAAAGAAGAATGCTACATGTCAATGTCTTTTTCACTTTTTTATGTGTAAAAAGAAAAAATAATACTAATGTTACATCAGTTTGAATAAATTGAAGAATTTGTATACATAATTGGTATGTGTAACGCTATTGGATGAAGCTATTAAACATACATTTTCATAATATAGAGTTTTAGATTGATGAATCAATGCCACGGAGTAGTTAAAGTTATTGAGTTGCACGAAATAATCACTTTAAACTTCTCTGTTTGTCATTGATTACATTGGATAAGTAGATAGGATTTATGTTATAAAATTTGTATTATAAATTATAATATCCACGTAAATGTGACAGTTCAAATTGATCAATTTAATAGGTTTGCGTGTCCAATAAGGGATTCCGTTGATTAATTAAACTGCACATCATATTTGTAAAGAAAGTTTGTAAGAATGGTTTGTAGTGTATCTTTATTGATAATACCCTCACCCAAGACAGAAAAATTATAAAATACTTGTCAAAAATATTTATACTAGCTTAGATGCAGTAGCCCACATCGTTGTAATTATAAAAATTATCTCCATCAAGCCATGTCCTAGAGAGAAAGGTCGCAGCTTGTCTGCCTGCAAATCAAGACTCACGAATATAGACAAAACAAAATCCATGAAACCTGCCAAACCCACACCGTTTTAAGACTTCATTTTGTTTGGTTAATATTTTCAAAATTGCGAATGTGTTTTAACATGATTGTTAGAGTAGAGGTTGTAAGAGTAAAACTTTTACAGATAAATTTTTAGAATAGTAAAAGAACTTTCTAATATTAATTTATCAAAAAGGGCTTAATATACAAGAATAATCAAGTCAAACTTATACTTTAGAATAAGGTTATTTTTGAGTTTTCAACATTTTAGATAAGCTCAAAAGGAGTAAAATAACTTATTTAGAATCTATAAACACTTTTGAAATACAATCAAACAATCTAAAAAATATTAAAATTGTTATAGCTAGCTTTAAATAAGCTATTTTGGCCGGTAGATAAGCCCAACCAAACACGACTAATGTCGTATATCAGATACAGATACAAAGACTTTATATAAAAACTTTTTAACTGTAATATTATTAAAATAAAATAAAAATTATTTTAAGAAGAAATAGTACTTCAAGTATCTTGAAATTCAACTAGCACTTCAAAAAATAAAAAAATAAATAAAAAATCATATATCTAGCAAAGGAGTTTTTGATAGAACCAGAGTGGTACACGTTTAAACTTTCCAAATATAATATTCAAATCTGGATAATATTCTACAATTTATATTTGTCTTCTTCAAACCTATTGGAATAAATTTCAAAAGAAAGAATGGAGCTTCTTTAGGAGAGTAGGTTTTTTATTCATTATTTTTTGTCTCTTACTGAACTCAATTCAACCCATCAAGCTCATCCTTTAGTGTTAAATTGTCATCTACCAAGAAAAAAAATTCTTCTGTTGTCCACAGCCCTAACCTTTTAAAATTAAATATTGACAAGCTTACGTTTCAATTTATTGAACGAACCAATAAAAGAAATATAGTTATGAGGATCAGGATTCTTCTTCGTATGAATTAAATATGAGCTTTTATAAAAATATTTTATTTGGTAGTTACAGAAATGAAAGATAGTTGGAAATAAATCTAAACCATAAATAAAAAAAAATGCATAAGTGTCATTAATTAGATCCTTCGAAGCTCAGAGAAAATCAGATGAAGATAAGATCCTAATGAAAATTCCAACCTTCTCTTAACTGTATTAACTACTTGAATCGTGGAGGTATTGAGCTTGTGCCTAAAGCAAATATACGCCATATAACTTAACATTATCCGGAAAACAAGAAAGTTCAAGCACTTTTTTCAGCTTTCTGAATTTATTATATTATGAAAATATTTCATTTCAAGCAACCATCTACGTGCACTTGTCCTTTGTGTTATTTGTCTTTTTTGAACTCAATAACACAAACTTTTCCAGGCCTCTAATTGTTTTCCTTTGTAGAAATCCCACGTTTAGTAAGAACAATACGTGTTAAAATTAAAGATTATTCAAAAAGTAAAATCACGTTTCAAATTTGCATGTTAAAATATGAAACAGTATAAGAAAACAGAACAATGCACATGCAATGGTTGAAAAGTATATCAAAAAAGTAAAAGATATACATACAGAACCTTTTCATTTTCAGTAAAATATGAAAATAACAATAATACATGCTAAGTCGTACTCACTTAAAAGTTTAAGTTCGTAGGTAGGGCTCAACCTATATTAGACCAATATGCCTCCTCACATCAAACTTGAATTTTTTTTTTTTTCTTTATCCAATTGTATGGGAGGATTTAAACTGAGACATTGACTCTATATTATGTTGGTGAAGAATTTGATGTTTCAATCATTGATTAATACTAAAGAGTTACAGACATTATATAAGAGGAATTAAATTCATTGAATCTTAACTATGTTAATTATATATTCACAATATATTAACATAATAAGAGATTACCAATAACAAGAGTATCCTAAAAAAAAGATAAAAATTTTAAAATATTAGTAAATCTCAATAATATATATATAACTCACATGTTTGTACATAAAAAAAAAAAAAAAAAAACATAGCTTGTGCATAAAAAGAGCAAATAATCTAATATCCAATGAATGATTAAATGGCTCGTGTTAATGAAATTTTATTTGACAAGCAACGATAGACAGACTATTCGACAACATGCTATGTGGTTTAATGTTGGAAATCGACAACACGCTACCTTTTCGAATTTCCTGTTGTGGCGACCTGCTTTAAGCCTATAAATACTCCATGCAATACGCCATTTCAACTCCATCACTAACCTTCAAACTCTCCTCAATTTCTCTATTCTTTTCTTCAGTCTCCTTATCATCATCAAGAAAAATTAATGGCAAAACCTATGAGTTCCCTCATTCTTTACTTATTTCAATCCTATTCGTTACTCATCTTTAGCAAGTCCTGTGACCTACGATGTGGTCAGTTTAGGAGCCAAAGCCGATGGCAAAACTGACTCAACACAAGCTTTTTAGCTGCATGGACTAAATCCTGTGGCTCGACTGAGGCCGCCACCATTTACGTGCCACAAGGGGAGGTTCTTGCTGGGCAAAGTTGAGTTTAAAGGCGAATGCAAGAACAATGACATTACCCTACGTATGATGGCACTCTTGTGTCTCCATCAGATTATAACGTTATGGAAATGCTGACAACTGGATTCTTTTCGAACATGTTAATGGCCGTTTCATTAATGGGGGCACTCTTGATGGCCAAGGTACTGGCTTGTGGACTTGTAAGAAGACAGGGAAAAGTTGCCCGAGTGGTGCCACGGTAAGTTTAAAGATTGATGTTTATACTAAAGTGATCTTCCATTTTGGGTAAATTCATTATCTTAACAAGCTTCCATTCTGGGTTTAATGTGCAGACGCTGGAGTTCAGGCAACTCGAACAATTTGTGATATGGATTGACATCGTTGAATAGCCAGATGTTTATATTGTTATCAATGGATGCAACAATGTGAAAGCCCAAGGGGTTAAGGTTTCAGCCTCAGGCAACAGCCCTAACACCGATGGAATTCATGTGCAATCATCGAGCGGTGTTACAATCTTGAACTCCGGTTGGGGACTGGTGATGATTGTGTTTCAATGGCCCTGGTACTACCAATTTGGATTGAGAATGTTGCTTGTGGTCCTGGCCATGGGATCAGGTAAAAATTTGAAAAACAAGACAATCAGATTGGTTATTTCTAATTAATTGTAGTATTTTAGTTCTGAGGTTTGTGATGTTACGTTTTGTTGCAGCGTTGGTAGTCTTGGCAAGGAACAGAAGAGGCTGGAGTGCAAAATGTGACCGTAAAAACTGTAACATTTACAGGTACTGAAAATGGAGTGAGGATAAAATCTGGGGGAGACCTAGCAGTGGTTTTGCTAGAAACATTCTTTTTCAACATGCCATCATGAACAATGTCCAGAATCCTATCGTTATCGATCAAAATTACTGCCCTGACGAGGAAAAACTGCCTGGACAGGTACATCACCACAAAGTTTAGCATGGATAACTCATTTCATATAACTGTTCCTATAATTTAAGAGACGTAACGAAAAATTAACCTTCACAAACAATTTTCAATGTCTTCGTTAATTGATAGTAACAGGCTTCGGGGGGTTAAAATAAGGGAGGTGACATTCCAAGATATTCATGGAACATCTGCGACCGAAGTTGCGGTGAAGTTTGATTGCAGTTCGGAAATCCATGTTCTGGGATACCTTGGACGATGTAAAGCTCACTTATCAGAATAAACCAGCTGAAGCTTCATGCAGCCTGCTGATGGATCTGCTTCCGGTTTCGTTCAGCCTAATAGCTGTTTGTGTAGTGAAAAATACATGAAGTTGTTTGCATTATAAGAATATGTTATAGATGGCGGAAAATCGTTTATTGTGTGCTTTGTATTTATATTGTTACAAGACGTTGTGTACGTTTTACAATATTAATTATTATATATAAAGCTTTTACTCTTGATAGTTGCCCCAGAAGTAATCTATAACGCATATACATGACAATACGAGGCCAAAGAGATTGAAACAACATAATAAACTTTTATTTTTGAAAAATCCATCAAATCTTTTCTAATAGTAAAGAAACAACCGAAAATGGAAAACGAGATCATAATAAGATTGAATCGCCATAAATTTTTTAACTGCAATATAATTATTTGCCAATCCATGCTTCCATCTCTTTTGAGAAGTCATATTATAAATATTACTCTTTGTAATTATAGTATGGAATGGGGTAGAGAGTTTTAAGGGTTGAAAAATGAGTTTTGATTAAGGGTTTTTTAGGCTGTGAAGGGCATTTCGTCCTTTAAAACTGCGTTGAATGAGAAAGTGTATTTTGTGAGATACTTTTCCAAAATGGCTAGTTCTCAATTCTCAACTAAAATAGGGCCAAATGAACTATTAATTTCTCTCTATGTTTGAGGAAACTTTTGTACCATTTAGCCGGGTCTTGGGGATACGCCGATACGGTTATACTGCAATTTTGAGGAAGCTTTGTAACATTCGCATTTTAATCTATTAGGCCCTCACTTGAACTCTGAAATTTATTTTTTATCCGGTTGAAAGTGAAGATTGGAATATGTAACCTTTAACTCTTGTTAAGCTTATGGAAAATTGTTATAAGTAACAAATGTTTATAAACGCTAATTTGCTTATAAATATTTAAAATTTTAAGCAATTACGTGTTGATAAAGTTAAAAGTGATAATAAGTAGTTGACGTGTTTGGTATAAATATGACTTATAAGTACATTTTATATAAATAATTAAAAAGGTATACTATAAAATTTTAAAATTAAACAAGGATAATGTGGTAATATACTTGGTCAAACTAGCTTATAAAACAGAGTGTTTATAAGCAAAAAAAAAAAAAAAAAAAAATACCTCTCCCTAACTTTTTTTTTTTTTTTTTTGGATATAAACTCAAAAAAGTTATAAACAAATAGGTCTGTTTAATTTTAGAACTTATAAAATAGTTTAATCAGTTTATAAGCTTAGATAAATACTTTCAATATAAATTAGATCCACGTAAAAGCTATAAGTCAGAAGTAATAGCTACCAAATTATGTTGCATCAATACCAAAAGTTATGTCAAACTTTTATGCCATGATCTAATTGGCAAGTACGAAATTATATAGCAAGTGGTGTTTATTCAGTTCTTTAGGTTTATAGGTATTTAATGGACTTGAAGATTTTTTAAGTGCATACGTAAATTAGTTCGGATACCCTATTACCAAGAAAAAAAAAATTACATAATAGTTGTCCGAATTTAATTCGCTATAGCTTAAAATGCATGTAGCAGGCCACATCGTTATTAGTTATCTCCATCATGCATGTCCGGAGAGTTATAGAAATAGACAAAAACCATCGAAGCTGCCAAAACTCCACACATTTTAGACTTTAATATTTTTAACTTAATTACTTTTCCTCTTTCTATACTGAGCTAAATCAACTGCATGGAGCTGATCCTGTTGTGTTTAAATTGTCATCTACATGAAAAAACAAAATTTTCTTATGTGATCCACCACTAACCCTTCGAATAAAGTATGACAATCTCACATTCCAATATAAAGAATAAAAACAATTAGAGAAATATATTTCATTGAAATATGTATGTGCACTCGTCCTTTGTGTATTTGTCTTTCCATGAATTGTATAAGCAGTATTTAAAATGTTTCCATGATTTTGAAATGTTTTATTTATTAATTGATAGGTTTCATCATCAAAAATGTTTTAATAATTAAAATATATTTGACCAGTCAAACAATAGTAACAGTCTGACCAAGTCAAACAGACTATAATCAACATCGATAAAAATGTTTTAATAACGAAAATGTATTAAGTCAGTTTAATTGTCATTATTAGTAACTTTATTGCACCTAAATGTTAAGATTATTCATATGTAAAACCACACATTCATTTGAATGACATATGTCCACATGCCTATGGTTGAAAAGTATACATCCTATTCAAAAAGGTAATCAAGATAGACAACTTCATCTGCATGTAAAATATGTAATCTTCCAATTGCTAGTTTGGATAATGAAATTTAGTTGATAAGCAAGATAGATTATAATCTTATGAAAATTCTTGAAATTAAAACCCAAGGGATTAGCTGACGATCAAGAAGGTTTGCTCCCTTTAGACTTTCTGAATTCAAACCATCTTGAGGTTATTTACTATATTTGTGGCTTAACTTGGAACAATAGGCTTGAAGATATTCAATGGACCCTAGAGATTAGTTGAAATATATGCAAACTAACTTAGACACCTCAGTCATTAAAAAAAAAAAAAAAAAAAAGTAGATTGACCACCCGATTACCAAAAAAAGAGAAACATTTCTGGAAATTGACTTCTCTTTGAGCATGTTAATGGGTTCTATTAACTGCAATAATATTGTGATAAATGGATTAACATCGTTAAATAGCTAGATGTTCCATACTGTTATCAAATGATGCAACAATGTGAAAGCGCAAGGGGGTTAGGTTTCAGCCTCAGGAACAATCATAACACCAATCAATTCATGTGTAATCATCGAGGTACAATCTTGAACTTTAAAATTGGAATTGCTGATGATTGTGTATCAATTGGTCCCAAAAGGGTGGGAGAGTGTGGAATCACACATCGCCAAGTGTGTGAAGCGTGAAGTGCCAATAAGGGGGTTCCTCACCGACCTACGAGGTACCTTTTGTAGTTATATAGGCTGCAAGAGGACAAAACTGTGAGGCTGTGAGCTCCGATGTGGGGCCAGAGGGACAATACCTTGCAGGGGAGGTGAGGCATTACAATTATCCCAAACCTCAAGGAATTCTTTAAATTCCCTCATCAAGGAATAAGATCTTCTCTTCGATTTACTCAAGTCTAGTAAAAGAATAACATATTAAAAGCGATGCATTGAAACCAAACATATAGAAACAAAATATATGTACATGATACATTGAAACCAAACATGTAGAAACAAATGACATCTAAGATGGAATCGTAGTAGGTAAACCAAACATATAGAGTCATGCAGGCCAAAAAGAAGAAGTGCAGGATGTAGTAAGGCAGTGAGCCTAGAGGGATATCCAGTGATAGAGACTCCTTAAGGCCCCCTTGCAGTCAGTAACATGGCTCTTGTTGACTTGTCCTACAACACAAAGTGTTAGCATCAAACTCAACAGACATTATTATCCTTGTAAACCTAGATATACTAAGCAAGTTTTTGTAATTTTTGGAACACAAAGTATATTTTAAGGTAAAGACATTAGAATGTAAGTTCTTGAGGAAGGGAGAATAACCGTATGGGAGATAGGAAGTACTCACCACTGCAAACTTGGGAGTGTTCCTCACCCTCATAATTCTTGCAATTTGTCAAGTGTTTCAGGTTGGATGTTACATGATCTATTGCCCAGAGTCCATGTAGCAGGCTGGATCTATTGGGGTGAATGCTGTGGCCAAGGAATGAGCTGTTGATGGAAATGTTTCTAGATTGGTATAAGAACCACCAAACTATTGATTGTGAAATGTGTTTGCATGGTATAAGAACCACCAGAATATGATTGTAAATGCTACTGGATTAGTGTAAGAGACACCAGATTGTGTAACACACACATTGTCACCAAGAAATGCAGAGGAAATTGGTCTAGTTTGAACCAAGTTTGCTTGGCTGTTTATTCGTATTTGTTAACTAGGAACTGAAAAGGTTTGGGATGAACCAAAACTGGGTTTGCAAATTCTGCAGAGGAGCTGTAATTTTGCTGCTAGTCGGTTGAAAAGTGGTGTTATGTTGTGTGGGAACTGCCAGAGCTGACAAGTGTAGGGTTTTTAAAAGAGATATTGTGGGGTTGTGCTGAGAGGATGGATCATCATAAAAGGGGTTTGATGTGTGAGAGGTAGCCAATCCAGCTTGAACAGCACCATTGTAGGCTGAATTATATCTATGGTAGCATTGAATGGTTGAGTGTCCAGCTTTGTTATAGACCTGCATATAATTTTTCTCTCCTGATCCTCTACCTCTTCCATACAATAGAGCCAGGAGGTCTAGGACTAAAGGTACTATGGGCAAGATAAGGGGTGAATGAGTGATTAGAAGTTGGAGCATTATCGGGTGATGAGGAACATTATAAACTAGAAATTGTGGAGCAGGGGAAGCATATAAGGTGGTGGTGTACGTGGTGCTACAAAGGGTGTGATGTAGTATACATTGTGGACAATGAGGATTCCAAAGGATATTAAAGAGGGTGTACTACCATCATATTTTCAGAAGTTTTCAAAGTTGGAGGTGGATTGCATATTAGTTCTAGAGACACTATAACAACTGGATTGGGATCAAAGCAACATTTGTGAAGTGTTGTAGGTCCACAGAATTTAATTTCTCTAGCCTTATCTCGTATTTTGCAACAAGAACTGTGCCTCTTGTAAAGTAATTGAATCAACCTTTGACCAATTCTAGAGGTAAGTGTAACAACAGCGGCATCATATTCAGGGCCTAATCCATCCAATAAATTGCAATAAACCTCATCAGAAACAATTAGTCCACTAGTAGCTAAGTTCCGCATTTCTTTCATTTTCTTTACATAATCACCAATACTTAGGTTCTTTTGTGAGTAGTTGGAGCAAGTTCTAAGATGCAAAGCCTTAGCTTTATATTGTAATGAACTCATTCTCTATGGCAACCAAATTTCAATAGAGACTTTACATTTGGACACATAACAGAGCATGCTTTTGGAGATTGAGGCTAGCAACCAAACTACTAGACATTTAACAATCCTTTTTCACTTTTGTAAGTTGGATTAAGACTTTCACCAACAGTACTAGTACTTGTTTTTAGCTGACCTAACCAGATTCGAGTTCAGAATCACAAATAAATAGGAGGAGGACAGGAAACTCTACCTAATGATGATTTCTATTCGCGAGATCCAACGGCAAACAAGAACTGGGAGTTCTAGAATCGATGGTGTCCTTGTTAGTTTAGACTAATCACTTGTAAATTTGAAAGCAGAGCTGAAGTGGTTCGACTTGCATCTCAGGCACTATTCTTCCTACACGTTAAGCGAAGGAGATGAGTTAGGATTTGAAGCCATTGAAGTGAGTCAAGGCTCTAATACCATGTGAAGTTCTTAGGGTTCAAGAGAAAATGAAAAATGCAAAAGAGAAATGAAGGTTAAGCTGTTTATTAATTGAGAGCAATTGAGAGTGAATTAGTACAGTGAAAAACATGATACATATATTGAGCTGAAGCTTGCTAAAGCTAACTGCTTATCAAACAGATCTAAGTTCAAAACGACATCACTTTGTGAAAGTTCAGTTGGCTCCTGGTGGTTGAGACTCTACACTTGCATACCTGTTTTGGTCAACATGCCTTGCGAAACTTGTCACATTTAATTAGTTTCTCCATTAGTGGACTCTTGTCACATTTATATTACCTTTTTATCAATCCATTCTACTATTTAAGGTTTCACTTCTATACCTATCTGAACGCCGGACAAGCTTCTGCCATATGTCAAATCAATGATGGTAGGATGCCTGATTTAATTCGTTTCTACTGTGAACAATTGACAATCATAGGATAATTACTTGATTAAAATTGAAGAAGTTACGCTATCGTAATGATTTAGTTTGATATACATTTTGGGGCTGTTTGTTTTTTTATCTTAAGTCTGAATGTAACCAAGACATGGGCATTATTCTGGTTGCTAGAAATACTGTTGGCAATAAAAGGAAAAGTGTCCAGAAGAAAGGGAAGAAGGTTGTGATTGAAGACTGGTTTTCCATTTGAGAAGAGCAAGTGCTTCCTCAGTAGAATTGTGTGCAACCATTAATCAGAGAAATTTAAGAAAACAAAGAGCTAGATGAAGGAAAAAAGGAGAAAGCTATATGAATATTGTTATGCCTGAAAAGGTAGGGTAATGTGGACTCCTGTTAGCAAGAGCCAATCAGGGTTCAGGAAGGTTTGTGTCATCCAAGCACTGCCACATCACGCATTGACGCAAGGGGTATGGTTCCTATCAGTGTAATAGGTCAGTACAAGCTTGCGAGTGGTTAGGGATTATCCGCCTATCCAAACCATATGCAATTTGAGGAATTTCTCGTGCAAATAACCAATGGGACACAAAGAAGGATTGCACGGCAGCTACCACTGCAGATTCATAATCATTATCTGTGAACTCCCATGTAAATAGAGACATCCCTCTCGTTACGGGATTGGATATCTTAGTCTAAATACTTCACACATTCTCTCTATCTTTTGTATTCTCTCTAGATTATAACTCAGCTCGTTTTAGCGACTGATTTTACCCATCCATTAATACAATAACAATGGAGTAGGATTCGCTTTTGAGTATGAACCGCTTTAAATATCGCTTCTCATTCATTGTTTCATCTCATGTTTCTTATCACGTGTGATTTCTAAGTCTACTTAGCACTTGTACGTGCGAGTCGTTGGTGTCAAAATCAAGTATCAACAAAAATGAAGGTTGATGGCTCCATTTTGGTGTTATAATTCATAATCCGATACTTACTTCAGTGGCGGATTTAATTAATGACAAGTGGGGACCACGGCCCCCACTTAAACTTTAAAAAATTTCAGATTCTATATATATTATATTTATTTGCATTTTGCCCCCATAAGACTTGACCTTTGCCCCCTATAGAACTGACATTTTGGGAAAAGAACAGATTTTGTTTTTGATTTTTGAACTCTTCCAGTTACCAGAACAACAACACATGCCAAGAACCTCTCTCCCTCTTTCTTCATTGTGTAGGTGCTCTAAAGACTAAACTCTCAATTCTCTCACCGAACTCTCCTTCCAAGTCTGAACCAAACACTATTTCATCAATTTATCAAAAGGTAATGTCCCAATCCTAAATCCTAATTTTCTCTATTCAATCAGTTTTACAATTTTAGAACTTTTGTATTGCTTTTTCCAATAAAATTGAGTATTATATATTTAGAATTGAGATTTGAAGTATAAATAACTTGAATCCTATCTAATGGCCAACCAGAGTCGTTGAAGGGCCCTTACCATTTAGCCAATGCGACAATGCCCAAACGTTTTTGAGACACAAGGGTGATTCTGTAAACCATTGGCAACCCACACTAGCTGACAATAGATATCGAAGTCTCTCTGCAAAAAGTAGTACCTTTCCCCTGTTGTTTCTCCCTTATAGTAAAATATCCTAAGAAGCAATATGTCCCAGCAAGAGACTAAGAGTAGTGTAAAGAATCACAAGCCGAATTCCATATAGTATAATATTCTTAATTGAAGATTTTAAGAGATAACGTTATCCATAAATCAAATTGAGATTTTTAGTGATGATATCTTTATGTTCATGAGATGACATGAATCTGTTTATAATTAGGTGTTGTTGTTGATTATTGTTATGTTTAGTAAAAAAACTGCACAAAATATATTAAAAAAAATAATAAAAAAATAAAAAAAAAAAAACCTATCCTTTTGCTGGATCAAAATAAATTATAAGTTATATGGCTTGTGGTCCCTTATGTTGTTTGTTGGTTTGTGGTCCCTTGATGTTTGTTTTGGTTGTGGGGCCTTGAGTTTTCTATTGCTTCTCTAATGTTTGTAAGGCCATCACAGTAGTGTTAAACAAAGTACAAACCAATTTCAAATATTTTTTTCTTGTGCAGGGAGATCTTTGTCTATTCTTGAAAAGAAAAGAGCATTAAAACATCCACAGCTGTGAGAAACTTGATACATATATCAAAACATTGGCACAATAAATACTAACATGAGCAGGGACCACAAAGCACAAATATGCGCAAAGGCTATTGACTTGCATAAATAAAATACATAAGATTTTTTCAAAAACTCAATGCTCTCTTTTGCCTTCTCTGAACTCAATGCAAATGTCAAATGTGCAATTGAAGTTATACCAAAAGATACAACAATGAAACATGTTTATGGTACAAAAACTTATTTCAACATAAACAAAAAAACTTATTACAAAGCTTACTAAAACTTATAATTAAATAATAAATAATTATTTCTAGAATTTATACAACAAACTATTATGAACATAAAACACACACACACAAAAAAACCTTATTACAAAATCTAAAAGATGCATATTTAAGATTTTTAATCAACCACAACGAAAAAAAAGACCAAAAAAATTAGTTCTTTGTGACAATATCAAACAAATTTAAACTTTATAAACATAAACAAACTAATTATTATTGTTTGTAAAGATTAGCTTGAGAAATCATTGTTTGTATATCTTTCTTCTTCTCATTAATTACTTGACTAAATCAAATTTTATAAAAAGAGTTGACTTCTTTTTTCTAATAATATGCATGATATGTTAAATGAGTCTAAAAGGAATTCAAACCACAAAATACACATTCTTTTGTCTTTCCATTACTATGTATGTAAATCACTATAGGTTACTATGTATGTCTTATTGTTTTCCATTACTATGTATGTAAATCATATAGGTTGTTATTCTTGTACAATTTCTTATTGTGTTTTATGTTTAAAATTCTTATTAGGTATGCAATATGGAAATTTCTCAAAAGAAAATCACCAATAGAACAATCATCCTCACAATCCAAGAAGTAAAGCCAATGATAAAGAAAAGATCCATTAAAACAAAGTCATGTAGAACTAGAAGCCATTTAAATGATCTTCATCTGATCCAGCTCTATGGCCTAAAATCAATCATATCATCCTAATTATAGAGGATGCAATTAGAAGATTTTACTTGCAAAAGAGTTGTTGCCAACCTCGGAACATGCATTTCATTGACAAAATTGGAAAAGGACTATTGTTGATTTAACTTGGTTGATGTGTTATGGCGAGACTTAAGCCTAGGTGACTAAGATGCTGATTTCTGTTTGTATTGTTATCTTTTTAGACTACCATATAAGCCAAGCTGGTAGTGCGCTTTCTTTTGTGAGGGATTTTGTAATTGAAAGAAATCAAAATATTTTCAAATTCATGTTGGCAAACAAATAGTGCTCATATCCAAGCACGACAGAGTTGTGTGAATTTAATGAATCAAAAGCAACAACTATGAAGTGGCTCTATCTAAGCAATCAAATCAAGTTAGGAATGAATACCGAACTGCTTGACTGCTCCATTTTTGCATTAGATTCGTTTGCGTCAGTGTTGGCATTTCGTGGTCATGATGAAACTGGAAGACTTGAGAAACCTAGGTTAACTTTCTCAGACTTCTTCATTTCTAGCTCAGCATAATGAAGATTTTAAGAGGTTGTTTGAAGAATGCACCTGGGATCTTCAATTGATAGAACCAGGATTCAGAAAGATATTGTGAATGCTGGGCAAATGAAACCACAAAAGCTATCATTAGTGATCTTGGAGTGACATATTGAGAGTTTATTGATGAGTCTCGTGATGTGTCAATTAAGAACAAATGGCTATTGTCAGTACGATAGTTATGTAGATAAAAAGGGTCATGTACTTGAGCGATTTCTGGCATTATTACTGTTAGTGACACAACTGCAGTATCACTTAAGATGCTCTTGATTCCATTAAAGGCTAAATCTGAAACCTATATAGTGTTTACACAGTTTCATAAGTTAGTTGAACGACAATTTGACACTACTCTCAAATGTGTTCAAACTGATTGGGGTGGGGAATATAGAAGTCTAGTACCTTACTTTAAAACTCATGGAATCCATTTTAGGCATCCTTGCCCTCACACTCACCAACAAAATGGAAGGGTTGAGAGGAAACATAGACAAATTGTAGAACAAGATTTTTCAAATTACCTATATCCTCAAGGATGAAACCAGAAAGCTTGTTACTATCCATGAACAAATTCTTTAAATTACTTAGATTGCCCAAAGAAGGAGGAATTGAACGTTCCAGATGGTTTTGGGTTAAGGCAAGCTTATTAAGAGAACTTAAAAGACCTACATCTTCAGGAATTGAGCCGCTTAACTGATTCTCAGAAAAGTAAAGGAATTGAGATGAGTTAGGAGGCTAATTTCTAGTGGTATTTTGCCAAACAACTGGTTAATCGACAAGTCAAGGTACTTGAGATTTGTGAGGTTACTAACTTGTGGTGGGATCATACCGAAGAGCTCATTGTTTCTAAGAACAAGATATGCAAGGTGGGAAAACAGTGAGGACGAGAAATTCTGAAGCATACCTTTCAAACTTGTAGCGGTGAGATTAATACTATTGACACTTCCTGCATGGTTACAATGAATTCAATACCAGGAACATGAACTTTTCTTAGTGGAAGTATTGGTGGCATTAACAGAAGAAAGAGTCCAGGAAAAAAGGGAAGAATGGTTATGATTTTGAAGACTTGTTTTCCATTTGAGAAGAGCAACGAATTCTTTAGTGGAATTGAGTGCAGCTGTCAGTGGAAATTTTAACACAACAAAGAGGTGGATCAAGGACAAAAGTGAGAAAGCAATATTGAATTTGAATGTTGGCGACTCCATTGTTTGTGTTATAATTCAAGATCCTGATACATATATATAATCAGGATCTTCCAAGTTATTAAAGGCTTACTAAATGTGTTCATTTATGCTATGCATGTCTTTTTCCTTCTATTGTAAGAAATGTTAAGTACTAGAAACAAAGTTTATGCATCTTTTTCTTCTCATGAAATTAAAAATAGCTCGACTTATTTGACTTAAAGGTCCCATAATTCTTCCTGGAATTTTTTTTTTCATAGAAGATGACATTTTTTTTCTTAAATTGACTTGAAGATTAGCTTAACACTCTATGAAAGTAATTGTTTTGTATGAAATGCCTTGTGAAACTTGTTGGCTCAGATTCTTATTAAAATTATTTTCTCCATCAGTGGACTTCTTTTTCACATTTAATATTTGGCCGAACGACATCCTCTAACCCAAACTTTGCCTTAATGATTATTTATTACCCAAAAAATTTCAAAACGACAAATACCCACTTTTCGTATAAATCTGTTAATGAATTCCGTTTGAAGAAGGGCAATGTGATAATTTGCACCGAACCGAAAAAATCTTGAAATTTAAAATTTGACTCCTCATCTGGCTCCTCCTCACTATGTCATGAGTTCGCTCAATCCATTGCAGGCCAATTACAGAAGCCCTAAGAGTAGCGATAGCCACTCTAAGCACGAAAGAAAAGTAGCCAAGGGAATGAAGGTGTGGCAATCAGTTTGTTCAACCATGAACTCCGCACTTTCACCTCCCATGTCGCCCGATCAGAAGGAGGGCTGACCAATTGAAGCCACCATTTTTCGGCCGCCGCCAACTTACTATGTCACACTTTTTTTTTCCTTTTTCCGGCTGATTTCGTCGTCAGAAACCTTTCCTGAGACAACCTTTGTAACCACCGGTCTGCCTTCAGCAAAATCCCCATCTTCCCCAACCACGGCAGTTCGCTATTCGTCGGCCATCACCCCAATTAGGTTTTCGCGAAATTGTTGAATTTTGGGCTTAATTGGAGTTCGATCTGATGTTAATTGGTGTTGGTGTTGATTGATTTTGGAAGTGTGTTGATTGTTGTTGTGATTTTGGGTTGTAATTGGATTTTTCGACCACCACCACATCTTCTCCCAACCAACCTTCCAATTTGCCCACCAATTGTTTGTGGATTTGCCCCAACCAAACCTCCCCAGCTTCTGCCCATATCGTGCACGTTCTCCCAATAACGTGAGGTCTCCCACTGCTATTGGTGGTGTTGGGGTTGAATTATGGCGATTCCGACCGATTGGTGGCAAAGAAGAAGAAAAGAGAAAAGGAGGAGAAAATAGAAATATACTAGTTATATTATGCCAATTAATGGGTTTTACTAACAGATTTGGATGGAAAGTAGGTATTTGTCGTTTTGAAACTTTTTGGGTAGTAACTTGTTCAAGGCAAAGTTTAGGTGGGAGAATATCATTCGGCCTTTAATATTTACCTTTCTTAATCAAACCTTCTATTATTTCAGGTACCTATCTGAACTCAAGGACAAGCTTACAGCATATGTCAAATCAATGATGGTAGGATGCCTGGTTTGATTAGTTTCTAGAGTGAACAATTGACAATCATAGAATAATTACTTGATTTAAAATTAAATGATGTTAGGTTATGTAATGATTTAGTTTTGAATACTAATATAAGGGTTGTTTGTTTTTTAATCTTAAGTCTGAATGCAACCAAGTGCCTGGGCATTCTGGTTGCTAGAAATATCGGTGGCACTAAAAGGATAAAGTGTCCAGGAGAAAGGGAAGAATGGTTGTGATTTTGAAGACTGGTTTTCCGTTTTAGAAGAGGTTGTGTGCGGCTTAAGCGAGAAATTTAAGAAAACAAAGAGGTTGATGGCTCAATATTTGGTGTTATAATTCAGAATCCTGATACATATCTTGAGAAAATTATCTTCTTAAATGAGCGGTTTTGCCTAAATTAAAGTAATTTTCAACATTACAACAGGTATGACTTTTTTAACATTTAATTGTGATAGGATCTCCCAATATGTCATGAAAAACTGACAAAACTGATTTTAAGTTAAACATAATCTCAATATATATATATATTGAGAATCTTAGATCCACCTATATGGACAAAGATGGGTGATTGGAATTGTTGACAAGGTTGATTTCAAACATAATTTCAATATAATTTTGTTTAAAATTTCTAAATGAGAGAGCTATATTAAAATGGAAAATAACGTTAGCCACTTCCTATTAGCATAATCTTTGGAATAACAACTTTAATAATGGCATATTTTAACTGAATAAAAAAAAATAAATTCAAATTTCATATAAAGTGGTCTATTGGACTTAGAAATAATGTTGAGCTACTATCTATTAACTTGTTATGTTATGAAGTTTAATGTTTCACAAATTTGTTTCCTTTAGAATCTACTTGAGAATTAACTATAAACTCAAGTCTAAAAATCTCTCATAAGAAATCAATTTATTTCATTCATTGTATAACATCATAAAAACACTCAACGAGAAGTTTTGGACTTCTCTTTACAATATTGCAAGGCCAGGCGTCAAAACAAACCCAATGAATAGGCAAACGCCACAGGCTCAAGCAAAATATAGCTACTAATTAAACTATAATTATATAGCCACCACATACAATAGTGGCCTAATATTTTTGGGCCTCCTAGGACTCCATTCTACAACATTTTTATAAAAGCTAGCAATAGCTATAGTAAATTATAGCATAACAACTGCGTGAAATTTCACTGGAGCAAGCAACTGTTAGGTTGAACTATGCCAGAAGCTGATCCATCAGCATGGCTACATGATGCTTCAGCTGGTTGATTGTTGTATGTGAGCTTCACATCCTCCAAGCTTATCCCAGAGCATGGATATTGTGAACTGCAATCAAACTTTACAGCAACTTCCGATGCAGAAGTTCCACGAATATCTTGATATGTCACATCACTAATTTTAACCCCTGAAGCCTGTTATAAAAGATGAATAAACAAAAGGATTAAGGGCGTGTTAAATATTTTTACACAATTGCAAAAAAAATGATCTAAGCACCAATCTATCTGCAAACAAATCATAAAACGGAGACATACACTTTTGAGAATGACTGTACATATGCATATGAATTTCACGAAAGTCATTATAACTTGTAATATCATACTTGACCAGGGCA
Organism: Pistacia vera; assembly: GCF_008641045.1. Classification (NCBI taxonomy): domain Eukaryota; kingdom Viridiplantae; phylum Streptophyta; class Magnoliopsida; order Sapindales; family Anacardiaceae; genus Pistacia; species Pistacia vera. The sequence goes on from NW_022196620.1 coordinate 110,157, forward strand.
ATTTTTGTTGTCAGGGCAGTAATTTTGATCAATGACGATAGGATTTTGGACATTGCTCATGATGGCATGTTGAAAAAGAATGTTTCTTGCAAAACCACTGCTAGGTCTACCCCAAGACTTGATCCTCACTCCATTTTGAGTACCCGTAAAAGTCGCAGTTTTTACTGTCACATTCTGCACTCCAGCCTCTTCTTGATCCTTGCCAAGACTACCAATGCTGCACCAAATCACGAGATTACAATTTTAGCTATAAGTATAAAGAAACAAAAAAAAAATTGGATTATACTCTTTATAAAAATTTACCTGATGCCGTGGCCAGGGCCACAAGCAACATTTTCAATCCATAAATTAGAGGCACCAGGGCCAATTGATACACAATCATCACCGGTCCCAATCCTAGAGTTCATGATTGTGACATCGCTAGACGATTGAACATGAATTCCATCGGTGTTAGGGCTGATGCCGGAGGCTGAAACCTTAACTCCTTGCGCTTTCACGTTGTTGCAGCCATTGATAACAATGTGAAACTTCTGGCTATCTAACGATGTTAATCCATTTATGAAAATATTGTTCGAGTTGCTAAACTCCAGTGTCTGCACATAAACACAAGAAAAATTAACAAAGCGCTCGTTAATTATAAAAATATTCTCCAAGTAATTGATTATCTAAAGAATCTTTCGACTTACCGTGGCACCACTGGGGCAACTCTTTCCAGTCTTCTTGCAAGACCACAAGCCAGCACCTTGACCATCAAGAGTGCCACCATTAATAGAAACTCCGTTAACATGTTCAAACATAAGCCAATTTCCAACATTCCCGATAACATTATAATCTGATGGAGCCACAAGAGTGCCATCAATACGTATAACAATATCATTGTTATTGCATTGGCCTTTAAACTCAACTTTGCCTAGCAGGAACCTCCCTGGTGGCACATAAACGGTGGCGGCGTCGATCGAGCCACAGGCTTTACTCCATGCATCAAGAAATGCTTTTGAAGAATCAGTTTTGCCATCGGATTCGGCTCCTAAACTGAGCACATTGTAAGTCACAGGAATTGCCAAAGATGAATCAAAGAAAAGGATCAAGAAAAGCACTGAAAGAACAAAAGAACTAATCGGTTTTGCCATTTCTTCTCTTGGAGACAAAAAAGAGATGGGTGATATTGAAAAGTTTGAGAGTTCAAGGTGTAGAATTGTCGGTTGAAATGGTTGAATTTAAGCGGTATTTATAGGTTTTTGAATGGAAGTACAGAGAAGAACATAGCATCAATTTAAAGCAATCAGCGCCGGAGTTTTGCATGAACTATTTAAGAAATGTACTTGGAACTTGGATTATATTTCAAAGGTGGTTAATAAATTAAGCCGCCATGACATCAGGATTTATGTTCTTCTGTTTGCTTTAAGCAATAAAGTCCAATCCTCGATTTCGCCAATCTTTCCATTTCTAACGATATTGTCCTTAACTTCTTGTTTTCTTGAATTTTTCAAGCACCATTTTTACTATGTTCTACATAAGAGAATGAATGTTTTATGTAGGTTTTGGGCTCTTGGCATCCAAACCAACAAGACTTGTTAACTTGCTAAGTGGAGTGATCACTACTCTTTCTTGTGAAACATGAGGTTCCTTTTAATTATTCAATGTGAGACTTTCTCTTCATTTGAAATTATTTGTATATAAATGGTGATAGTCAAAAATAAAATTAGTGGGTTGTTCAATGCTATAATAGACAAGTTAAATTGCTTAAAATGTAAATCTATATAATAAATTTTATTTGCTCTTAACTAAATTCTATTGCAACTTAATCGAATACATCGTGATCTCGATAACTTGTATATAAAATTAGATTAATAATTAAAAATTAAAAAATAAGATAACGATAATGATAACTTTCCACTCTTGCTGAAGTGGCCTTTACCTTCACTTAATTTATAGATTTCAATACTAATGTTACATTTACATAAATCTATAAACCACATAGATTGCTCGAGTGTAAGTATAGTTATAAAATGCATGCAACCTTCTAATTATATATATATATATATTATATTAATTGTAAACTTTAAACTTAGGCCATCCATTTATGTTTTGACACCTAAGAGTACAAATTTTAAATAAATAATGAACAAATAATAAAATGGTTGAGTGATCATAATAAATTAAATTTGTATTCCATTTCGATTGGGGCTTGCTTCAGGGCATGAATGGGTGCTTCTCGGCATCCAAATGGTCATCCTTTCTTTGTTTATTCTTATATGAAATCAATTTAATATATTTTTCTTTTGTTTATGAATCCTCTACTTAATTTGCTCTTCATAATCTACGGTATACAAGTATAATCTACTTTCCTCTGAAATCACGCTGACAAAGCAGGATTTCATCTAAATTATGAATCTATTAATGGTAGATAGAAGCTTAAATTGCTGCGAGATTATTCCTTCAAAAGTTGAACATAACTTTAGAAATTTTTGGTGAAAGTAATCTTATACAATTAACATAAATATGTGGATACAAATCTCACTTTAGTCAATGATCGTTAACATTTCATATGGCAGTTGAGTTAGTTGAATACAGTTAACTTTCTACTGAATTTTGTTAACTAGAAAAGCAATTTACTAATAAATCATGATTTTATTAAAATGTATACGTCTTGAGTCCGAGTAATATATATTGTATATTTTTTTTTTTTTCTTTCGGTGCAGAATTTGCCATGGATATGGACCTGATTATACTTAATTGATAACTTAGTAAATTGGTTAACTAATTACACGTAATATAATTAATTAATGTTTAATGATCTATAATTAATTAACTAAAGTTTCTCTACGTCATTCTGACGAAATATTCCAAAGTTTTGAAAATTTTCTTGGTAATTTTTTTTTAATTTTCAAGAGGCTGTAGAGAGATTGAAAATTAATGAAATATTATTCTGAAGTCTTGTCCCAGATGGTTGAACTTTGAATATAACTTAATATGAAGGACCTAACTTATGACCTATAAGCAATGAAAAGGTCAACAGAAATCACATGCGGTAGATTATTTCAATTGCCTGAAATAAGGAAGCCCTGAAACAAGGCAAACTGCATTTATAAACGGAGCTTTCACACCTCAGAACAACTTTGTATGTTCTGAACAACTGTGTTTATAAATGCAGTTTGCCCTGAAACAAGGCGAACTGCATTTATAAACAAGGCAAATTACACTTACAAGTTTCAGACTTTGTGTTGTCACTCACTGTATGCCCATTGAAATTTAAGTTTACGTTTCAAACAATCGTGCATGTGAGAGTGACACTATAGCAACAGTAAAATATTGTTTATATTGGTGACTAATTTTATCGAGCTGATTAATACAATTTATTATTTGAACTGAGTATTGTTATAGTCATACATTTCAAGTCTGTATTATAATTTTTGCATTTTTGATGATGCACATGTGCTTAAGTTTCTCATGGTGTTGGGTTTTTATATACAAATCTCTTTAAGTCGAGCCCCTTTTCTCTTCGATTATCAGAGACAAAATATAAGACTAGTGGCAGCAGTTAATTATGGAAGAAATGACCAGATGATTTGAGATCACAAACTAATACAAATATATTACTAATAAAATAGGAAATATTAATATAATGAAAATGAATTATCTTTCATTGATATTTACATATACTTTCCCTCGTTCCATTTTTAACGTAGATTTTATACAATCAATTGGTTTATATCGATATCCCTTCATTATGGGTCCTCGAAAATACTTTCGAGACCCACCAAAGCACAAAAATTAGGATCTTTGAGAAAATGAAATTCTAATGCTTTGTCATGTATTAAGAAATTTTTATATTAATTGAAAACACTCAGAATCCACCCTCAATCTCAATCAGTGTTTCTTTTTATAAAAGTTTAGGCATTATTGAACTTAATTATAGCATCTATAACTAACAAAAGATATATAAGTACGATTGTACGAGTAATGGTATGGAAAGAATCTTACAAATCATAATTATTAAGAAAAAATTTAGCACTATAATCAATGTATTGTCACATGGTGTTGGATTTTCATATATGATTAGGAAGAATTAAAAGCCTATTAAATTATAAGATTCTTCACATGATCAAGCTAATATTTTTTTCATGCAACTCTTCCATTCTCCTTTATAATAAACTTTATAATTAATAAAATCGTCAATTATTAAACATGTAAACTGCAGCATGCCACGATGATTCAACTATTTTGACAGTGAAAACAAAATATTTTCCTACATTATCACGCTATAATGTTCATGAACTTGGCTGAATTTAAGTTAAAGATGAAACCCTATGTTCACATAGTGATTCGATTTAACTTATAATACTTGGATTCTTGATTATTTAAAAGACTTTATTGACTAGATTTAATGTTATTATATTCAATAATTTAAACATTTTTCATGTTGNATCAATGTATTGTAACATGGTGTTGGATTTTTATATATGATTAGGAAGAATTAAAAGCCTATTAAATTATAAGATTCTTCACATGATCGAGCTAATATTTTTTCATGCAACTCTTCCATTCTCCTTTATAATATACTTTATAATTAATAAAATCGTCAATTATTAAACATGTAAACTGCAGCATGCCACGATGATTCAACTATTTTGACAGTGAGAACAAAATATTTTCCTACATTATCACGCTATAATGTTCATGAACTTGGCTGAATTTAAGTTAAAGATGAAACCCTATGTTCACATAGTGATTCGATTTAACTTATAAAACTTGGATTCTTGATTATTTAAAAGACTTTATTGACTAGATTTAATGTTATTATATTCAATAATTTAAATATTTTTCATGTTGAAAGTGATAGGACCACATGATTATCACGATAATCTTTTGATAAATTAAAGATATGGATAACATGGGGTTTTGTGACTATAGTTTAGGGGGCACATGGCTTACTTTTATTGATTAATTTTGGAGTTAATTTGCCAATGATTTTCTGCCATGTGGATGCTTGAGAAACCCCCTATTTCATGCCCTAAAGTAATGGAAGGAAGCTTGGCCTAATAAATTAATTAAAAATAATAAGCCAAAATAAAATTATAGAAAATTTGTATACATAAAGTTGTATTACATCCTTTAGCCACTGGGATAACTATACACAAGAGTCTTATATTCGAGTTGCATGAGAGATATCTAACACATTTGTACAATTACTTTGGTCTATTAGATTTGTAAAGTGTTTCATAACCTTGCAGATTTGGCAGACTCTAATATGAGTTTGGATACCTCAGTTACCAAAGAAAAAAAAAACTTATATTACTCTTGTGGATTTTATATCTCAAGAATTTGATACTACGAATTGTTTTGTAAATAATAAAATAAATTCTCTAATTAGGATCGTCCTAATATAATTATAGTAAGACCATGTTTTAGTACTATTGGATTTACTTTTTGGATTCAATATGATTAAGTACGATCTTAATATAACTGTCTATCCCCTTATAAATGTAAAATTTGAGACAAAACATTGAAAGTGAGACAATATTTTAGTTTATAATGTTTATTTATTTATTTTGGAGAAAGGATGACCGTTACATAGGTTTAAAAGTGACAAAAAACAAAAAAAAGTGAGGTCAGGATTTAATAAGTAACAACAAAAATCCAAATTTAATAAATATTAAAAGCTAAACGAAAAAAAAAAAAAAACTGTATTGAAAAAGTGAGGTCAAGTTTTTATAACGAAAAGTCGCCGATTTCTTCTCCTTATTCTACTCCACTTGTCACGTTTAAGCCCATGTTACATCAAATGCTCACATCTTCAATTTTTTTTTTTTTTTAAGTCTTTTTATTATTTAAAAAAAAAACTTTAATCTAAAATTCATTTCACATTATGTCATATTATTTCATATTACAAAGTTAATAAAAAATTATATTATAAATCTTATGTATATATTAATAATTCATTTTGAACATTTAACGAGAGATTTGTAGTGATTAAAAGAGAAAAAAAAAACTCTTTTTTCTGAATGCGTATTGCACACAAAATTATTCATACGAATCACAAAAATAGTGACAATAAAACCGACCAAAATTAAGGAAAATAAGATTGAGAGGACATGAAGAGGCGTTGAAATTGTGGATAAAGCAAAGAGGGGGGCCAAAAATTTTAACCGATTAACATTAAGATTAAAAGATTGATATTTGCGTTATATTCAGTGGGTTAATGTGGCCATTCATTATTGTTTTGTCACGTTAAGAGTCAAGCCATTCGCTTTGTTTTGGATCAATTAAGCTAATTAATTTGTAACCTTTGTTTGTATATTAATTTATTCCTCCGATTCACAAGCTAAATGTACGTGCATTGATTTGTCCTTTGTATTACTTTGATTGCGTATTGATTTACTAAATTATCCTATTGTACATGCAATCAAGTTTCATCATGCACAACTTTTCTTTAAAAGAAAAGAAAAAAAAAAAAAAAAACTGTCGAATTTCTCTATTTCTTATACGTAGAAATATGTGTATTAGATATTGATGAAGCATATATCAAGACAACCTATGTATATAATTTCTCCAAAAAAACTTTAGATTCACTATGTACTAATGAAGTCAAGAGTCAGGATGTATATATAATATAATGGTTTTTTTCTCAATAGAAGATATGAGAAATTTTAACTTCTCGTTTTATCTTATTTATCTTAATTTTGTTGTGTTGTATAAGAATCTTAATCATCGAGAAATAAATATGACATTAATGGTTATTATCGGCATTAAGATTATACATATAATTTAAGCTTTTAGATTAAGTGTTAATTTTACGCGATATTTTATAGATCTGTATAATATAAAATAAGAAAATTAATATTGTCATAGGTATTTAGAATGAAAATATTTTAAAATTAACCTATTAATTAAATAAAAACCGTATGTAACCCAAAAACATCCGCAAACTAATCATAAATTCAAGCTATCAAAGCATCACAAAAGGGTAGTTTAGTCAAGAAATCCAAAAATAATTTTAAAAAAGCAAAATCCCCTCTCAAAGTTCGGCGCAGCTTGCTTCTAATTCATGCAAATCCACTATCCAAAACTAAATTCATTTTTTAAATCCTATAAATACCCCTCACAACCGTTTCAACTCCATCAGCACCACTCCCTCTTCCTTCCAACTCCTGAAAAAAAACTTCTGAAAAAAAATGGCAAACAAAACAAGTTACAATCTTCTTCTTCTTCTTCTTGTTTCACTTAATCTTGTATTCTTCCTCCCTTCATGTTCAGCAAGTTCTAGTAGTTTCAATGTCGTCTCATTCGGGGCGAAAGCCGATGGCAAAAGTGACTCAACCAAGGCGTTTCTTGCTGCTTGGGCTAAGGCCTNTGTTGAATTTCTCTTTTTCTTATACTAAAAATATGTGCAGAGTTGTGCACACGTTAGAATCACTAAAACAAAAAATTAGTATATTAATGTATTAGATACTGATGAAGCATATATTAAAACAACTCACATACATAATTTCTCAAAAAACTTTAGATTCACTATGCACTGATAAAGTTGAGAGTCAAGATGTAAGCCCAGCAACACATTCCGGGAGCTGCAATATTTCATCAAATCTCACCTTGGAAATCGAGCAAGCAATCATTGTAGTTAAAATATAATAAGGGTAGCCGAAATCTGGTCCGGAATACTGCAATATCTAGAGAGACAGAGAAGGTGTTTAGAGGGAAAGAAAATTATGGGTGTGTTGGGTAAATTATTTTTACCCATATTCTCAATCCTATTCCCCAAATATTGTTTGGCACATTATTTGAGAAATATTAGTATATTTTTTAATTATTTTTAGACTCCTTAAGTTTATTAATTTCATAAATACCCCAGAAAAAAGTTTAAAAATTAACAAAAACACTCCCTAAACCCATACTTGCCAGATTCCAGAAACCAACGTCGGTGGTAGTCGAAATCTGTCACAACGACCTACAGCACGACCAGAACTGGCCGGTAATTCACTGATCTAGCATTTTCTGTGGATCTGGCCGTCAGCGATGGCCAAGGAAATGACCATCGTTGACCTATAACGACGGCCACATTTTTAGCAGTCGTTGACGGCCAAAGATGGACTTTTGCGGCCATCAATGGCAGATCTGGTTGTAGATCTAGCTTTTTCCAGCCAAATTCGTGGTGGATATGGCTGAAAAATGCCATATCGACGCCCTACCCACCAGATCCGACCGATCTGTGTTATAACGTAATTTTTAGGCCAGATTCCAACAATAGTGGTCAGAATCTGGCACTACTGGTGGTGGGGGTGTTTTTGTTATTTTACAAAAATTTTACATATTGGGGTGTTTAGTTAAATTAGCAAACCTAGGGATTTTTTTAATAAATTTTTAAATTTTACCTCGTAATACTCTCCTATTCAACTACCCAATATTATTCCTAAAATCTTATCCAAAATAATAAAACAAATGGACCATTTATTCTTGATAGAAGATAGAAGAAATTTTGACATCTTGTTTTATCTTATTTATCTTAATTTTGTTGTGTTGTAAAAGAATCTTAATTATCGAGAAATGAATATGACATAAATAGTTATTATTGACATCAAGTTTATACCAGTAATTTAAGCTTTTAGATTAAGTGTTAATGTTACACGATATTCTATAGATCCGTATAATAAAAAATAAGAAAATTAATATTATCATAGGTATTTAGAATGAAAATATTTTAAAATTAACCTATTCATTAAATAAAAACTATATGTAACCCAAATGCATCCACAAACTAACCATAAATTCAAGCTATCAAAGGATCACAAAAGGATAGTTTAGTCCAGAAATCCAAAAAAAAAAATGAAAAAAGCAAAATCCCCTCTCAAAGTTCGGCGCAGCTTGCTTCCAATTCATGCAAATCCACTATCCAAAACTAAATTCATTTTTTTAAAATCCTATAAATACCCCTCACAACCGTTTCAACTCCATCAGCACCGCTCTCTCTTCCTTCCTACTCCTGAAAAAAACACTTCTGAAAAAAAATGGCAAACAAAACAAGTTACAATCTTCTCCTTCTTCTTCTTGTTTCACTTAATCTTGTATTCTTCTTCCCTTCATGTTCAGCAAGTTCTAGTAGTTTCAATGTCGTCTCATTCGGGGCGAAAGCCGATGGCAAAAGTGACTCAACCAAGGCGTTTCTTGCTGCTTGGGCTAAGGCCTGTGGATCGGCCGCGGCTGCAACCGTTTATGTGCCGAAAGGACGGTTCTTGCTGCGCAGTGCGGTGTTTTCAGGCAAATGCAAGAGCAGTAAAATTACGATAAGAATCGATGGGACGCTTGTTGCTCCGTCTGATTATAATGTCATTGGAAAATCTGGGAATTGGCTCTCTTCAGCATGTCAATGGAATCACCATTAATGGTGGCATTCTTGATGGGCAAGGGACTGGCTTGTGGGCTTGCAAAACTCTGGGAAAGTTGCCCTGGGTGTGCCACGGTAAGTGAAATGAAATGACCCACTTGTCCTTACGTTTATGTATAAACCATTTCTTTAAGGTTAATTAATTGTTTCTTTTTCATGGAAAGTCGTGCTAATGGGAGTTTTTTTCTATGATTTGGGCAGTCAATAGGCTTTTCGAATTCCAACAACATTGTGATCAATGGATAACACGCTAAACAGCCAACTTTATCATATGTTTTTCAACGGTTGCACAAACGTGAAAATGCAAGAAGTGAGGATCTCAGCCTCCGGAAAAAGCCCCAACACTGACGGTATTCATATCCAGTTATCGACCGGCGTCTCGATCTACAACACCAGGATCGCGACCGCGATGACTGTGTCTCAGTTGGCCCCGGAACCACCAACTTGTGGATCGAAAATGTCACATGCGGCCCTGGACATGGAATTAGGTAAGAAACGTATCCCATTTTGTGGTGTTAAAGTTAAAACTGGACTAAAAATACGAACAGATATATATTATATTTTGGTTGGTCTGTGGTGCAGCATTGGGAGTTTGGGGAGGATTTGAAAGAGCCTGGAGTGCAAAATGTAACAGTTAAAACAGCAACATTACTGGTACTCAAAATGGACTCAGAATCAAATCTTGGGGGAGACAAAGCAGTGGGTTTGCCAGGAACATCTTTTCAACATGCAGTGAGACAAATGTCCAAAATCCCAAATTGTCGATCAAAATTACTGCCCTGACAAACTAAATTGCTGGCAAGGTACTATCAAAAGGGTTTTTTTATGAAAAATCAATTGAATCTATAATATTTGAGTCTTAGACCAACTTGTTTTTATCTCGAAAGTTTAACAGTATTTTTACAATAAAATCAACTTCAATTTTTTTGTTTGTGAATGACAGGTTTCAGGTGTTAAAATACGATGTGACATACCAAGACGTTCATGGAACATCGCAACAGCAGTAGCCGTGAAGTTTGATTGCAGTTCAAAGTATCCATGCTCCAGGATAAGAATGGAGAACGTGAAGCTTACATACAAGAATCAACTGGCATCAGCATCGTGTAGCAATGCTGATGGAACAGCTTCTGGTTTAGTTCAACCCACCAGTTGCTTGTAGCGGTCAAAAGCTTACATAATTGGATTGATTATGTGCTTGTAAACTAGATTATTAGTCTAGGTTTATTGCTTGAGCCTGTGGCTTTTGCCCGCCCTTTGGGCTTAATTGGAGCCTGGCCTCGCAATTAGCATTTGTAGAAACCCTTTTTTATTGGGTGGCGTTTGTTACAATTGTAGTAATATCATTGGGCATGTTTGGCTTATTATTTCTGCACATATTCCTAATCCTATTCTCCAAATAATGTTTTGCACATTATTCCAGAAATATTACCCTATTTTTTAATTACTTTTTGACCCCATAAGGTTATTAATTTCATTAAATACACCCTGAAAAAAAGTTTAAAAATTATCAAAAACACCCCCATGACCCATACTTGCCAAATTCCAACAACCACCATCGGTGGTAGCTGGAATCTGTATAACGGCCTACCTGCTGACCAGAAGTTCACCAATCTAGCCGTGAACGATGGCCAAAGAAATGGTCGTCGTTGAGGTCAACGATGGCTAAATCTTGGCCATCTTTGACCATCGCTGATGGCCAAAGATGGCCACTATTTTGGCCTTTTTCGGCCGTCGTGGCCATAACAGGCCATAGATCTGGCCTTTTTCGGCCAGATCCGTGGTGGATCTGGCTGGAAAAGGCATAACGACGCATTACGACACAGATCCGACCGGTCTGTGTCGTAACGCGATTTTTCAGCCACATTCCAATGGTGGTAGTCGGAATCTGGCACTGCATGTGGTGGGGATGTTTTTGTCATTTTATATATTAGGATATTTAATTAAATTAGCAAACCTAGGGGCTTTTTCATAAATTTTTAAATTTTACCTAGTAATACTCCCCTATCCAACTATCCAATATTATTCCCGAAATCCTATCCAAAATAATAAACCAAACGCAGCCATTGATTTTTATTTAAAATTATTGGCTTCTTGAATGGATATATGGAACAATTTTGAGGTGCGAATGTCAGTCTTCTTTTAAATTCAGAATTACATTCGCTCGTGGGTTAATATTAGACGTCAAAATTTTGCAATACATTATAAAATAAAATTTGATTGAAATAACCTCAGACCATTAGCCTCGGAGTTAAGGATGTTTGCTCCATTCCTTAAATTTTTAGGTTCAAACATTGATGTTACTTACTATAATAATATTGGGGTTACTTACTATAATAATATTGTAGCTTACTTGTCCTTTAAGCTTGTATGGTGTTCAATAAACTTAGAAGATTAATGGAGGTATACGCAAGTTAGTCTGGATACCTCGGTTACCCAAAAAAAGAAAATTAATTAAATTTTATCTTTTAATATTAACTTATATATCAGTGGCTCAATGCTTATTACAACGTATTAGTTATTACCATTAATTAAAAGGAGATTCAATTAAAATAATAAAAATGGCCATGGTCAATGTTAATAGAATCCCGAATAATTGGCAAAGAAAATTAATAAAAGATTGGATGCTTTAACTTAATTAGTCAAAAGTAATTAAGTTTTATTGTAAGCAGTGACAAGTTAATTAATTTAGAAGCTATTTCTAGGAGAGATGCTTCTTCAAAGCTAGTGTTAAATTAATAGCCATGATGTTAGTAATTAATGAGATTTGAATATAAATGTATCCCCATTAATGTGAATGTTAATGCAAAGATAATATTTATATCTCACATGTTGTAGCTCTTGCAGTAATGAAGGATCTCTCTTAACAGGAAACGGTTAACTGTATTTAAATTAAATTAAAGTGTGATTAAAATTATATTTGCATTTTCCAACAAGCAATTGACATAGATTAATTTTAAAGTCCTTCGGCGTGCGTAATCCCAAGCAAAGCAATTGACCCAGGTTATTAGTGTTCTTGTACAGATTTCAAGATCGAGTTTAGAGAAGTTTTTTCATTACAAATCAATATAATTCTCTCTTTATCTTAGTTTGCACCTAAATTGAAATAATTTTATGATAATTATTCAAAAACTGATACGGGCGATAAAGTAATTTTATAAAAGATTTCTTTTCAATATATAACTGATATTACCAATTTATAACTAGCGAAGTCATAGTTCTCAGGATTGCCTGCAATTTTTCAAGTTTTCACGATTTTGAATACAGAAGATTTTATCTGAATTTTAGTTTTTTTATGTTAGATTATACTAACGACAGAGGCAACCCTATGAAATATGAATTTATTTTAGGAGGGGCAAATTGAAAATAATGTAATATAAAACAACAAAAAAGTAAATAATGGGATCAAATCTAAAAACATTAATACAAATATCGAGTGATTAAAGTTCAAAATAAATAAATAAATGAAAAATAAACTTTCAGTGGGGTCACCAACCCCCACTCATTATAACTTGGGTCCGCTCATAATTTGGGGTGAGCGATTCTGGATACCCTTCATTTTTTGGGGAAATTGGAACCAGAATTAGAACCACACAGTGCAAGTTCCCAAAAAAAAGAATCAGAATCGGAACCTGAACCTGAAATGCAAATTCCGATTCCTTACCCGAGTACCCTATAAAAAAAAATTACCCTCTGTTAGTTTAAAAAATGACAAAAATATCTTAAAAGTTTATAAATATACTCCTAACAAATTAAGAAAACCTATTTTAGTAGTTTTCAACTTTTGATTACTCATTCATTTATATCCAATGTGACTCATAAATCCTCTAATCTCTAGGCAACACTTGAATTCAATCAATTTATCACAATTCACATAAAATTTCTCATTCAAAACCAAAACACAAACAGGTTTCAAGCAGGGTACCTACTTTAGGTTCTTTTCCCATGTTCTGATTCCAGTTTCAGTTCAGAAACCTATAGGAACCGAAACTAGGACTGCACAATGTCAGTTCTAATAAAAGGGAACCAAAACCTACCCGCATAGTGTCGAGTCTAGGTTGGTTTTGGTTTTGGTTCTGGTTCTACCTGCTACCCGTGCTCACCCCTACCCATAACTGACGAAAAATTTATTGTAGCCCACAGACAAAACTAGAAAGTTTTTTCAAATGGAAGAAAAATAGTGAAAAAATTAGAGAAAAGCTAATGGATGTTAATTTTTACAAAAAACAATTGTACAAATTATAATTATTTATTTTGACTTTGAGATAGTTTTAATATAACTAACAATATATAATACATTATAATTTTTTATAAAATAAAAAACTATTTTTGTTTACTCAAAAAATTTGACCAGGGTTAGAGCTCGAGGGAGCCAAGGACCCCCTGGCTTTACGCTTGTTACAGTAAATCGTTATATTTGTATAAACTACAGTAAATGAAGTCTGTGTTTTTATCCGCAGGATAGAATGATTATATTTGTATATATTGTTTTTTATGATATGAATGTCCTCATCACATTATTACTATTGACTATTGTATATGTAGCGTATTGAACCAAACTCGATGGCTGATTTAATGAAAGTGATGGTCATAAATCTGATGCTACATTTCCAAATTAACAAAAATTGCCTGAAACATGGCAGCCCCAAAACAAGGCAACCTGTATTTACGACCGTAGCAATTAATTCACAATCCAACCACGTTGAAGACATTGACCCAAGCGTACATTTATACTGTCTAAACATGTATTATGTATATATATGTTTGTTTTTCTACAAGAGAATGAAATAATATATATTTTATGTATCGAACATGTGAGCCTAGCAACAATCCGGGAGCTGCAATATTTCATCAAATCTCATCTTGGAAAATCGAGCAAGCAATCATTGTAGTTAAAATATAATAAGGGTAGCCGAAATCTGATCCGGAATACTGCAATATCTAGAGAGACAGAAAAGGTGTTTAGAGGGAAAGAAAATTATATTTTGACGATAGGTTGATGTAATATATATGTCATTTTTTGATCAAAAAATCTTTAATTAAATTATTGAAGGACCGCCGCCGATTACGTACCCCCCTTTTGCTCCAGTCCATGTTCCATGCAATAAAACTGTCGCTTCCTTATTCATGGACTTGCGGCAATAACCATATCTTGAATTTTAGTTAATTTTAACTATGAGTTTACATCGAATAATTTAAAATATTAAATTATACTAGATTTACAAATTTCTATATTTAAATGGAGGTGATACAGAATGAATAAAATACTCAATAAATAGTAGTAATTACGTGAAAAAGAAGAATGCTACTATCAATGTCTTTTTCACTCTTTTTATGTGTAAAAAGAAAAAATAATAGTAATGTTACATCAGTTTGAATAAATTGAAGAATTTGTATACATAATTGGTATGTGTAACGCTATTTGGATGAAGCTATTAAGCATACATTTTCATAATATAGAGTTTTAGACAATGAATCAATGCCATCGAATGGTTAAAAGTTGTTGAATTGCACTGAAATAATCACTTTAAACTTCTCTTGTTTGTCCATTGATTACATTGGATAAATAGATAGGATTTATGTTATAAATCTCTATTATATAAATTTATAATACCCGCGTAATACTACGTTCATAAACTCTTCTTATAAACTTTCTCTCATAAATACGATGTGACAGTTCGCAATTGATCAATTTGTCCATAGGTCTTGCCTGCCCAATAAGGAGTTCCGTTTGACTAATTACAAACTGTCACATCGTATTTGTAAGAGAAAGTTTATAAGAATGGTTTGTTAGTGTATCTTTATTGATAATACCCTCACCCAAGACAAAAAAATTATAAAATACTTGTATCAAAATTTATTTTATTCCTAGCATAGATGCAGTAGCCCACATCGTTGTAATTATAAAATTATCTCCATCAAGCCATGTCCTAGAGAGAAAGGTCGCAGCTTGTCTGCCTGCAAATCAAGACTCACTAATATAGACAAAACAAAATCCATGAAACCTGCCAAACTCCACACCTTTTAGAGTTCATTTTTGTCTGGTTAAAATTGCTTGTGGCTTTATGTGTTTCTAGAATTGTTATATACATAAGTATACTGATTTAGAGTGTCTAAGATTGATTGATTGTGGGAAGTTTTGTTATTTGGTAGTGTTGCTCGTAAAGGAATACACTATTCTTTTCCCAGCAAATAGAATAATATTTTCAAAATTGCGATGTTTTAACATGATTATTAGAGTAGAGGTTATAAGACTAAAACTTTTACAGATAAATTTGTTCGTTGTTTGATTATGAAAATGTAAAAGAACATTCTAATATTAATTTATCAAAAAGGGTTTTAATATACAAGAATATCTCAAGTCAAACATATACTTTAGAATAAGGGTATTTTTGAGTTTTCAACATTTAGATAAGCTCAAAAAGAGTAAAATAACTTATTTAGAATCCTATAAATACTTTTGAAATATAATCAAACAATCTAAAAAAATATTAAAATTGTTATAGCTAGCTTTAAATAAGCTATTTTGGCCAGTAGATAAGTCTAACCAAACACGACTAATGTTGTATACGCAGATACAAGACTTTATATAAAAACTTTTTAACTGTAATATTATTTTAAAATAAAATAAAAATTATTTTACTGAAGAAATAGTACTTCAATTATATGTTGAAATTCAACTAGCACTTTCAAAAAAAAAAAAGGAAAGAATATCATATATCTAGCAAAGGAAGTTTTTGATAGAACCAGAGTAGTACACGTTTAAACTTTCCAAATATAAATATTCAAATTTATATTTGTTTTCTTCGAACCTATTGGAATAAATTTCAAAAGAAAGGAATGGAGCTTCTTTAGGAGAGTAGGCTTTTTATTCATTTATTTATTTATTTATTTTTTGTCTCTTACTGAACTGAATTCAACCACATCAAGCTCACCTTTAGTGTTAAATTGTCATCTACCAAGAAAAAAAATTCTTCTGTTATCCACAGCCCATAACCCTTTTAAAAATTAAATATTGACAAGCTTACGTTTCAATTTATTGAACGAACCAATAAAAGAAATATATTTTATGCAGGATCAGGATTCTTCCTTCGTATGAATTCAAATATGAGCTTTTATAAAATATTTTTTATTTTGGTAGTTACAGAAATGAAAGATAGTTGGTAAATAAATCTAAACCATAAATAAACAAAAATGCATGAGTGTCATTAATTAGATCCTTCGAAGCTCAGAGAAAATCAGATGAAGATTAGATCCTAATGAAAATTCCAACCTTCTCTTAACGTATTAACTACCTTGAATCGTGGAGGTATTGAGCTTGTGCCTTTTTAAAGCAAATATACGCCTATAACTTAACATTATTCCGGAAAACAAGAAAGTTCAAGCACTTTTTTCAGCTTTCTGAATTTATTATATTATGAAAATTTTCATTTCAAGCAACCATCTACGTGCACTTGTCCTTTATGTATTTGTCTTTTTTGAACTCAATAATACAAACTCTATTCCAGGGCCTCTAATTGTTTTCCTTTGTTGAAATCCCACTTTTAGTAAGAACAATACGTGTTAAAATTAAAGATTATTCAAAAAGTAAAATCACATTTACAAATTTGCATGTTATCAAAAATGAAACAGTATAAGAACACATGTCCACATGCATTGGTTGAAAAGTAAATCAAAAAAGTAAAGATATATATATAGATAACGTTTTCGTTTTCATGTAAAATATGAAAATAACAATAATTATCATGCTAAGTTTCCAGCCCGCTTAAAAGTTTAAGTTTGTAGATGAGGGTTTAACCTATATTAGACCAATATACCTACTAACATCAAACTTGAATTTTTTTTTTTTTCATTTTTTTTATCCAATTTGTATGTGGGGATTTGAACTTGAGACATTTGGCTCTATATTATGTTTGTTTGAAGAATTTGATATTTCAATTCATTTATTACTATTACAAAGTTATAGACATTATATAAAGAAAATACAATTCATTGAATCTCTTAACTATGTCAATTATATGTTACACAATATATTAACATAATAAGAGATTACCAAATAACAAGAGTATCCTAAGACTAATAAAAATAGGAGATTTTAAAATATTTAGTAAATCTCAATATATATATATAACTCACATGTTTGTACATAAAAAAAAAAAAAAAAAAAAAAAATTCATATACTTATGCATAAAAAGAGCAAATGATCTAATATTCCAATGAATTGACTCAACGAAATTTTATTTGACAAGCAACGATAGACAGACTATTCGACAACATGCTATCTGTGTAAATGTTGAAAATGGACAACACGCTACCTTTTCGAATTTCCTGTTGTGGCGACCTGCTTTTAAGCCTATAAATACTCCATGCAATACGCCATTTCAACTCCATCACTAACCTTCAAACTCTCCTCAATTTCTCTATTCTTTTCTTCAGTCTCCTTATAATCATCAAGAAGAAATTAATGGCAAAACCCATGAGTTCTCTCATTCTTTTACTTATTTCAATCCTCTCCGTTACTTCATCTTTAGCAAGTCCTGTGACCTACGATGTGGTCAGTTTAGGAGCCAAAGCCGATGGCAAAACTGACTCAACACAAGCTTTTTTAGCTGCATGGACTAAATCCTGTGGCTCGACTGAGGCCGCCACCATTTACGTGCCACAAGGGAGGTTCTTGCTGGGCAAAGTTGAGTTTAAAGGCGAATGCAAGAACAATGATATTACCCTACGTATTGATGGCACTCTTGTGTCTCCATCAGATTATAACGTTATTGGAAATGCTGACAACTGGATTCTCTTTGAACATGCTAATGGCGTTTCTATTAATGGTGGCACTCTTGATGGCCAAGGTACTGGCTTGTGGACTTGTAAGAAGACAGGGAAAAGTTGCCCCAGTGGTGCCACGGTAAGTTTAAAGATTGATGTTTAAGTACTAAAGTGTCTTCCATTTTGGGTAAATTTATTATCTTAACAAGCTTCCATTCTTGGGTTTAATGTGCAGACGCTGGAGTTCAGCAACTCGAACAATATTGTGATAAATGGATTGACATCGTTGAATAGCCAGATGTTTCATATTGTTATCAATGGATGCAACAATGTGAAAGCCCAAGGGGTTAAGGTTTCAGCCTCAGGCAACAGCCCTAACACCGATGGAATTCATGTGCAATCATCGAGCGGTGTTACAATCTTGAACTCCAGGATTGGGACTGGTGATGATTGTGTTTCAATTGGCCCTGGTACTACCAATTTATGGATTGAGAATGTTGCTTGTGGTCCTGGCCATGGGATCAGGTAAAAATTTGAAAAACAAGACAATCAGATATGGTTATTTCTAATTAATTGTAGTATTTTCAGTTCTGAGTTTGTGATGTTACGTTATTGTTGCAGCGTTGGTAGTCTTGGCAAGGAACAAGAAGAGGCTGGAGTGCAAAATGTGACCGTAAAAACTGTAACATTTACAGGTACTGAAAATGGAGTGAGGATAAAATCTTGGGGGAGACCTAGCAGTGGTTTTGCTAGAAACATTCTTTTTCAACATGCCATCATGAACAATGTCCAGAATCCTATCGTTATCGATCAAAATTACTGCCCTGATGAGGAAAACTGCCCTGGACAGGTAACATCACCACAAGTTTATACATGGATAACTCATTTCATATAACTGTTCCTATATATTTTAAGACTCGACGTAACGAAAATTAATCCTTCACAATACAATATTTTCAATGTCTTCGGTTTACTTGAATTATGTAACAGGCTTCGGGGGTTAAAATAAGTGACGTGACATTCCAAGATATTCATGGAACATCTGCGACCGAAGTTGCGGTGAAGTTTGATTGCAGTTCGGAGAATCCATGTTCTGGGATAACCTTGGACGATGTAAAGCTCACTTATCAGAATAAACCAGCTGAAGCTTCATGCAGCCATGCTGATGGATCTGCTTCCGGTTTCGTTCAGCCTAATAGCTGTTTGGTGTAGTGAAAAATACATGAAGTTGTTTGCATTATTATAATATGTTATAGATGGCGAAAATCATTATAGAATTTATGGATTGGTGTTGTGTCTTTGTATTGCATATTGTCACAAGACGTTGTTGTACGTTTTACAATATTAATTATTATATATATAAGCTCATTACTCTTTGATAGTTGCCCCGGAATAATGTGAACTATAACGCATATACATGACAATACGAGGCCAAAGAGATTTGAAACAACATAATAAACTTTTATTTTTTGGAAAAATCCATCAAATCTTTTTCTAATAGTAAAGAAACAACCGAAAATGGAAACCGGAGATCAATAAATAAGATTGAATCGCCATAAATTTTTTTTAACTGCAGTATAATCTTTGTTGCCAATCCATGTGCTTCCATCTCTATTTTTGAGAAATTATATTATAAATATTCTTCTATTTGGTAGGGGTTGAAAAATGAATTTTGATTAAGGGTTTAAGGTTGTGAATGAGGGCATATTCGTCCTTGAACATTGTGTAGAATGAGAAAGTACTATTTTGTGAGATACTCTTCCAAAATGGCTAGTTCTCAATTCTCACCCTAAAAATAGGACCAAACAATATAATTTCTCTCTCTGTTTTGAGGAAGCTTTTGTACCATTTAGCAGGGTCTTTGGGGATACGGGTTATACTGCATGCAATTTTTATCAGCATAAGAATAAAGGCCAAAGTTCGCACTATCATCTTTTAAACTCCAAGAGAAATACATTTCACATTCGTCCCTCTTCTGCATCATTAATGGATGTGTCTATACATTGAACAATTGCTTCTAAAAGAACTGTAACGTTTATCAAAAAATGTTTTTAATAATTAAAATATTATTTGACCAAGTCAAACAGTAGTAACATGCCTTGACCTAGTCAAACAGACTATAATAAACATCGACAAAAAAATTTTTAATAATCAAAATGTATTAAGTCAGTTTAATTGTCATTATTAGTAGCATTTATTTGCATGCAGCTAAATGTTAAAGATTATTCCTAATGTAAAACCACACATTTATTTGAATATGTCCACATGCCTATGGTTGAAAAGTATACATATTCAAAAAGGTAATCAAGATAGACAACATTTTCATCTGCCTGTAAAATATGAAATGTATTAAAAATAAACATGCTTGTGCATAAAATAGTATATGAATAGTGCGAGATAGATATAATGACAACTGCTTAAGTGAAGATATATGAATATGTATTTATAAAATAGTATTTAGCATGTATATGAAATATAGTTATAAAGCCAAGTGAAATTGGAATAATATAACTTTTTATTTCTTTATATAATCGAACAAATCTCTTTATGATAATAATGAGGCAAGCTTTAACCAAGCATTTAAAAACACAATAATAAATCAGATTAAATTGCAGTAACTATTTTGAATTGCAAAATAACATTTGTCGGCAACTCATATGCTTCAATCTCTAAGTTGTGAGGAAGCCTCGATACCATTTAGCAGTCTTTGGGGATTCCGGTTACACTGACATTATTATCAGCTTAATAATAAAGACCAAATTTTGCACTATCATCATGTAAACTCCAATAGAAATATCCTTTCACATTTGCTCCTCTCCTGCATTAGTAATGGACAACATTAAGTATTTATGTGAATAAATAAAACTTAGAATTAGTTGTATATATTAATCTACTTCAGAACGACATCACTTTGTGAAAGTTCAGTTGGCTCCTGGTGTGTTAGACTCTTACACTGCATACCTTTTTTGTCAACAATGCCTTGCGAAACTTTGTCACATTTAATTAGTTCTCCATTAGTGGACTTCTTTGTCACATTTAATATTACCTTTCTTAATCAATCCTTCTACTATTTAAGGTTTTCACTTCTATACCTATCTGAACGCAAGGACAAGCTTCTGCCATATGTCAAATCAATGATGGTAGGATGCCTGATTTAATTCGTTTCTACTGTGAACAATTGACAATCATAGGATAATTACTTGATTTAAAATTGAATGAAGTTACGCTATCGTAATGATTAGTTTTAATACTAATTTTGGGGCTGTTTGTTTTTTTATCTTAAGTCTGAATGTAACCAAGAGCATGGGCATTATTCTGGTTGCTAGAAATACTGTTGGCACTAAAGGATAAAGTGTCCAGGAAGAAAGGGAAGAATGTTGTGATTTTGAAGACTGGTTTTCCATTTGAGAAAGCAAGTGCTTCCTCAGTAGAATTGTGCAACCATAATCGAGAAATTTAAGAAAACAAAAGCACTAGATGAAGGAAAAAAGAGAGAAAGCTATATGAATATTGTTATGCCTGAAAAGTTAGGGCTAATGTGGACTCTCGTTAGCAAAGCACAATCAGGGTTCAGAAGTTTTGTGTCATCCAAGCACTGCCACATCACGCATTGACGCAAGGGGTATGGTTCCTATCAGTGAATAGGTCAGTACCAAGCTTGCGAGTGGTTAGGGATTATCCGCCTATCCAAACCCTATGCAATTTAGGATATTTCTCGTGCAAATAACCAATGGGACACAAAGAAGGATTTGCACGGCAGCTACCACTTGCAGACTTATAATCATTATCTTGACTCTCCCACTGTAAATAGAGGACATCCCTCTCGTCTACGGGATTGGATAATCTTAGTCTAAAATAACTTACACATTCTCTCTATCTTTTTGTATTCTCTCTAGATTATAACTCAGCTCGTTTTACGCGACTTGATTTTACCCATCCATTAATACAATAACAATGGACGTAGGATTCGCTTTTGAGTATCTAACCGCTTTAAATATCGCTTCTCATTCATTGTTTCATCTCATGTTTCCTTATCACGTGTGATTTCTAAGTCTACTTAGCACTTTGTACGTGCGAGTCGTTGGTGTCAAAATCAAGTATCAACAAATGAAGGTTGATGGCTCCATTTTGGTGTTATAATTCATAATCCTGATACTTATCTTCAGTGGCGGATTTAATTAATGACAAGTGGGGACCACGGCCCCCACTTAAACTTTAAAAAATTTCAGATTCTATATATATTTATTTATTTGCATTTGCCCCCTATAAAGACTTTGACATTTTGCCCCCTATAGAACTTTGACATTTTGGGAAAAGAACAGATTTTGTTTTTGATTTTTGAACTCTTACCAGTTACCAGAACACAACACATGCCAAGAACCTCTCTCCCTCTTTCTCTCATTGTGTAGGTGCTCTAAAGACTAAACTCTCAATTCCTCTCACCGAACTCTCCTTCCAAGTCTGAACCAACACTACTTTCATCAATTTATCAAAAGGTAATGTCCCTAATCCTAAATCCCTAATTTTCTCTATTCAATCAATGTTTTACAATTTTAGAACTTTTGTTATTGCATTTTTCCAATAAAATTGAGTATTATATATTTAGAATTTGAGATTTGAATTATAACTAAACTTGAATCCACTCCTATGGCCAACCAGAGTCGTTGAAGGCCCTTACCATTTAGCCAATGCGACAATCCCAAACGTTTTTGAACACGGTGATTCTGTAAACCTATTGGCAACCCACACTAGCTGACATAGATATCAAAGTCTCTCTGCAAACTGTAGTACCTTTCCCCTGTTGTTTCTCCCTATAGTAAAATATTCCTAGAAGCAATATGTCCCAGCAAGAGACTAAGAGTTGTAAAGAATCCAAGCCTGAATTTCCCATATAGTATAATATCTTAATTGAATGATTTTAAGAGATAACGTTATCCATAAATCAAATTGAATGTTTTAGTGATGATATCTTTATGTTCATGAGATGACAATGAATCTGTTTATATTAGGTTGTTTGTTGTTGATTATTGTTATTGTTTAGTAAAAACTGCACAAAATATTTATTAAAAAAATAATAAAAAATAAAAAAAAAAAAACCTATCCTTTTGCTGTATCAAATAAATATAAGTTATATGGCTTGTGGTCCCTTATGTTTGTTTGTGGTTTGTTGTCCCTTGATGTTTGTTTGTGGTTTGTGGTGCCTTGATGTTTCTTTATTGCTTCTCTAATGTTTGTAAGGCCTCACATGTTT
Source organism: Pistacia vera (assembly GCF_008641045.1). Taxonomy (NCBI): domain Eukaryota; kingdom Viridiplantae; phylum Streptophyta; class Magnoliopsida; order Sapindales; family Anacardiaceae; genus Pistacia; species Pistacia vera. The sequence continues at coordinate 133,553 of NW_022196620.1, forward strand.
ATGTTAAACAAAGTACAAACCATTTCAAATATTTTTTTCTTGTTGCAGGGAGATCTTTGTCTATTCTTGAAAAGAAAATGACATTAAAACATCCACAGCTGTGAGAATACTTGATACATATATCAAACATTGCACAAATAAATACTAACATGATGCAGGGACCACAAAGCACAAATATGGCAAAAGGCTATTGACTTGCATTAAATAAAATACATAAGATTTTTTCAAAACCTCAATGCCTCTTTTGCCTTCTCCTTGAACTCAATGCAAATGTCAATGTGCAATTGAAAGTTATACCAAAAGATACAACTGATAACATGTTTATGTTACAAAAACTTATTATCAACAAAACAACAAAACTTATTACAAAAGCTTACTAAAACTTATAATTAACATAAATAACTAATTATTTCTAGAATTTATACAAAAACTTATTATGAACATAAACACACACACACACAAAAAAACCTTATACAAAATCTTAAAAGATGCATATTAAGATTTTTAATCAACCACAAACGAAAAAAGGACCAAAAAAATTAGTTCTTTGTTGACAATATCAAACAAAATTTAAACTTTATAAACAAAACAACTAATTATTTATTGTTTGTAAAGATTAGCTTGAGAAATCATTGTTTGTATATCTTTCTTTCTCCTCATTAAATTACTTGACTAAATCAAATTTTTAAAAGAGTTGACTTCTTTTTTTCTATAATATGCATGATTCATGTTAAATGAGTCTAAAAGGAATCAAACCACAAAATATCACATTCTTATTGTCTTTCCATTACATGTATGTAATCACTATAGGTTACTATGTATGTCTTATTGTCTTTCCATTACTATGTATGTAAATCACTATAGGTTGTTATTCTTGTACAATTTCTTATTGTTTTATTTGTTTAAATTTCTTATTAGGTATGCATATGGATAAATTTCTCAAAAAAAATCACCAATGACCAATCATCCTCATCAATCCAAGAAAGTAAAGCCAATGATAAAGAAAATGATCCATTAAAACAAGTCATGTAGAACTAGAAGCCATCTTAAATGATCTTCCATCGATCCAGCTCTATGGCCTAAAATCAATCATTCATCCTAATTAAGGGATGCAATTAGAAGATTTTACTTGCAAAAGAGTTGTTGCCAACCTCGGAATCATGCATTTCCATTGACAAAATTTGGAAAAGGTATTTGTTGATTTAATCTTGGTTGATGTGTTTGGCGATTGACTTAAGCATAGTGTGACTAAAGATGCTGCATTCTGTTTGTTATGTTCTTTTTAGACCTACCATATAAGCCAAGTGGTAGTGACGCTTTCTTTTTGAGGGATTTTGTAATTGAAAGAAATCAAAATATTTTCAAATTCATGTTGGCCAACCAAATAGTGCTCATCCAAGCACACAGAGTTGTGTGAATTTAATGAATCAAAAGCAACATATCGAAGTGGCTCTATCTAGCAATCAAATCAAGTTAGGACTGAATACCGAACTTGCTTGACTGCATCCATTATTTGCATTAGATTTCTTTTGCTCAAGTGTTGGCATTTCGTGGTCATGATGAAACTGAAGACTTGAAGAACCTAGGTAACTTTCTCAGACTTCTTCATTTTCTAGCTCAGCATAATGAATATTTTAAGATGGTTGTTTTGAAGAATGCACCTGGGAATCTTAAATTGATGAACCAGTGATTCAGAAAGATATTGTGAATGCTGCGGCAAATGAACACCACAAAGCTATCATTGTGATCTTGGAGATGACATATTTAGAGTTTATTGATGAGTCTCGTGATGTGTCAATTAAAGAACAAATGGCTATTGTCATACGTTATGTAGATAAAAGGGTCATGTACTTGCGATTTCTGGCATTATACATGTTAGTGACACAACTGCAGTATCACTTAAGATGGCTCTTGAGTCATTATTTTGTCAACATGGATGATTTTGTCAAGATTACGTGGACAAGGTTATGACGGCAAGTAATATGCAAGGAAAATTTAATGGTCTAAAAAGTTTGATTTTATGGAGAATGAATATGCTTATTATGTTCACTGTTTTGCTCACCACTTCAGTTGACACTAGTAGTCGTTGCAAAAAATCACATTTCTATTGCTTTTTTTTCAACTTGGTTACTAATTTGATAAATGTTGTTGGAGGTTCATGTAATGGTCGAGACGCTTCGGAGAGCCAATTTAATAACTTGTTAAAGCACTAGAAATCGGTGAATTAGCAAGGGACGAGGTTTGAATCAAGAGACAGTCTAAAACGAGCTAGTGATACCGTTGGGGCTCGTATTATTATACATTGATCAACTTAATCCTTTTGTTATCCTTTGTGGGTGATGTGCTTGAGGTTATTGAAGAAGATGGTTTAAATCCTGAACAAAAGGGTGAAGCATGTAATCTATTAGATTTAATCTATTCCTTTGATTTTGCATTTAACTTACATATGATGAAAAGTATATTGGCAATTACTAGAGTTGTCACAGCATTGCAGAGAAAGATCAAGACATTGTAAATGTTATGGCCCTAGTCAAAGTTTCCAAACAACGGTTACAATTGTTGAGAGATGAAGGAGACATCTTTGTTGAGTGAAGTTTCTTCATTTTGCCAAAAGGATGATATTGTCATTTGAATATGGATGATATGTTTGCAATTTAAGGCGGCCACAACGGAGAGTTGAGTACATGACAATTTGCATCTATCGAGTTGAATTGTTTTATCTGTGATAGATATGCAACTTCAAGAACTTAACACTCGTTTCACTGAGGTTAGTACCGAGTTGCTTCTTTTCTGACATGTTTAGATCCAAGTAATTCATTCTCGCTTTTGACAAACATAAGTTGATCCGTTTTGCCCAGTTTTATCCTCATCTGATTTCTACATTTGAGTTGATGATACTTGAGAACTAGACTGAGACTTATGTTATTGACATGCGTTCTTGTGATGAATTTGCTAAGTTACAAGGAATTGGTGATTTGGCTAAGAATTTAGTTTGGTTTAAAAAAGACATTTTGTATCCATTGGTGTATAAGCTTGTAAAACTTGCATTTGTGTTTACCAGTTACGATACAACCGTTGAAAGGACTTTTTTTGCAATAATCTTGTGAAAAGTTGGTTACGCAATCGAATGAGAGATCAATGGATGAATGATTGTTTGGTCACCTATATTGAGAAAGATGTTTTGATACATTAATGATAAGATGATTACCAACGTTTTCAGAATATGAAAACTCGTCAAGGACAATTTTAGAAAAATTGTGTTTTTTGAATATAGTTTTGTATTTGTAACTTTGTTGAACACATCCTAATGAAAAAGAAGTATGGTTATGATTGATTAAATTTTTTTTTTTTTTTTTTTTTTTTTGCCCCCACTGAGTGAAATTCCTGGATCCTCATTGCTTATCTTGAGAAAATTATCCTCCTAAATGAGCGGTTTTGCCTAAATTAAAGTCATTCTCAACATTGCAATAGGATGACTTTTTTAACATTATTGTGATTGGATCTCCCACATGCTATGAAAAACTGACAAAGCTATTTTATGTCAAACATAATCTCTCTCTCCTCTCTCTCTCTCTCTATATATAATATATAAGAGAGAGAGAGAGATGTTTCTGCATTGTCTAAATCAAAATCTTAGATCCACCTATATGGACAAATGGGTAATTGGAATTGTTGACAAGTTGATTTCAAACATAATTTCAGTATAATTTTGTTTAAAATTTCTAAATGAGAGAGCTATTAAATGGAATATAACGTTGCCACTTCCTATTAGCATAATCTTTTAGATGAAATAACAACTTTAATAATGGCATCAAAGTCAAAGGTCGAAATTCAGATTCTCATATTTAATTGATAAAAAAAAAAAAAATCAAATTTCTATAAAGTGGTATAGTGGACTTAAAAATAATGTTGAGCTCCTACCTATTAATCTTATTGTTATGAAGTTAATGTTTCACAATTTATTTCCTTTAGAACCTGCTTGAAAATTAACTATAAACTCAGTCTAAGATCTCTCATAAGAAATCAATTTATTTCATTCATTTGTAACATCATAAAAACACTCAGAATAGAAGTTTTGGACTTCTCTTTACAATATTGCAAGGCTTTACATATTGCAAGGCCAGGCGTCGAAACAAGCCCAATGAATAGGCAAACGCCACAGGCTCAAGCAAAATATAACTACTAATTAAACCATGATATAGCCACCACTACGACCTGGCCCAATATTTTTGGGCCTTTTAGGACTCCATTCAACAACATTTTTGTAAAAGCAGCAATAGCTATAGTAAATTTAACTAAATTGTTGAAATTTTCACTGGAGCAAGCAACTATTAGGCTGAACAAAGCCCGAAGCTGCCCATCGGCATGGCTACATGATGCTTCAGCCGGTTGATTGTTGTATGTGAGCTTCACATCCTCCAAGCTTATCCCAAGCATGGATACTGTAACTGCAATCGAACTTTCGGCAACTTCAATAAGAAGTTCCATATCTTAGTAGTCCACATCACTAATTTTAACCCCTGAAGCCTGTTATATAAGATGAATAACAAAAGATTGAAGGTATTAAATTTTTTTTACCAAAAAAAAAAAAGAATGATCTAACACCAATCTAATGCAAGCAAATCATAAAACAAGACATCCGTTTTTGAGAATCACTGTACATATGTCTATTATATCAACGAAAGTCATTATAACTTGTAATATGGTACCTGACCAGGGCATTTTGTTTGTCGGGGTAGTAATTTTGATCAATGACGATGGATTTTGGACATTGTCATGATGGCTGTTGAAAAAGAATGTTCCTAGCGAAACCACTGCTAGGTCTACCCCAAGACTTGATCCTCACTCTATTTTGAGTGCCCGTAAAGTCGCAGTTTTTACTGTCACATTCGCACTCCAGCCTCTTCTTGATCCTTGCCAAGACTACCAATGCTGCACCAATCACGAGATTACCAATTTTAGCTACAAGTATAAAGAAAAAAAAAATGATTATAAAAAATTTACCTGATGCCATGCCAGGGCCACAAGCAACATTTCAATCCATAAATTAGTGCACCAGCCAATTGATACACAATCATCACCGGTCCCAATCCTGGAGTTCATGATTGTGACATCGCTAGAGATTGAACATGAATTCCATCGGTGTTAGGGCTGATGCCGAGGCTGAAACCTTAACCCCTTGCGCTTTCACGTTGTTGCGCCATTAATAACAATGTGAAACATCTGACTATTAAAGATGTTAATCCATTTATGACAATATTGTTCGAGTTGCTAAACTCCAGTGTCTGCACATAAACACAAAAAAAATTAACAAAGCGCTCGTTAATTATAAAAATATTTACAAGTAATTGATTATCTAAGAATCTTCGACTTACCGTGGCACCACTGGGGCAACTCTTGCCAGTCTTCTTGCAGGTCCACAAGCCAGCACCTTGACCATCAGAGTGCCACCATTAATAGAAACTCCATTAACATGTTCAAACATAAGCCATTTCCAGCTTTCCAATACATTATAATCTGATGGAGCCACAAGAGTGCATCAATACGTATAACAATATCTTGTTATTGCATTGGCCTTTAAACTCAACTTTGCCTAGCAAGAACCTCCCGTTGGCACATAAACGGTGGCAGCCTCGTCGAGCCACAGGCTTTACTCCAGGCATCAAGAAATGCTTTTGAAGAATCAGTTTTGCCATCGGATTCGGCTCCTAAACTGAGCACATTGTAGTACACAGATTTCCAAAGATGAATCAAAGAAAGGATCAAGAAAAGCACTAAAAGAACAAAAGAACTCGTCGGTTTTGCCATTTCTTCTCTCGGAGACAAAAAAGAGAGCTGTTAATTGAAAAGTTTGAGAGTTGAACGTGTAGAATTGTGCTGAAATGGTTGAATTTAAGCGGTATTTATAGGTTTTTGAATGGAAGTAAGAGAAGAACATAGCATCAATTTAAAGCATCAGCGCCGAGCTTTGCATGAACTATTGAGAAACGTACTTGGAACTGGATTATTGCGCATGAGGTGTGAGAATATTTCAAAGGTGGTTATAAATTAAGCCGCCATGCATCAGGATTATTTCTTCTTTTGCTTTAGCAATAAAGTCCAATCCTCGATTTCGCCAATCTTTTCATTTCTAACGATATTGTCCTTAACTTCTTGTTTCCTTGAATTTTCAAGTACCATTTTTACTATGTTTCCATAAGAGAATGATGTTTTAGGCTCTTGGCATCCAAACCAACAAGACTTGTTAACTTGCTAAGTCGAGTGATCACTACTCTTCCTGTGAAACATGAGGTTTTTTTTTTTAATTATTCAATGTGAGACTTTGGACAACATTTGCCATAACTTCTCTTCATTTGAAATTATTTAATAGCCAAAAATAAAATTAGTGGGTTGTTCAATGCCATGCTAACAAGTTTTTTCTTATCCATCGAAGTTAAATTGCTTAAAATGTAAATCTATACATAAATTTTATTTGCTTCTAACTAAATTCTATTGCAACTTAATCAAATACATCGTGATTTTAATCTAATGGTACATCTACATAATTTATAAACCGCACAGATTGCTTGAGTATACGTATAGTTATAAATGCATGCAACCTTCTAATTATATATATATATATAATTATGTAATAATTTAAAACTTAGGTCATCCATTTATGTTTTGACACCTAAAGTACATATTTTAAATAAATAAATGAACAATAAATAAAATGGTTGAGTGATCATAATAAATTAAATTTGTATTTCCATGTTCTGATTGGCTTGCTTCAGGGCATGAATTGGGGGTGCTTCTCGGGCATCCAAATGGCCAACCAGAGAATTAGTAAACAATCCCCTAGTAACAATTCACTCTTTCTTGTTTATTCTTTATTATGAAATGAATTAATATATTTTTCTTTGTTTTTTAATCTCTCTACTTAATTGCTCTATCATAATCTACTTTCATACCAGTATTAATCTCTTTCTTCTGATATCACGCTGACAAAGCAGGATTCTCATCTAAATTATGAATCTATTAATGGTCGATATAAGGCTTAATTGCTGCGAGATTATTCCTTTAAAGTTGAACATAACTTTAGAAATTTTTGGTAAAAGTAATACTTATACAATATAATAAAAATGGTGGATACTATAACTTTAGTCAATGGTCGTTATACATTTTCATATGGCAGTTGAGTTAGTTGAATACAGTCACTTTCTACTGAAATTTGTTATTAGAAGAAGCAATTTACTAATAAATCATGTTTTATTAAAATGTATACGTCTGAGTCCCAGTAATAGATGTATAATATATTTTTTTTTTTCTTTCGGTGCAGAATTTGCCATGGATATAGACCTGATTATACTTATTGATAACTTAGTAAATTGGTTAACTAATTACACGTAATATAATTAATTAATGTTTAATGACTATATAATTAACTAAAGTTTCTCTACTTCATTCTGACGAAATATTGCAAAGATTTGAAAATTTCTTGGAAATTTTCATGTAATTTTCAGAGGCTGTAGAGAGATTGAAAATTAATGAAATATACTGTGTTACCCTAATAGCTCTTGCAGTAATGAAGGATCTCTCTTAACGGAACGGTTACTGTATTTAAATTAAATTAAGTTTAAATTATATTTGCATTTTCCAACAAGCAATTGACATGGATTAATTTTAAAGTCCTTCGGCGTGCGTAATCCCAACAAACAATTGACAGGTTATTAGTGTTCTTGTACAGATTTCAAGATCGAGTTTAGAGAAGTTTTTCATTACAAATCAATATAATCTCTCTTTATCTTAGTTTCACCTAAATTGAAATAATTTTATGATAATTATTCAAAAACTGATACGGGCGATAAAGTAATTTTATAAAATATTTCTTTCAATATATAACTAATATTAGCAATTTATAACTAGCGAAGTCATAGTTCTCAGGATTGCCTGCATTTTTCAAGTTTTCACGATTTTGAATACAAGATTTTATCTGAATTTTGTTTTTTTATGTTAGATTATACTAACGACAGAGGCAAACCTATGAATTTTATTTTAGGAGGGGCAAATGAAAATAATGTAATATAAACAACAAAAAAGTAATAATGGGATCAAATCTAAAAACATTAACAAATATCGAGTGATTAAAGTTAAAATAAATAAATAAATGAAAAATAACTTCAGTGGGTCACCAACCCCATCATTATAACTTGGGCTGCCCTATTTGGTGAGCGATTCTGGTACCCTTCATTTTTCGGAAATTGAAACCAGAATTAGAACCACAGTGCAGGTTCCCAAAAAAGGAATCAGATTCGAAACCTGAACCTGAAATGCAAATTCGGTTCCTTACCCGGTACCCTATAAAAAATTACCCCTATTAGTTTAAAAAATGAAAAAATATCTTAAAAGTTTATAAAATAACCCTAACAAATTAAGAAAACCTATTTAGTAGTTTTCAACTTTTATTCCTCATTCATTTTATCCATGTGACTCATAAATCCTCTAATCTTTAGGCAAACTTGAATTCAATCAATTTATCACAATTCATATAAAATTTCTCATTCAAAACCAAAACACAAACAGGTTTCAAGCAGGGTACCCGTGTTCCGATTCCAATTTCAGTTCAGAAACCTTAGGAACCAAACTAGGACCGCAATGTCAGTTCTAATAAAAGGGAACCAAAACCACCTACATAGTGTCGAGTTAGGTTGGTTTGGTTTTGGTTCTGTTCTACCTGCTACCCTGCTCCCCCTCTACCCATAACTGACAAAAATTTATTGTAGCCCACAGACAAAACTAGAAAGTTTTTTCAAATGGAAGAAAAATAGTGAAAAAATAGAGAAAGCTAATGGATGTTAATTTTTACAAAAAAACAATTGTACAAATTATAATTATTATTTTGACTTTGAGATATTTTAAATAACTAACATATATAATAAATTATAATTTTTATAAAAAAAAAACTATTTTTGTTTACCAAAAATTTGACCAGGTTAGAGCTCGAGGGAGCCAAGGACCCCCTGGCTTTACGCTGTTACAGTAAATGGTTATATTTGTATAAACTACAGTAAATGAAGTCTGTGTTTTTTCCGCAGGATAGATGATTATATTTGTAATATTGTTTTTTTATGATATGAATGTCCTCACCACATTATTACTATTGTATATGTAGCGTATTGAACCAAACTCATGGCTGATTTAATGAAAGTGATGGTCATAAATCTGATGCTACATTTCCAAATTAACAAAAATTGCCTGAAACATGGCAGCCCCAAAACAAGGCAACCTGTATTTACGACCGTAGCAATTAATTCACAATCCAACCACGTTGAAGACATTGACCAAGCGTACATTTATACTGTCTAAACATGTATTATGTATATAATGTTTGTTTTTCTACAAGAGAATGAAATAATATATATTTTATGTATCGAACATGTGAGCCTAGCAAATCCGGGAGCTGCAATATTTCATCAAATCTCACCTTGGAAAATCGAGCAAGCAATCATTGTATTAAATATAATAAGGGTAGCCGAAATCTGATCCGGAATACTGCAATATCTAGAGAGACAGAAAAGGTGTTTAGAGGGAAGAAAATTATATTTTGACGATAGGTTGATGTAATATATATGTATTTCGATCAAAAAATCTTTAATTAAATTATTGAAGGACCGCCGCCGATTAGTACCCCCCTTTTGCTCCAGTCCATGTTCCATGCAATAAAATTTCGCTTCCTTTTTCATGGCTTGCGCAATAACCATATCTGAATTTTAGTTAATTTTAACTATGAGTTTACATCGAATAATTTAAAATATAAATTATACTAATTTACAAATTTCTATATTTAAATGGAGGTGATACAGAATGAATAAAATACTCAATAATAGTAGTAATCACGTGAAAAAGAAGAATGCTACTATCAATGTCTTTTTCACTCTTTTTATGTGTAAAAGAAAAAATATAGTAATGTTACATCAGTTTGATAAATTGAAGAATTGTATACATAATTGGTATGTGTAACGCTATTTGGATGAAGCATTAAGCATACATTTTCATAATATAAGTTTTAGACAATGAATCAATGCCATCGAATGGTTAAAGTTGTTGAATTGCACTGAAAAATCACTTTAAACTCTCTTGTTTGTCCATTGATTACATTGGATAATAGATAGGATTTATTTTAAATCTCTATTAAAAATTTATAATACCGCGTAATACTACGTTCATAAACTCTTCTTATAACTTTCTCTCTAATACGATGTGACAGTTCGCAATTGATCAATTTGTCCATAGGTTGCCTGCCCAATAAGGATTCCGTTTGACTAATTACAAACTGTCACATCGTATTTGTAAGAGAAAGTTTATAAGAATGGTTTGTTAGTGTATCTTATTGATAATACCCTCACCCAAGACAAAAAATTATAAAATACTTGTATCAAAATTTATTTTATTCTAGCATAGATGCAGTAGCCCACATCGTAAAATTATAAAACTATCTCCATCAAGCCATGTCCTAGAAGAAAGGTCGCAGCTTGTCTGCCGCAAATCAAGACTCACGAATATAGACAAAACAAAATCCATGAAACCTGCCAAACTCCACACCTTTTAGTTCATTTTTGTCTGGTTAAAATTGCTTGTGGCTTATGTGTTTCTAGAATTGTTATATACATAGTATACTGATTAGAGTGTCTAGATTGATGATTGTGGGAGTTTTGTTATTTGGTAGTGTTGCCGTAAAGAACACTATTCTTTTCCCAGCAAATAGAATAATATTTTCAAAATTGCGATGTTTTAACATGATTATTAGAGTAGAGGTTATAAGATCAAAACTTTTACAGATAAATTTGTTCGTTGTTTGATATGAAAATGTAAAAGAACATTCTAAATTAATTTATCAAAAGGGTTTAATATACAAGAATATCTCAGTCAAACATATACTTTGAATAAGGGTATTTTTGAGTTTTCAACATTTAGATAAGCCAAAAAGAGTAAAATAACTTATTTAGAATCCTATAAATACTTTTGATATAATCAAACAATCTAAAAAAATATTAAAATTGTTATAGCTAGCTTTAAATAAGCTATTTTGGCCAGTAGATAAGTCTAACCAAACACGACTATGTTGTATACGCAGATACAAGACTTTATAAAAAAACTTTTTAACTGTAATATTATTTTAAAATAAAATAAAATTATTTTACTGGAAATAGTACTTCAATTATATGTTGAAATTCAACTAGCACTTTCAAAAAAAAAAAGAAAGAATATCATATATCTACAAAGGAAGTTTTTGATAGAACCAGAGTAGTACACGTTTAAACTTTCCAAATTAAAATTCAAATTTATATTTGTTTTCTTCGAACCTATTGGAATAAATTTCAAAAGAAAGGAATGGAGCTTCTTTAGGAGAGTAGGCTTTTTATTCATTTATTTATTTATTATTTTTTGTCTTACTGAACTGAATTCACCCACTCAAGCTCACCTTTAGTGTTAAATTGTCACTACCAAGAAAAAAATTCTTCTGTTATCCCAGCCCAACCCTTTTGAAAATTAAATATTGACAAGCTTACGTTTCAATTTATTGAACGAACCAATAAAAGAAATATATTTTATCAGGATCAGGATTCTTCCTTCGTATGAATTCAAATATGGCTTTTATAAAATTTTTTTTATTTTGGTAGTTACGAAATGAAAGATAGTAGGTAATAAATCTAAACCTAAATAAACAAAAATGCATGAGTGTCATTAATTAGATCCTTCGAAGCTCAGAGAAAATCATGAAGATTAGATCCTAATGAAAATTCCAACCTTCTCTTAACGTATTAACTACACTGATCGTGGAGGTATTGAGCTTGTGCCTTTTTAAAGCAAATATACGCCTATAACTTAACATTATTCGGAAAACAAGAAGTTCAAGCACTTTTTTCACTTTCTGAATTTATTATATTATGAAAATTTTCATTTCAAGCAACCATCTACGTGTGCACTTGTCCTTTATGTATTGTCTTTTTTGAACTCAATAATACAAACTCTATTCCAGGCCTCTAATTGTTTTCCTTTGTTGAAATCCCACTTTTAGTAAGAACAATACGTGTTAAAATTAAAGATATCAAAAAGTAAAATCACATTTACAAATTTGCATGTTATCAAAATGAAACAGTATAAGAACACATGTCCACATGCATGGTTGAAAGTAAATCAAAAAGTAAAGATATATATAAGATAACGTTTTCGTTTTCATGTAAAATATGAAAATAACAATAATTATCATGCTAAGTTTCCAGCCCGCTTAAAAGTTTAGTTTGTAGATGAGTTTAACCTATATTAGACCAATATACCTACTAACATCAAACTTAATTTTTTTTTTTTTCATTTTTTTTATCCAATTGTATGTGGGATTTGAACTTGAGACTTTGGCTCATATTATGTTTGTTTGAAGAATTTGATATTTCAATTCATTTATTACTATTACAAGTTATAGACATTATATAAAGAAAATACATTCATTAATCTCTTAACTATGTCAATAATGTTACACAATAATTAACATAATAAGAGATTACCATAACAAGAGTATCCTAAGACTAATAAAATAGGAGATTTTAAATATTTAGTAAATCTCATATATATATATAACTCACATGTTTGTACATAAAAAAAAAAAAAAAAAAAAAAAAATTCATATACTTATGCATAAAAAGAGCAAATGATCTAATATTCCAATGAATTGACTCAACGAAATTTATTTGACAAGCAACGATAGACAGACTATTCGACAACATGCTATCTGTGTAAATGTTGAAAATGGACAACACGCTACTTCGAATTTCCTGTTGTGCGGACCTGCTTTTAAGCCTATAAATACTCCATGCAATAGCCATTTCAACTCCATCCCTAACCTCAAACTCTCCTCAATTTCCTATTCTTTTCTTCAGTCTCCTTAATCATCAAGAAAATTAATGGCAAAACCCATGAGTCTCTCTTTCTTTTCTTATTTCAATCCTCTCCGTTACTTCATCTTTAGCAAGTCCTGTGACCTACGATGTGTGTCAGTTTAGGAGCCAAAGCCGATGGCAAAACTGACTCAACACAAGCTTTTTTAGCTGCATGGACTAAATCCTGTGGCTCGACGGCCGCCACCATTTACGTGCCACAAGGGAGGTTCTTGCTGGGCAAAGTTGAGTTTTAAGGCGAATGCAAGAACATGATATTACCCTACGTATTGATGGCACTCTTGTGTCTCCATCAGATTATAACGTTATTGGAAATGCTGACAACTGGATTCTCTTTGAACATGCTATGGCGTTTCTATTAATGGTGGCACTCTTATGGCCAAGGTACTCTTGTGGACTTGTAAGAAGACAGGGAAAAGTTGCCCCATGGTGCCACGTAAGTTTAAAGATTGATGTTAAGTACTAGTGTCTTCCATTTTGGGTAAATTTATTATCTTAACAAGCTTCCATTCTTGGTTTAATGTGCAGACGCTGGAATTCAGTACTCGAACAATATGTGATAAATGGATTGACATCGTTGAATAGCCAGATGTTTCATATTGTTATCATGGATGCACAATGTGAAAGCCCAAGGGGTTAAGGTTTCAGCCTCAGGCAACACCCTAACCCGATGGAATTCACTCTCAAGATCTAGTAAAAGAATAACATATTAAAAGCGATGCATTGAAACCAAACATATAGAAACAAAATATATGTACATGATACATTGAAACCAAACATGTAGAAACAAAATGACATCTAAAGATGGAATCGTATTGTAGGTAAACCAAACATATAGAGTCAATGCAGGCCAAAAAGAAGAAGTGCAGGATGTAGGTAAGGCAGTGAGCCTAGATGGAATATCCAGCTGATAGAGACCTCCTTTAAGGCCCCCTTGCAGTAACATGGCTCTTGTTGACTTGTCCTTAACAACACAAGTGTTAGCATCAAACTCAACAATGACATTATTATCCTTTGTAAACCTAGATATACTAAGCAAGTTTTTTGTAATTTTTGGAACACAAAGTATATTTTTAAGGTAAAGACATTTAGAATGTAAGTTTCTTGAGAAGGAAGAATAACCAGTATGGGAGATAGGAAAGTACTCACCACTGCAAACTTGGAGTTGTTCCTCACCCTCATAATTCTTGCAATTTGTCAAGTGTTTCAGGTTGGATGTTACATGATCTATTGCCCCAGAGTCCATGTAGCAGGCTGGATCTATTGGGGTGAATGCTGTGGCCAAGGAATGAGCTTGTTGATTGTGAAATGTTTCTAGATTGGTATAAGAACCACCAAACTATTGATTGTGAAATGTTGTTGCATTGGTATAAGAACCACCAGACTATTGATTGTGAAATGCTACTGGATTAGTGTAAGAGACACCAGATTGTGTAACTACACCATTGTCACCAAGAAATGCAGAGGAAATTGGTCTAGTTTGAACCAAGTTTGCTTGGCTGTTTATTCGTATTTGTTAACTAGGAACTGAAAAGGTTTGGGATGAACCAAAACTGGGTTTTGCAAATTCTGCAGAGGAGCTGTAATTTTGCTGCTAGTCTGGTTGAAAAGTGGTGTTTATGTTGTGTTGGGAACTGCCAGAGCTGACCAAAGTTGTAGGGTTTTTAAAAGAGATATTGTGGGAGTTGTGCTGAGAGGATGGATCATCATAAAAGGGGTTGTGATGTGTTTGAGAGGTAGCCAATCCAGCTTGAACAGCACCATTGTAGGCTGAATTATATCTATGGTAGCATTGAATGGTTGAGTGTCCAGCTTTGTTATAGACCTGACATATAATTTTTTCTCTCCTTGATCCTCTACCTCTTCCATACACAATAGAGCCAGGAGGTCTAGGACTAAAGGTACTATGGGCAAGATAAGGGGTGAATGAGTGATTAGAAGTTGGAGCATTATACGGTTGATGAGGAACATTATAAACTAGAAATTGTGGAGCAGGGGAAGCTATATAAGGTGGTGGTGTACGTGGTGCTACAAAGGGTGGTGATGTAGTATACATTTGTGGACAATGAGGATTTCCAAAGGATATTAAAGAGGGTGTACTACAACTCATATTTTCAGAAGTTTTCTCAAAGTTGGAGTTGGATTGCATATTAGTTCTAGAGACACTATAACAACTTGGATTGTTGATCAAAGCAACATTTGCTGAAGTGTTGTATAGGTCCACAGAATTAAATTTCTCTAGCCTTATCTCGTATTTTTGCAACAAGAACTGTGCCTCTTGTAAAGTAATTGAATCAACCTTTGACTCAATTCTAGAGGTAAGTGTAACAACAGCGGCATCATATTCAGGGCCTAATCCATCCAATACATATTGCAATAAATCCTCATCAGAAACAATTAGTCCACTAGTAGCTAAGTTCTCCGCAATTTCTTTCATTTTCTTTACATAATCACCAATACTTAGGTTTCCTTTGTGAGTAGTTTGGAGCAAGTTCTTAAGATGCAAAGCCCTAGCTTTATAATTTGTAATGAACTCATTCTCTATGGCTAACCAAATTTCAATAGAGACTTTACATTTGGACACATAACAGAGCATGCTTTTGGAGATTGAGGCTAGCAACCAACTTACTAGACATTTAACAATCCTTTTTCCACTTTATGTAAGTTGGATTAAGACTTTCACCAACAGTACTAGTACTTGTTTTTAGCTGACCTAACTCAGATTCGAGTTCAGAATCACAAATTAAAATAGGAGGAGGACAGGAAACTCTACCTAATAGATGATCTTCTAATTCGCGAGATCCAACGGCAAACAAGACCTGGGAGTTCTAGAATCGATAGTTGTTCCTTGTTAGTTTAGGACTAATCACTTGTAAATTTGAAGCCAGAGCTGAAGTGGTTCGACTTTGCATCTCAGGCACTATTCTTCCTACACCGTTAAGCGAAGGAGATGAGTTAGGATTTGAAGCCATTTGAAGTGAGTCAAGGCTCTAATACCATGTGAAATGTTCTTAGGGTTTCAAGAGAAAAATGAAAAATGCAAAAGAGAAATGAAGGTTAAGCTGTTTATTTAATTGAGAGCAATAGAGAGTGAATTAGTACAGTGAAAAACATGATACATATATTGAGCTGAAGCTTGCTAAAGCTAACTGCTTATCAACAGATCTTCTAAGTTCAAAACGACATCACTTTGTGAAAGTTCAGTTGGCTCCTGGTGGTTGAGACTCTTACACTTGCATACCTGTTTTGGTCAACAATGCCTTGCGAAACTTTGTCACATTTAATTAGTTTCTCCATTAGTGGACTTCTTTGTCACATTTAATATTACCTTTCTTAATCAATCCTTCTACTATTTAAGGTTTTCACTTCTATACCTATCTGAACGCAAGGACAAGCTTCTGCCATATGTCAAATCAATGATGGTAGGATGCCTGATTTAATTCGTTTCTACTGTGAACAATTGACAATCATAGGATAATTACTTGATTTAAAATTGAATGAAGTTACGCTATCGTAATGATTTAGTTTTGAATACTAATTTTGGGGCTGTTTGTTTTTTTATCTTAAGTCTGAATGTAACCAAGAGCATGGGCATTATTCTGGTTGCTAGAAATACTGTTGGCACTAAAAGGATAAAGTGTCCAGGAAGAAAGGGAAGAATGGTTGTGATTTTGAAGACTGGTTTTCCATTTGAGAAGAGCAAGTGCTTCCTCAGTAGAATTGTGTGCAACCATAATCGAGAAATTTAAGAAAACAAAGAGCTAGATGAAGGAAAAAAGAGAGAAAGCTATATTGAATATTGTTATGCCTGAAAAGTTAGGGCTAATGTGGACTCTCGTTAGCAAGAGCCAATCAGGGTTCAGGAAGGTTTTGTGTCATCCAAGCACTGCCACATCACGCATTGACGCAAGGGGTATGGTTCCTATCAGTGTAATAGGTCAGTACCAAGCTTGCGAGTGGTTAGGGATTATCCGCCTATCCAAACCCTATGCAATTTGAGGATATTTCTCGTGCAAATAACCAATGGGACACAAAGAAGGATTTGCACGGCAGCTACCACTTGCAGACTTATAATCATTATCTTGAACTCTCCCACTGTAAATAGAGGACATCCCTCTCGTCTACGGGATTGGATAATCTTAGTCTAAAATAACTTACACATTCTCTCTATCTTTTTGTATTCTCTCTAGATTATAACTCAGCTCGTTTTACGCGACTTGATTTTACCCATCCATTAATACAATAACAATGGACGTAGGATTCGCTTTTGAGTATCTGAACCGCTTTAAATATCGCTTCTCATTCATTGTTTCATCTCATGTTTCCTTATCACGTGTGATTTCTAAGTCTACTTAGCACTTTGTACGTGCGAGTCGTTGGTGTCAAAATCAAGTATCAACAAAAATGAAGGTTGATGGCTCCATATTTGGTGTTATAATTCATAATCCTGATACTTATCTTCAGTGGCGGATTTAATTAATGACAAGTGGGGACCACGGCCCCCACTTAAACTTTAAAAAATTTCAGATTCTATATATATTTATATTTATTTGCATTTTGCCCCCTATAAGACTTTGACATTTTGCCCCCTATAGAACTTTGACATTTTGGGAAAAGAACAGATTTTGTTTTTGATTTTTGAACTCTTACCAGTTACCAGAACAACAACACATGCCAAGAACCTCTCTTCCCTCTTTCTCTCATTGTGTAGGTGCTCTAAAGACTAAACTCTCAATTCTCTCTCACCGAACTCTCCTTCCAAGTCTGAACCAACACTACTTTTCATCAATTTATCAAAAGGTAATGTCCCTAATCCTAAATCCCTAATTTTCTCTATTCAATCAATGTTTTACAATTTTAGAACTTTTGTTATTGCATTTTTCCAATAAAATTGAGTATTATATATTTAGAATTTGAGATTTGAAGTATAACTAAACTTGAATCCTACTCCTAATGGCCAACCAGAGTCGTTGAAGGGCCCTTACCATTTAGCCAATGCGACAATGCCCAAACGTTTTTGAGACACAAGGGTGATTCTGTAAACCTATTGGCAACCCACACTAGCTGACACTAGATATCAGAAGTCTCTCTGCAAACTGTAGTACCTTTCCCCTGTTGTTTCTCCCTTATAGTAAAATATTCCTAAGAAGCAATATGTCCCAGCAAGAGACTAAGAGTAGTGTAAAAGAATCCAAGCCTGAATTTCCCATATAGTATAATATTCTTAATTGAATGATTTTAAGAGATAACGTTATCCATAAATCAAATTGAATGATTTAGTGATGATATCTTTATGTTCATGAGATGACAATGAATCTGTTTATAATTAGGTTGTTTGTTGTTGATTATTGTTTATGTTTAGTAAAAAAACTGCACAAAATATTTATTAAAAAAAATAATAAAAAAAATAAAAAAAAAAAANTGATATTTTTACAAATAAAAATGAGGACGTATTTATGTATTTTAGTTTCTATTTAACTTGAATGAGAATAAATAAAGTATTTGCTTGAGGAACTTCATAATTCCGAAGCGTGAAACATGAGCTCTATATTCCTAATCGAATAAAATATTCTCTCTTGATATGTCTTTGTGGACAAATATTAGTGGAGAGCACACAATCATGGTGAATGTAAGACAAGGCATGCAATACTTCTCACCACTTCTTTTGCTTCTCCTTCGTTAGAATAAATCTAAGTCATCTTGAGCTGATTGAGAGATTTTTAGAGTAGTTTCGATGCTTTAAGCAAATCCTAAGCCTACTGTTATTTTATTATTCTCTAACTATTTTTCTAATATCGCTTATAAAGCATATAAAGATGGAATAATATTTTGTCTGCAGAGAAAAATTATAGTTGAAGCTTGAATATATGCCCAACTCACATATATTTAGCCTCCTCTTCCATGAAGATAGCTGCTCATTTATACCCTTGAGTTTAATATAACGAGTGTTTTTGCAAGTTGTTTTGACACGTGGAAAACTCTCATTCATCATGATCCTTTATTTTGATAAAGTTGGGACATGTGTTATATAATATCTTTTTGAGGTAATTTGGGCTTTGATAACTAATACCATTGTCTTTGGTTGCTTGCTAAACTTTGATTGATGAGACTAGCAACTCATTCTGATTGGTGGTGTTAATGTCAGTATAATTTTATCCATAACAACAATAAACCATCTTAGGTTATATGAAAAAACAAAACCAGGCTTAAAAAGATAATTGCAATAAAGCAACATTAAAAAAATTAAAAAAAAAAAAACTGAAGAAATTTAAAGTTAAGAAAAAATAATTTAAAAAAAACTAATCCCATCTTATCTTCTTCTCAAACAAATCTAATGGGTTTCAGTTATTATTTAAGTAGAATCAAGAATAAATGAAGTATTTACACTGTTTATTGGCGTGTAGTAACAAAACTTGACTAACAACCGGAACCTTAAGTTTTTCTATATTTTCCACAGACATTTTATTGAAAAGGTGAATTTTATGCTCATGTGAAAGTCACTGTCTTGTATTGCACTAACATATGTTGAGAAAATTATCCTCCTAAATGAGCGGTTGTGCTTAAATTAATTATACAATAGTGCAACAGGGATGACTTTTTTAACATTTAATTGTGATAGGAACTCCCAATATGCCGTGAAATGTTGACAAAGCCGATTTTAAACCAAACATAATCTCATATATATATATATATTATAAATATATATATATATATATTTATATATATATAATATATATGAGAGAGAGAGAGAGAGAGAGAGAGAGAGAGAGAGAGAGAGAGAGAGAGATGTTTCTTCTGCATTGTCTGAATCAAAATCTTAGATCCACCTATATGGACAAAGATGGGTAATTGGAAATGTTGACAAAGTTGATTTCAAACATAATTTGAGTATAATTTTGTTTAAAATTTCTAAATGAGAGAGCTATATTAAAATGGAATATAACGTTAGCCACTTCCTATTAGCATAATCTTTTAGATGAAATAACAACTTTAATAATGGCATCAAAGTCAAAGGTCGAAAGTTCAGATCCTCATATTTTAACTGAATAAAAAAAAAAAAAATCAAATTTCATATAAAGTGGTCTATTGGACTTAAAAATAATGTTGAGCTCCTATCTATTAACTTATTATGTTATGAAGTTTAATGTTTCACAAATTTGTTTCCTTTAGAACCTGCTTGAAAATTAACTATAAACTCAAGTCTAAAGATCTCTCATAAGAAATCAATTTATTTCATTCATTGTGTAACATCATAAAAACACTCAGAATGAGAAGTTTTCGACTTCTCTTTACAATATTGCAAGGCCAGGCGTCGAAACAAGCCCAATGAATAGGCAAACGCCACAGGCTCAAGCAAAATATAACTACTAATTAAACCGCAATGATATAGCCACCACGTACGACACTGGCCCAATATTTTTGGGCCTTTTAGGACTCCATTCTACAACATTTTTGTAAAAGCTAGCAATAGCTATAGTTAATTATAACATAACAATTGTATGAAATTTTCACTGGAGCAAGCAACTGTTAGGCTGAACAAAGCCAGAAGCTGACCCATCGGCATGGCTACATGATGCTTCAGCTGGTTGATTGTTGTATGTGAGCTTCACATCCTCCAAGCTTATCCTAGAGCATGGACACTGTGAACTGCAATCGAACTTTATGGCAACTTCAGATGCAGAAGTTCCATGAATATCTTGGTATGTCACATTACTAATTTTAACCCCTAAAGCCTGTTATATAAGATGAATAAACAAAAAGATTAAGGGTGTATTAAATATTTTTACAAAAATTGCAAAAAAAATGATCTAAGCACCAATCTAACTGCAAGCAAATCATAAAACAAAGACATCCGTTTCTGAGAATGACTATACATATGTATATTAATTTCACAAAAGTCATTATAACTTATAATATCGTACCCGATCAGGGCAATTTTTGTTGTCGGGGCGGTAATTTTGATCAATGACGATAGGATTTTGGACATTGTTCATGATGGCATGTTGAAAAAGAATGTTCCTAGCGAAACCACTGCTAGGTCTACCCCAAGACTTGATCCTCACTCCATTTTGAGTGCCCGTAAAAGTCGCAGTTTTTACTGTCACATTCTGCACTCCAGCCTCTTCTTGACCCTTGCCAAGACTACCAATGCTGCACCAAATCACGAGATTACCAATTTTAGCTATAAGTATAAAGAAACAAAAAACAAAAAATAAAATAAAATAGATTATACTCTATAAAAATTTACCCGATGCCATGGCCAGGGCCACAAGCAACATTTTCAATCCATAAATTAGTTGCACCAGGGCCAATTGATACACAATCATCACCGGTCCCAATCCTGGAGTTTATGATTGTGACATCGCTAGAAGATTGAACATGAATTCCATCGGTGTTAGGGCTGATGCCCGAGGCTGAAACCTTAACCCCTTGCGCTTTCACGTTGTTGCAGCCATTAATAACAATGTGAAACATCTGGCTATTTAAAGATGTTAATCCATTTATGGCAATATTGTTCGAGTTGCTAAACTCCAGTGTCTGCACATAAATACAAGAAAAATTAACAAAGGGCTCGTTAATTATAAAAATATTTTACAAGTAATTGATTATCTAAAGAATCTTTCGACTTACCGTGGCACCACTGGGGCAACTCTTGCCAGTCTTCTTGCAGGTCCACAAGCCAGCACCTTGACCATCAAGAGTGCCACCATTAATAGAAACTCCATTAACATGTTCAAACATAAGCCAATTTCCAGCATTTCCAATAACTTTATAATCTGATGGAGCCACAAGAGTGCCATCAATACGTATAACAATATCATTGTTATTGCATTGGCCTTTAAACTCAACTTTGCCTAGCAAGAACCTCCCCGGTGGCACATAAACGGTGGCGGCCTCGGTCGAGCCACAGACTTTACTCCATGCATCAAGAAATGCTCTTGAAGAATCAGTTTTTCCATCCGATTTGGCTCCTAAACTGAGCACATTGTAAGTCACAGGAATTGCCAAAGATGAATGAAAGAAAAGGATCAAGAAAAGCACTAAAAGAACAAAAGAACTCATCGGTTTTGCCATTTCTTCTGTTTGAGAGTTTAAGGTGTAGAATTGTGGGTTGAAATGGTTGAATTTAAGCGGTATTTATAGGTTTTTGAATGGAAGTAAAGAGATGAACATAGCATCAATTTAAAGCAATCAGCGCCGAAGTTTTGCATGAACTATTAAGAAACGTACTTGGAACTTGGATTATATTTGGTTTCGTGAGGTGGTTAATAAATTAAGCCGCCATGACACCAGGATTTAAGCAATAAAGTCCAATCCTCGATTTCGCCAATCTTTCCATTTCTAACGATATTGTCCTTAACTTCTTGTTTTCTTGAATTTTCAAGCACCATTTTTACTATGTTTTACATAAGAGAATGAATGTTTTAGGCTCTTGGCATCCAAACCAACAAGACTTGTTAACTTGCTAAGTCTAGTGATCACTACTCTTTCTTGTGAAACATGAGGTTTTTTTTAATTATTCAATGTGAGACTTTGGGACACAACATTTGCCATAACTTTCTCTTCATTTGAAATTATTTGATAGCCAAAAATAAAATTAGTGGGTTGTTCAATGCCATGATAGACAAGTTTTTTCTTCCTCTTATCCATCGAAGTTAAATTGCTTAAAATGTAAATCTATATAGTAAATTTATTTGCTTCTAACTAAATTCTATTACAACTTAATCAAATACATCGTGATTTGAATACTAATTGTACATTTACATAATCTATAAACCACATAGATTGCTTGAGTATACGTATAGTTATAAATGCATGCAACCTTCTAATTATATATATATATATTAATTGTAACTTTAAACTTAGGCCATCCATTTATGTTTTGACTCCTAAGAGTACAATATTTTAAATAAATAAATGATCAAATAAATAAAATGGTTGAGTGATCATAATAAATTAAATTTGTATTTCCATTTCTGATTGGCGCTTGCTTCAGGGCATGAATTGGGGTGCTTCTCGGGCATCCAAATGGCCGAACCCAAGAGTAATTAGTAAACAATCCCCTAGTAAAACAATTCAACCTCTTTCTTTGTTTATTCTTTATTATGAAATGAATTTAATATATTTTTCTTTTGTTTATTAATCTCTCTACTTAATTTGCTCTATCATAATCTACTTTCATACCAGTATTAATCTATTTTCTTCTGAAATCACGCTGACAAAGCAGAATTTCATCTAAATCATGAATCTATTAAAGGTAGATATAGAGGCTTAAATTGCTGCGAGATTATTCCTTTGAAAGTTGAACATAACTTTAGAAATTTTTGGTAAAAGTAATACTTATACAACTATAACATAAAATATGGTGGATACAAATATAACTTTAGTCAATGGTCGTTATACATTTTCATATGGCAGTTGAGTTAGTTGAATACAGTTAACTTTCTACTGAAATTTGTTAATTAGAAGAAGCAATTTACTTAATAAATCATGTTTTTATTAAAATGTATACGTCTTGAGTCCCAAGTAATAGATTGTACATATATTTTTTTTTCTTTCGGTGCAGAATTTGCCATGGATATAGACCTGATTATATTTAATTGAAAACTTAGTAAATTGGTTAACTAATTATACGTAATATAATTAATTAATGTTTAATGATCTATAATTAATTAACTAAAGTTTCTCTACGTCATTCTGACGAAATATTGCAAAGGTTTGAAAATATTCTTGGAAAATTTTTTTTAATTTTCAAGAGGCTGTAGAGAGATTGAAAATTAATGAAATATTATTCTGAAGTCTTTTCCCAGATGGTTGAACTTTGAATATAACTTAATATGAAGGACCTAACTTATGACCTATAAGCAATGAAAAGGTCAACAGAAATCACATGCGGTATATTATTTAAATTGCCTGAAATAAGGAAGCCCTGAAACAAGGCAAACTGCAGTTATAAATGGAGCTTTCACACCTCAGAACAATTGTGTTCTCACTCACTGTATGCCCATTGAAATTTAAGTTTACGTTTCAAACAATCGTGCATGGCTTTCTTCTTTTCTTGTGGCTATCAATTAAGATCAGCATGCGAGAGTGAAACTATACCAACAGTGAAATATTGTTTATCGGGCTAATTAATACAATTTATTATTTCAAGTCTGTATTATAATTTTTGCATTTTTGATGATGCACATATGCTTAAGTTTCCCATATACAAATCTCTTTATGTCGAGCCCCTTTGCTCTTCGAGACAAAATATAAGACTAGTAGCAGCAGTTAATTATGGAAGAAATGACCAGTTGATTTGAGATCACAAACTAATACAAATATATTACTAATAAAATAGGAAATATTAATATAATGAAAATGAATTATCGTTTATGGATATTTACATATACTTTCCCTTGTTCCATTTCTACTGTAGATTTTATGCAGTCAATTGGTTTATATCGATATCGTTTCATTATGGGTCCTCGAAAATATTTTCGAAACCCACCAAAGCACAAAAATTAGGATCTTTCAGAAAATAGAATTCTAATGCTTTGTCATGTATTACTTTACAATGTATTAAGAAATTTTTCTTTTAATTGAAAACACTTAGAATCCAGCCCCAATCTCAATCAGTTTCTCTTTTTGTAAAAAATTAGACATTATTGAACTTAATTATAACATTTATAACTAACAAAAGAGATATACGTACGATTGTGCGAGTAATGGTATGGAAAGAATCTTACAAATCATAATTATTAAGAAAAAATTTAGCACTATAATCAATGTATTGTCACATGGTGTTGGATTTTTATATATGATTAGGAAGAATTCAAAGCCTATTAAATTATAAGATTCTTCACATGATCGAGCTAATATTTTTTCATGCAACTCTTCCATTCTCCTTTATAATATACTTTATAATTAATAAAATCATCAATTATTAAAAATGTAAACAGCAGCGTGTCACAATGACACAATTATTTTGACACTAAGAACAAAATATTTTCCTACATTATCACGCTATAACGTTCATGAACTTGGCTGAATTTAAGTTAAAGATGAAACCCTATGTTCATACAGTGATTCGATTTAACTTATAATACTTGGATTCTTGATCATTTAAAAGAATTTATTGACTAGATTTAATGTTATTATATTAAATAATTTAAATAATTTGTTGAAAGTGATAGGAGCACATGATTATCACGATAATCTTTTGATAAATTAAAGATATGGATAACATGGAGTTTTGTGACTATAGTTTAGGGGATTACTCTTATTGACTAATTTTGAAGTTAATTTGCCAATGATTTTCTGCCATGTGGATGCTGGAGAAACCCCCTATTTCATGCCCTAAGGTAATGGAAGGAAGCTTGGCCTAAGAAATTAATTAAAAATAATAAGCCAAAATAAAATTATAGAAAATTTGTATACATAAAGTTGTATTACATCCATTAGCCACTGGGATAGCTATATACAGGGATTTTGTGTTTGAGTTGCATGAGAAGTATCTAACACAATTGTGTAATTATCTTGGTCTATTGGGTTTGTAAAGTGTTTCATGGTTATGAGGATTAGGCAGACTCCAATATAGGCCTAGATACCTCAATTACCTAAGAAAAAAAAAACTTGTAATACTCTTGTAAATTTTATATTTCAAGAATTTGATACTAAGAATTGTTTTGTAAATTTTGGGTGCACTTGGTTCATTATTTTGATACTTTTTAAAATAATATTTTGAAAAAAGTAAAATTGGATGGTTATTACGATGTAAGATTTGAAAATTAACAAAAATATCCTCCTAGGTTGTTTATTTACTAAAACACGTTTATAATAAAATATTGAAAAATTAACAAAAACACTCCCACATACCCATTAAATACCACAGCCTTGGGGGGGTGTTTAGTTAAAGTAACAAATCTAAGGGGTTTAAAAAGAATTGAATAATATAGAATAATATCTTGGATTGATATGTAAATTTTACTATTTAACTTTGTTGAAAAAACTAGAATAATATTTTAAAGAATGAACCAAAGGGGCCCAAAATAAATTCTTTAATTAGGGTCGTCCTGATATAATTATAGCAAGACTATGTTTTAATACTATTGGATTTACTTTTTTGATTCAATGTAATTAAGTACGATCTTGATATAACCGTTTAAGCCCCTTGTAAATGTAAAATTTGAGATAAAACATTGAAAGTACGACAATATTTTAGTTTATAATGTTTATTTATTTTTTTTAGAGAAAGGATGACCGTTAGATAGTTTTAAAAGTAAAAAAAAAAAAAACGAGGTCAGGATTTAATAACTAACAACAAAAAACCAAAATTAATAAATATTGAAAAAGTGAGGTCAAGTTTTTATAACGAACAGCGCCGATTTCTTCTCCTTATTCTACTCCACATGTCACGTTTAAGCCCATGTTATATCAAATGCTCACATCTTCAAATTTTTTTTTTTTTTTCAAGTCTTTTTATTATTTTAAAAAACTTTAATCTAAAATCCATTTCACATTATGTCATATTATTTCATATTACAAAGTTAATACAACGTTATATTATAAATCTTATGTATATATTAATAATTCATTTTGAGTATTTAACGAGAGACTTGTAGTAATTAAAGAAAAAAAAAAACTCTTTTTTCTGAATGCGTATTGCACACAAAATTATTCATACGAATCACAAAAATAGTGACAATAAAACCGACCAAAATGAAGGAAAATAAGGCAAGAAATTAGAGAAAAAGGAAAGATTGAGAGGACATGAAGAGGCGTTGAAATTGTTGATAAAGCAAAGAGGGGGGGCCAAAAATTTTAACCGATTAACATTAAAGATTGATATTTGCGTTATGTTCAGTGGGTTAATGTGGCCATTCATTATTGTTTTGTCACGTTAAGAGTCAAGCCATTTGCTTTGTTTTGGATTAATTAAGCTAATTAATTTGTAACCTTTGTTTGTATATTAATTTATTCCTCCGATTCTCAAGCTAAATGTACGTGCATTAATTTGTCCTTTGTATTACTTTGATTGCGTATTGATTTACTAAATTATCCTATATTATCTTGTACATGCAATCAAGTTTATCATGCACGACTTTTCTTTAAAAGAAAAGAAAAAACAAAATAACTGTTGAATTTCTCTTTTTCTTATACGTAAAAATGTGTAGAGCCGTACACACGTTAGAATCACTAAAACAAAAAATTAGTATATTAATGTATTAGATATTGATGAAGCATATATTAAAACAACTCACATACATAATTTCTCAAAAAACTTTAGATTCACTATGTACTGATCAAGTTGAGTCAAGATGTATATAGAAAATAACGATTTTGGGTGTGTTTGACACATTATTTCTATCCATATTCTCAATCCTATTCCCCAAATATTGTTTGGCACATTATTTAAGAAATATTAGTATATTTTTTAATTACTTTTAGACCCCTTAAGTTTATTAATTTCATAAAAAAGTTTAAAAATTAACAAAAACACCTCCTAAACCCATACTTGCCAGATTCCGAAAATCACCATTGGTGGTAGCCGAAATCTGTCACAACGACCTACACCATGATCGAAACTGGCCGATAATTCACCGATCTAGCCTTTTCTGGCCAGATCCACAGTGGATCTGGTCGGAAAAGTCCAGATCTGGCCGTTAGTGATGGCCAAGGAAATGTACTTTTGCGGCCGTCAACGGCAGATCTGGTCTTAGATCTAGCTTTTTCCGGTCAGATCCGCGGTGGATATGGTTGGAAAAGGCCATATCAATGCCCTACGCGCTAGATCCGACCGATCTGTGTCGTAACGCAATTTTTCGGCCAGATTCCGGCGGTGGTGGTCGGAATCTAGCACTGCGGGTGGTGGAGGTGTTTTTGTTATTTTACAAAATTTTTACATATTGGGGTGTTTAGTTAAATTAGCAAACCTAGTGATTTTTTTAATAAATTTTTAAATTTTATCTCGTAATACTCTCCTATTCAACTACCCAATATTATTCTCAAAATCCTATCCAAAATAATAATATAAATGGACCCTTTATTCTTGATAGAAGATAGAAGAAATTTTGACATCTCCTTTTATCTTATTTATCTTAATTTTGTTATGTTGTATAAGAATCTTAATCATCGAGAAATGAATATGACAAAAATAGTTGTTATCAACATCAAGATTGTACATATAATTTAAGCTTTTAGATTAAGTGTTAATTTCACGGGATATTCTATAGATTTGTATAATAAAAAAATAAGAAAATTAATATCATCATAGGTATTTAGAATGAAAATATTTTAAAATTAACCTATTCATTAAATAAAAACTATATGAAACCCAAATACATCCACAAACTAAACATAAATTCAAGCTATCAAAGCATCACGAAAGGGTAGTTTAGTCCAGAAATCCAAAGATAATTTAAAAGAAGCAAAATCCCCTCTCAAAGTTCGGCGCAGCTTGCTTCTAATTCATGCAAATCCACTATCCAAAACTAAATTCAATTTTTAAAATCCTATAAATACCCCTCACAACTGCTTCAACTCCATCACCACCACTCTCTCATCCTTCCAACTCCTGAAAAAAACTTCTCAAAAAAAATGGCAAACAAAACAAGTTACAATCTTCTTCCCTTCATGTTCAGCAAGTTCTAGTAGTTTCAATGTCGTCTCATTCGGGGCGAAAGCCGATGGCAAAAGTGACTCAACCAAGGCGTTTCTTGCTGCTTGGGCTAAGGCCTGTGGCTCGGCCACGGCTGCAACCGTTTATGTGCCTAAAGGGCGGTTCTTGCTGCGCAGTGCGGTGTTTTCAGGCAAATGCAAGAGCGGTAAAATTACGATAACAATCGATGGGACGCTTGTGGCTCCGTCTGATTATAATGTCATTGGAAATTCTGGGAATTGGCTCTTCTTTCAGAATGTTAATGGAATCACCATTAATGGTGGCATTCTTGATGGGCAAGGGACTGGCTTGTGGGCTTGCAAAAACTCTGGGAAAAGTTGCCCTGCTGGTGCCACGGTAAGTGAAATGAAATGACCCTCTTGTCCTTCACGGTTATATATAAAGTTATAAACCATTTATTTAAGGTTAATTAATTGTTCTCTTTTCATGGAAAGTCGTGCTAATGGGAGTTTTTATTCTATGATTTGGGCAGTCAATAAGCTTTTCGAATTCCAACAACATTGTTATCAATGGATTAACATTGCTAAACAGCCAACTTTACCACATTGTTTTCAATGGTTGCAACAACGTGAAAATGCAAGGCGTGAGGATCTCAGCCTCCTGAGAAAGCCCAAACACTGACGGTATTCATATCCAGTTATCGACCGGTGTCTCGATCTACAACACCAGGATCGCGACAGGTGATGACTGTGTCTCAATTGGCCCCGGAACCACCAACTTGTGGATCGAAAATGTTCAATGCGGCCCTGGACATGGAATTAGGTAAGAAACGTATCCAATTTTGTGATGTTTAAAGTTAAAACCTGGACTAAAAATACGAACAGATATATGATATTATATTTTTGGTTGGTCTGTGGTGCAGCATTGGGAGTTTGGGGAAGGATTTGAAGGAGCCTGGAGTGCAAAATGTAACAGTCAAAACAGCAACATTTACTGGTACTCAAAATGGACTCAGAATCAAATCTTGGGGGAGACTAAGCAGTGGATTTGCCAGGAACATTCTCTTTCAACATGCAGTGATGACAAATGTCCAAAATCCCATAATTGTCGATCAAAATTACTGCCCTGACAACATAAATTGCCCTGGCAAGGTACTATATCAAAAGGGTTTTTTATGAAAAATCAATTGAATCTTATAATATTTCGAGTATTTAGACCAACTTGTTTTTATCTCGAAAGTTTAACAGAGTTTTTACAATAAAATCTAACTTTAATTTTTCTGTTTGTGCATGACAGGTTTCAGGTGTTAAAATAAGCGATGTGACATACCAAGACGTTCATGGAACATCGGCAACAGCAGTAGCCGTGAAGTTTGATTGCAGTTCAAAGTATCCATGCTCCAGGATAAGAATGGAGAACGTGAAGCTTACATACAAGAATCAACCGGCATCAGCATCGTGTAGCAATGCTGATGGAACAGCTTCTGGTTTAGTTCAACCCACCAGTTGCTTGTAGCGGTCAAAAGCTTACATAATTGGATTGATTAAGTGCTTGTAAACTAGATTATTAGTCTAGGTTTATTGCTTGAGCCTGTGGCTTTTGCCCTCCCTTTGGGCTTACTTGGAGCCTGGCCATGCAATCAGCATTTGTACAAATCCCTTTTTATTGGGTGGTGTTGTTACAATATCATTGATTTTATTTAAATTATTGGCTCCTTGAATGAGAGAGTTTGGATATATGGAACAATTTTGCGGTGCAAATGTCAGTCTTCTTTTAAATTCAGGATTACATTCGCTAGCATGGGTTAATACTAGACGTTAAAATTTTGCAATATATTATACAATAAAATTTGATTGAAATAACCCCAAAGTGTTAGCCTCGTGGTCAAAGAGGTTTGCTCCTACTTAAATTTTTAGATTCAAATTTTGGAACCACCTACTACAATAATATTGTGACTTATCTGATCCTTTAAACTTATAAGGTATTCAATGAATATCGAATATTAGTTACTTATATGTCAATGGCTCAATGCTTATTACCATTCACTACTTATTAGTTATTACCATTAATTAAAAGGAGATTCAATTAAAATAATACAAATGGCCATGGTCAATGTTAATAGAATCCCGAATAATTGGTAAAGAAAATTAATAAAAGATTGGATGCTTTAACTTAACTAGTCAAAAGTAATTAAGTTTTATTGTAAGCAGTGACAAATTAATTAATTTAGAAGCTATTTCTAGGAGATATGCTTCTTCAAAGCTAGTGTTAAATTAATAGCCATGATGTTAGTAATTAATGAGATTTGAATATAAATGTGAATGTTAATGGAAAGATAATATTTAAATTCACATGTTGTAGCTCTGGGCTCTGGCGGTAATGAAGGGTCTCTCTTAAACAGGAAACAGTTAACTGTATTTAAATTAAATTAAAGTGTGACTAAAATTATATTTGCATTTTCCAACAAGCAATTGACTTAGATTAATTTTATAGTCCTTTGGCGTGCATAATCCCAAGCAAAGCAATTGACTCAGGTTATTAGTGTTCTTGCACGGATTTAAGATCTGAGTTTAGAGAAGTTTTTTCATTACAAATTAATATAATTCTCTTTTTATCTTAATTTTCACCTAAATTAACATAATTTTATGATAATTATTCAAAAACTAATATGGCCGATAAAGTAATTTTATAAAAGATTTCTTTTCAATATATAAATAATATTAGCAATTTATAACTAGTGAAGTCATAATTCTCAGGATTGCCTGCATTTTTTCAAGTTTTCACAATTTTGAATACAAAAGATTTAATCTGAATTTTAGTCTTTTCATGCTAGATTATATTAACGACAGAGGCGGACCTATGAATTTATTTTAGAAATGCCAAATTGAAAATAATGTAATATAAAACAATGAAAAAGTAAATAAGGGGATCAAATCTAAAAACATTAGTACAAATATCAAGTGATTAAAGTTAAAAAGAAAAAAAAAAAAAAAACTAAATGAATTAAAAATTAATTTTGAGTGGGGTCACCAGCCGCCACTCATTATAACTTGGGTCGGCCTATGGCTAACGAAATATTTATTATAGCCCATTGAGAAAAATAGAAAGTTTTTAAAATGAAAGAAATATAGTGTAAAAATAAGAGAAAAGATAGTGTGTTAATTTTCATAAAAACAATTGTAGAAATTATAATTATTTATTTTGACTTATGAGACATTTTTAATAAAACTAAATATATAATATATTATAAATTTCTATAAAATAAAAAAATAAATTTTTTTTTTTTTTTTTTTTGGTTCTAAAAATTTGACCAGGGTTAGAGCTCGAGGGAGCCAAAGACCCCTTGGTTTCATGCTTGTTATGTTAAATGGTTATATTTGTAAAAACTACAGTAAATGAAGTCTGTATTTTTATTCGCAAGATAGAATGATTATATTTGTATATATTATTTTTTATGATATGAATGTCCTCATCACATTATTACTATTGTATATGTAGCGTATTGAACCAAATTCTATAGCTGATTTAATGAAAGTGATGGTCAAAAACTCTGCATAAATCTGATGCTACATTTCCAAATTAACAAAAATTGCTTGAAACATGGGAGCCCCAAAACAAGGCAACCTGTATTTACGACCTTAGTAATTAATTCACACATCCAACCACGTTGAAGACATTGACCCAAGCGTACATTTATACTGTCTATATATATATATATATATATATATATATATATATATGTTTGTTTTTCTACAAGAGAATGAAATAATATATATTTTATGTATCGAACATGTGAGCCTAGCAACATTCCAGGAGCTGCAGTATTTCATCAAATCTCATCTTCGAAAATGAGCAAGCAATCATTGTAGTTAAAATATAATAAGGGTAGCCGAAATCTGATCCGGAATACCGCAATATCTAGAGAGACAGAGAAGGTGTTTGGAGGGAAAGAAAATTATGCTTTGACGATAGGTTGATGTAATATATATGTCATTTTTCGATCAAAAAATCTTTAATTAAATTATTGAAGGACCGGCGCCGATTACGTACCCCACTTTTGCTCCAGCCCATGTTCCATTGCGGCAATAACCATATCTCAAATTTTAGTTAATTTTAACCATGAGTTTACATAGAATAATTTAAAATATTAAATTATACTAGATTTACAAATTTCTACAATTCAAATGGAGGTGATACAAAATGAATAAAATACTCTATAAATAGTAGTAATCATGTGAAACAAGAAGATTGCTAATATCAACTTCTTTTTCACTTTTTTAATGTATACTTAACTCGTATGTGTAAGTGTAACGGTATTTGGATGAAGCTATTAAACATACATTTTCATAATATAGAGTTTTAGTTGATGAATCAATGCCACGGAGTAGTTAAAAGTTATTGAGTTGCATTGAAATAATCACTTTAAACTTCTCTTGTTTGTCCATTGATTACATTGGATAATTAGATAGGATTTATGTTATAAATTTGTCTTATATAAATTTATAATACTTAGGCAATACTATGCTCACAAACTTTCTCTTATAAATGCGATATGACAGCTTGCAATTGGTTAGTTCGCAATGGGTCTTGCTTGCCCAATAAAGGGTCCCGTCTAATTAATTGTAAACTGTCATATCGCATTTGTAAGAGAAAGTTTGTGAGAATGGTTTGTTAGCGTATCTTTATTGATAATTGTTGACCAACACTAAAAAGAGTGAAAGTGGGTAAAGTTATAAATTCTAATTTCACTTGTCCTTGTAACGATGTCGTTTTGACTCTCTCATTTCATATAAAAGAGAGCAGTCTTCCTTTTGTATCCGTTAGCAAAATCATAAATAAAACAATGTTACACAGATTCACTCTACTCCTTTTTTCGTTTTCTCTTTGAATCTTTCATGGTATCAGAGATGAAGACACACGTCTACAGCTAAGAATCCTGGCTCTTCGTTTCAAAAAATTGTTATGGAGAAACTGGCGAATTCACCTCAGCTTAGTCTTTAATTTTTTCGTCCACTTTGCAAGTAATCACACCGAAATTGACCGTAGACAACTACAAGGACAACTATAGGTTATGGCATTCTCAAGTTCTCTCGGGCATTGGAGCTCATGAGCTGGAAGACCATCTCACAGGTTCAATTCCATGTCCTGATCCTATAATTGTTTATGATAATAATAGCTCAACTCAATCAATTGAAACCCTAACTAGGGAAAAAATCAATCCAGCTTATGTAGCCCGGAAGAAGACTGATAAATTTCTTGTTACTTGGCTTCTTGCATCAATTTCTGAGTGTATGTTTAGTAACATCTCTAAATGTCAATTTGCCACAGAAATTTGGCATAGTCTTGAACATGAGTTTGTTACTGACTCCAAAGCAAGAGCATTTCACCTAAGGAATTTCCTTCAAACTACACAAAAAAGAAGTATGTGTGTTAGTGAGTTCGTCAAGAAAATGAAGAGTTTTGTTGAGAGTCTGTCGGGAAATGGTTAGGTGATAAGTGATGAAGATCTACTTCAATATGTGTTGGATGACAATGGGCCAGAGTTTGATGCTGCCGTGGTCAATCTAACATCTCGGATTGAGTCTAAATTTGACTCAGTGTCTCTGCAAGAAGCTCAATTTCTGCTCCAGAAATATGATATGAGACTAGAGAAGTTTAATAGCGTTGATTTTCCAAACAGTTCAGTGCATATGGCATCTCTCATTAATCCTAATGCTTCGCAATTGTTGCCTATTGGTACAAAAGGATCTCTAAATCCTAATGATGGTGCTAGATGTCTCCACACAATGCACCATGTACCTGCTCTAACGAATACTCTACCTCCAGCACCAATTCATTCTTTGCCAAATTATTCATTAGCTTACTCAACTTATCGATCAACACCAACTGCTTATTCTGCACCAACTTATCCAACCTATTCCTTTCCTGTTACACACAATGATTCACTTTTTCCCTCTGCACATAAGAGTCATTTTGGAGGACCTATTGGTGCTATCTTTCCAGTTTATAGAGCATCTGGTTATAACTCCTTTGGCAGAGGTCGAGGCAAAGGTGCTGGCAGAGGCAAACCAATATGTAGCAAAGTTGGCCACACAACAGCACAATGCTTTCATAGGTACAATTCAACCTATAATGGGGTTCCACCTGTTCAATCTCAGTTTGGCACTCTTGCTCAGTCTCAGTTTGGTGCCTTAGCAACTCAGTATGAAGGTCCTCATCCTCAATTTACACATTATGGGGATCCCGGTTCTCACTAAAGTTTTGGACTTACTGGACGTGTTTCATTTGGGAACAATCTGTCTCATGGACAAGGACATCATGGTGTCTCTTTTTCCTCCACTCAATAGCAACCTTTATCACCGCCTAGCCTTCCTGTCCCAAGCCAACAACTAAACTCACCCACTCCTAACCAAGCTTACTTTCTATCCTATCAAAATCCTTCACCAACTCTCAACTCTCTCATCCCTATGCCTATTTCAACCAACACGCCACCTGATCTAACCTGGTACGTGGATTTAGGAGCTACCGATCATGTTACTTCTGATCCCCATCACTTGGCAGCCAATAGAAACTATGATGGTACTGATTAATTACAAGTCGGCAGTGGTGAGTCTCTTAACCCATGTTGGTTTTTCTTTATTACCTAGTGTTTTACACTCTAAACGCTTGCATTTAAAAAATGTTCTATGTGTACCTAGAATAACTAAAAACCTTCTTAATATCTCAAAATTTACAAAAGACAATAATGTGATAGTAGAATTTAACTCTGACTATTGTCTTGTTAAGGACAAGGATACCAGAACAGTGCTTTTGCAGGGAGGTCTTAAAGCTGGCCTGTATCAGTTGCATGTTCCTTCTAATTTGCCATCTTCTCCTGTTCCTGTTCATAATTCACCTAAGTACATTGAGCAACTAGCTCCTAACAGTCTGCATCCTCAAGTCTTTAATTCTGTACTAGATAACAAGAATCTTACCTCTAGTGTCATTCTTGAATGCAAATTGCCAATTACTGATGATAATTGTAACTTGGGAACCTTTGATTTCAACCCACAAACATGTTCCTTTGATAATGTCTCTAGTTGTAATTCCAATTCAATAAATAAAACTATTCCTGATCACAATGTTATCAATAATAATTCTGAATGCAATCCTAATGATTGTCTTGTGTTACATTCTGAATTGTCCAATGTTATGACTATGATTCTAATGCTTGCACTGTGCTATCTTCTGAATTATTATCTACTCACAATAATTATAAAACTGATCACACTAATGATTCTACTGTGTTATCCTTTGAATTGTTACATGATCACATCAATAATAATTCTGGTCAGATCATGCAACCTAATGTGTCATTTGCTTTACACGCTAGTAGCATTACTACTGATATATCCTTATGGCATAATAGATTAGGTCATCCTCATACTGAGGCTCTTCATAAAATCCTGTCTCACATTCATGTCAAATTCACAGAATCTGCCTCTTCCTTGCCTTTTTGTGATGCATGCAAATTAGGCAAGTTACATAGGAATAGTTTTCCTCTCTCACAATCTAGAGCCACTCAACCCCTTGAACTTATCCATAGTGATGTTTGGGGACCAGCTCTAATTGCATCTATTGAAGGTTTTAGGTATTACATCCATTTCATTGATGATCATAGTCGCTTTACTTGGATATTTCCTTTACGAACAAAAGCTGAAGTTAACTCCACATTCATTAGGTTTCACCATTTAGTTGAAAGAAAATTTTATAAAAAATTTTATTTTTTTTTATTTTTTTTATGGGGAGAATATAGAGGTTTAGTGTCATATCTTACTAAAGCTGGTATTGCTTTTAGACATTCTTGTGCTTATAATATATATCAACAAAATGGGAGAAGTGAGAGAAAACATAGATATATAGCTGAAACTGGTCTTACTTTACTTGCTCAAGTATCCATGCCATTGCAATTATAGTGGTTTGCCTTTGAAACTGTTGTCTTCTTAATAAATAGAATGCCATCTTCAGTTTTGCAATTTATCTCACCTTATCAAGCTTTGTTTAATAAAATTCCCTTGTATGCTTCGTTAAAAGTCTTTGGTTGTGCATGTTTTCCCTACTTGAGAGATTTTAGTAAACACAAACTAAATTTTCACTCCTCCAAATGTGTGTTTGTTGGTTATAGTCTCATTCATAAAGGGTATAAATGTCTCACTGCTGAAGGAAAAATCATTATTACTCCTAGTGTTCGGTTTCATGAAACTCAATTTCCATTTTTCACTGGTTTTCCTAATGGTTTTCAGTCTGATATTCATAAAACCTTCAGTCATACATCTTCTTACACTTCACCATCCAGTTATCCTTTTGTTTCTATAAACTGTGCAACTGATTCAAGCAGTAAAGACCCTTCAGCAGTGCCATGTTCTTCACCTTGCACTTCTACAGCAGTTGGTAAGCAAATCCCTTACTCCACTACTCCTGTTTTCAGCAAATCTCCTAATCTGTTACATAATTTTAACTCTGCCTCTGTTTCACCATCTTTGTTCACCTCCTAAACACAATCTCACAAATCTCAAACACAACCTACACAACCTCCTATATGTACACAATCTCACAAGTCTCCAACACAACATAAACAGCCTCTTATATGTACCTCAAACTGTCTAGTTAATCCTCTAGTCGTGGATCTTACTTGTTTTCCATCTATACCCATCAAATCCATGCCCTTAACCACTTCAACTCAATCCCAACTTCCTCTGCCTCGTGAGAACACTAACTACAGTCTTGTAATTGATTTGTCATCTTCTTAGTTTCCTACTTCCCGATCACATCCTTCTACCACTTCATCTACAACATTAAATACACCAGCCACCTATCCCTCATTTGCCAATATCCATCCCATGATCACCAAAGCTAAACTTACTGATCAAAATAAAGCCAAACCTACTGATCCTGACAAAACTATCATAATAGTCTCAATACCTTCTTTTGTTCAACCTGAACCCACCTCAGTAAGTGAAGCCCTTGCTTGTAAAGAGTGGAGAGAGGCCATGCATGATGAGTTCACTGCCCTTATGAGAAATGAAACATAAAGTCTTGTTCCCAGGACCTTTGACATGAATATTGTTGGGAATAAGTGGGTTTTTCGAACCAAGTATCATGCTGATGGTTCATTACACAAATATAAGGCCCATTTAGTGGCAAAGGGCTTTCAACAAACCCCTGGTTTAGACTATTTTGAAACATTCAGTCTAGTGATCAAACCTTCTACTATTAGGATCATCTTTACTCTTGCTGTTTCCAAACGATGGGATATCCAATAAGTTGATGTAAACAATGTCTTTCTCAATGGTATTTTGAGTGAAACAGTCTATATGAGTCAGCCTACTGGGTTTGAGCATCCTTAGTTTTCTTCTCATGTATGTAAACTTAATAAAGCCTTGTATGGTCTTAAACAAGCACTGAGAGCCTTGTTTGACAAACTCAAGCAAGCTTTGTTGAATAGAGGATTCCAAAATTCAGTTTTAGATTCCAGTCTCTTTATTCTTAAGGAAACAAATCAGGTTCTTTACATCCTCATTTATGTAGATGATATACTTATCGCTGGATCCGACAATGCTTCTATTTTACAACTTGTAGCAGATCTAAACAGTGAATTTTCTTTAAAAACACTTGGGTCTGTGAGTTACTTTCTCGGTTTAGAAGCAACTAGAAATGCCGAAGGTATACACTTAAAGCAAACTAAGTATATTGGTAATTTATTGGCCAAAACTAAAATGCAAGATGCTCATGCTTGTCCAACTCCCATGGCTACTGGTACCAAGCTTTTCTCCTCCGATAGTGAGTTGTTCAAGGATCCTAGTCTATATAGAAGCACCATTGGAGCTCTACAATACTTGACTTTGACAAGACCAGATATAAGCTTCACAGTTAACAAGCTTAGTCAATTCCTTCAAGCTCCAACTGAACTTCAATGGCAGGCCTGCAAAAGGGTATTACGGTATCTTAAAGGCACTTAGTTTCATGGATTACAATTCAAACCAGCAGCTACCCTCTGTGTTAAGTGTTATATCGATGCAGATTGGGCAAGTAATCTTGATTACAGAAGGTCTACAAGTGGGTATTGTACTTACCTAGGACCCAACCTAATTCAATAGAGCTCTCGTAAGTAGAAAGTTGTTGCCTTGTCCTCAACAGAAGCTGAATACAGAGCCCTTACACAGACTGCAACTGAATTAGCTTGGTTAGATAGCCTTTTTTTTTAGACTGCCACTCATGTGATTTGGTGTGATAATCTTAGTGTAGGAGCTTTGGCATCTAATCCTGTATTTCATGCTAGAACTAAGCACATTGAAATAGATACACATTACATCCGAGATCAGGTTCTAGCCAAGAAAGTCACAATGTAGTATGTTCCATCAAAATTGCAGATTGATGATGTGTTAACGAAGTCTTTGTCAGTAGCTCAATTTCAGGAGCTGAAACAAAAAATCAATGTTGTTGAGGTGAAGATTTCTGCTGGGAAAATCTGAACTGAAATTTTTTTTACTGTGAATTTGTGTGCTTTTATCTGAATTGTTGAGTTTGAGAATTGCTGTGCAAAGTAATTAGTTAGTGGTGTTCTGTGTGGTGCCCTATGTTAAATATCTCTGTGTTGAAATGTGGTGTTCTGTAGTGCTGAAATGTGGTGTTTTGTAATGCTGAAAAATGGTGCTCTATAGTGCTGAAAAATGTGGTATTTTGTAAGTATGGAAATGTAGTGTTCTGTAGTACTGAAAAAAATTATGTTCTGCAGTGGTGTTTTGTGTTGATTGGGTAAACAGAAGGTTAAATGGTGTTTGATGTTGCTGTAGAGTTTCATTTATGATAATTCTGCAGTTTGAAATCTTGCAATTTGAAGAAGTTGATGTTGCTGTGCGATTTGAAAAATGGTAATCTGAAATCTTGCAAACTGAAGAAGTTGATGTTGTTGAAGAAGTTTATGTTCTGTAGTGGTGTTTTGTGTTGATTGGGTAAACAGAAGGTTAAATGGTGTTTGATGTTGCTGTGGAGTTTCGCTTATGATAATTCTGTAGTTTGAAATCTTGCAATTTGAAGAAGTTGATGTTGCTGTGCAATTTGAAAAATGGCAATATAAAATGTTGCAATTTGGAGAAGTTGATGTTGCTATGCAATTCGAAAAATGGCAATCTAAAATCTTGCAAACTGAAGAAGTTTATGTTGCTGTGGAGTTTCGCTTGTGGTGATTCTGCAATCTGAAAATATGTTCTCAAGCTGGGGGAAGAAGTTGATGGTGCTGTATAAAATTTGAGAATGATATTTGAAGATTTCAAAATGAAGTCTGAATTGAACATTATGCATTTTTGAGTCTGAAGGCGTAATGCAGAATCAGAAACTGAAGCAGGCGTAATGCAGAATCCAAAACTGAAGCAGTGAAAACAAAAACTAAACCTAGTTCATTTTACTTTACTTACTTTTGTCAATGATGAAGTGAAGAATTGCTGTAGTCAGTCAGTGTACTTTACTTTTACTTACTTTTACTTTCCTTTACTTATTTGAAAGGAAATGCTTGTTTGATTGAAATGTTACCCTAGTTGTATTTGAGAGGAAATGTTAGAATCTCTTAGATGCAAGGTTGACACCCCAACTGTGTTTGAGGGAAAATGTTGACCAAAGTTAAAAAGAGTGAAAGTGGGTAAAGTTGTAAATTCCACTTTCACTTGTTCCTGTAACAATGTCGTTTTGACTCTCTCTCATTTCATATAAAAAAGAGCAGTCTTCCTTTTGTATCAGTTAGCAAAATCAGAAACAAAACACTGTTACACAGATTTGCTCTACTCCTTTTTTCGTTTTCTCTTCGAATCTCTCAATAATACCCTCACCCAAGACAAAAAAAATTATAAAATACCTATATCAAAATTTATTTTATTCCTAGCTTAGATGCAGTAGCCCACATCGTTATAATTATAAAATTATCTCCATCAAGCCATGTCCTAGCGAGAAAGGTTACAACTTGTCTACCTGCAAATCAAGACTCACGAATATAGACAAAACAAAATCCATGAAACCTCCCAAACTCCACACCTTTTAGACTTCATTTTTGTGTGGTTAAAATTGCTTGTGGCTTTATGTGTTTCTAGAATTGTTATATACATAAGTCTACTGATTTAGAGTGTCTAAGATTGATTGATTGTGAGAAGTTTTGTTATTTGATAGTGTTGCTCATAAAGGAATACACTATTCTTTTCCCAGCAAATAGAATAATATTTTCAAAATTGCAATGTCTTAACATGATTATTAGAGTAGAGCTTGTAAGAGTAAAACTTTTACAGATAAATTTGTTGTTTGATTATGAAAATGTAAAAGAACTTTTTAATATTAATTTATCAAAAAGGTTTTTAATATACAAGAATATATCAAGTCAAACTTATACTTTAGAATAGGGGTATTTTTGAGTTTTCAACATTTTGGATAAGCTTAAAAAGAGTAAAATAACTTATTTAGAATCCTATAAACACTTTTGAAATACAATCAAACAATCTAAAAAATATTAAAATTGTTATAGCTAGCTTTAAATAAGCTGTTTTGGCCCGTAGATAAGCCCAACCAAACATGACTAATATCGTATATTGAGCTACAAGACTTCTTATAAAAAATGTTTATAAAATAAAAATTAGTTTACCGAGGAAATAGTACTTTAAGTATATCTTGAAATTCAACTAGCACTCTCAAAATAAAATAAAACAAAATAAAATTCATATATCTAGCTAAGCATGTTTTTGATAGAACCAGAGTAGTACACGTTTAAACTTTCCAAATATAAATATTCAAATCTGGAAAATATTTCCTACAAATTTATATTTGTCTTCTTCGAGCCCATTGGAATAAATTTCAAAAGAAAGGAATGGAGCTTCTTTAGGAGAGGTTTTTATTATTATTATTATTATTTTATTGTCTCTTACTGAACTGAATTCAAACACATCAAGCTCATCCTTTAGTGTTAAATTGTCATGTACCATGAAAAAAAATTCTTCTGTTATCCACAGCCCATAACCCTTTTAAAAATTAAATATTGAC
The DNA here is from genome assembly GCF_008641045.1 of Pistacia vera. NCBI lineage: Eukaryota > Viridiplantae > Streptophyta > Magnoliopsida > Sapindales > Anacardiaceae > Pistacia > Pistacia vera. The sequence continues at coordinate 175,145 of NW_022196620.1, forward strand.
AAGCTTACGTTTCAATTTATTGAACGAACCAATAAAAGAAATATATTTAATGAAGGATCAGAATTCTTCCTTCGTATGAATTTAAATATGAGCTTTTATAAAATATTTTTTATTTTGGCAGTTACAGAAATGAAAGATAGTAGGTATATAAATCTAAACCATAAATAAATAAAAATGCATGAGTGTCATTAGTTAGATCCTTCGAAGGTCAGAGAATCTCAGATGAAGATAAGATCCTAATGAAAATTCCAACCTTCTCTTAACGTATTAACTACCTTGAATCGTGGAGGTATTGAGCTGTGCCTAAAGCAAATATACGCCTATAACTTAACATTATTCCGGAAAACAAGAAACTTCAAGCACTTTTTTCAGCTTTCTGAATTTATTATATTATGAAAATTTTCATTTCAAGCAACCATCTACGTGCACTTGTCCTTTGTGTTATTTGTCTTTTTTGAACTCAATAATACAAACTTTATTCCAAGGCCTCTAATTTTTTTCCTTTGTAGAAATCCCACGTTTAGTAAGAACAATACGTGTTAAAATTAAAGATTATTCAAAAAGTAAAATCACATTCACAAATTTGCATGTTATGAAATATGAAACAGTATAAGAACACATGTGCACATGCATATGGTTGAAAAGTATATCAAAAAAGTAAAGATATACATACAGACAACGTTTTCATTTTCACGTAAAATATGAAAATAACAATAACCATCATGCTAAGTTGCCAGCTTAAAAGTTTAAGTTTGTAGGTGAGGGTTAAACCTATATTACACTAATATGCCTCCTCACATCAAGCTTGAATTTTTTTTGTTTTCATTTTCTTTATCCAATTTGTATGTGGGGATTTGAACTTGAGACATTTTCTTAACTCTATATTATGTTTGTTCGAAGAATCTGATGTTTCAATTCATTGATTACTATTACAGAGTTACAGACATCATATAAAGAGAATACAAATCATTGAATTTCTTAACTATATCAATTATATATTACACAATATACTGACATAATAAGAGATTGCCCAATAACAAGAGTATCCTAAGACTAGCAAAAATAAGAGATTTTAAAATATTCAGTAAATCTTAATATATATATAACTCACATGTTTGTACATTAAAAAAAAAAAAAAATCACATGCTTGTGCATAAAAGGAGCAAGTAATCTAATATTCCAATGAATTGACTTAAATTGCTCGTGGTTAATGAAATTTTATTTGACAAGCAACGATAGACAGACTATTCAACTACATGCTATGTGTGTAAATGTTGTAACACGCTACCTTTTCGAATTTCCTGTTGTCGCGACCTGCTTTTAAGCCTATAAATACTCCATGCAATACGCCATTTCAACTCCATCACTAACCTTCAAACTCTCCTCAATTTCTCTATTCTTTTCTTCAGTCTCCTTATAATCATCAAGAAGAAATTAATGGCAAAACCTATGAGTTCCCTCATTCTTTACTTATTTCAATCCTATTCGTTACTTCATCTTTATCAAGTCCTGTGACCTACGATGTGGTCAGTTTAGGAGCCAAAGCCGATGGCAAAACTGACTCAACACAAGCTTTTTTAGCTGCATGGACTAAATCCTGTGGCTCGACTGAGGCCGCCACCATTTACGTGCCACAAGGAAGGTTCTTGCTGGGCAAAGTTGAGTTCAAAGGCGAATGCAAGAACAATGATATTACCATACGTATTGATGGCACTCTTGTATCTCCATCAGATTATAACGTTATTGGAAATGCTGACAACTGGATTCTCTTTGAACATGTTAATGGCGTTTCTATTAATGGTGGCACTCTTGATGGCCAAGGTACTGGCTTGTGGACTTGTAAGAAGACAGGGAAAAGTTGCCCCAGTGGTGCCACGGTAAGTTTAAAGATTGATGTTTATGTACTAAAGTATCTTCCATTTTGGGTAAATTTATTATCTTAACAAGCTTCCATTCTTGGGTTTAATGTGCAGACGCTGGAGTTCAGCAACTCGAACAATATTGTGATAAATGGATTGACATCGTTGAATAGCCAGATGTTTCATATTGTTATCAATGGATGCAACAATGTGAAAGCCCAAGGGGTTAAGGTTTCAGCCTCAGGCAACAGCCCTAACACCGATGGAATTCATGTGCAATCATCGAGCGGTGTTACAATCTTGAACTCCAGGGTTGGGACTGGTGATGATTGCGCTTCAATTGGCCCTGGTACTACCAATTTATGGATTGAGAATGTTGCTTGTGGTCGTGGCCATGGGATCAGGTAAAATTTTGAAAAACAAGACAATCAGATATGGTTATTTCTAATTAATTGTAGTATTTTCAGTTCTGAGTTTGTGATGTTCCGTTATTGTTGCAGCGTTGGTAGTCTTGGCAAGGAACAAGAAGAGGCTGGAGTGCAAAATGTGACCGTAAAAACTGTAACATTTACAGGTACTGAAAATGGAGTGAGGATAAAATCTTGGGGGAGACCTAGCAGTGGTTTTGCTAGAAACATTCTTTTTCAACATGCCATCATGAACAATGTCCAGAATCCTATCGTTATCGATCAAAATTACTGCCCTGATGAGGAAAACTGCCCTGGACAGGTAACATCACCACAAGTTTATACATGGATAACTCATTTCATATAACTGTTCCTATATATTTTAAGACTCGACGTAACGAAAATTCATCCTTCACAATACAATATTTTCAATGTCTTCGGTTTACTTGAATTATATATGTAACAGGCTTCGGGGGTTAAAATAAGTGACGTGACATTCCAAGATATTCATGGAACATCTGCGACCGAAGTTGGTGTTAAGTTTGATTGCAGTTCGGAGAATCCATGTTCTGGGATAACCTTGGACAACGTAAAGCTCACTTATCAGAATAAACCAGCTGAAGCTTCATGCAGCCATGCTGATGGATCTGCTTCCGGTTTCGTTCAGCCTAATAGCTGTTTGGTGTAGTGAAAAATACATGAAGTTGTTTGCATTATAAGAATATGTTATAGATGGCGAAAATCGTTATTGTGTCTTTGTATTTCATATTGTTACAAGACGTTGTCGTACGTTTTACAATATTAATTATTATATATGCAAGCTCATTACTCTTTGATAGTTGCCCCAGAAGAATATTAACTATAAGGCATATACATGACAATACGAGGCCAAAGAGATTTGAAATAATAAACTATTATTTTTCTGAAAAATCCATCAAATCTTATTCTAATAGTAAAGAAACAACCGAAATGGAAACTGGAGATCACTAAATAAGATTGAATTGCTATAATTTTTTTTAACTGCAATATAATCTTATTTGCCAATCCATATGCTTCCATCTCTATTTTTGAGAAATCATATTATAAATATTCCACTATTTGGTAGGGATTATAGTAATGGAGAATGGGGTAGATGAGTTATAAGGGTTAAAAAATGAGTTTTGATTAAGGGTTTAAGGCTGTGAATGAGGGCATTTTCGTCCTTTAAAACTGCGTTGAATGAGAAAGTGCTATTTTGTGAGATACTTTTCCAAAATGGCTAGTTATCAATTCTCAACCTAAAATAGGGCCAAATGATATTATATAATTTCTCTCTATGTTTTGAGGAAACTTTTGTAACATTTGCATTTTAATCTATTAGGGCCCTCAAGTGAACTCTGAAATTTATTTTTTTATGCAGTTGAATGTGAAGATTCGAATATGAAACCTTTAATACTATATTAAATTGTTAATCCACGTGAAAGCTTTAAGTTAGAAAGTAATAGTCTACCAATTATGTTGCATCAATACAAAAAGTTATGTCAAAATTTTTATTACCATAATCTAATTAGCAAGTACAAAACTATATAATAGTTGTAATTTATTCAGTCTTTTAAGTTTATAAACTATTCAATGGATTCCGAGAATTATTTTAAATACACACACAAACTAACTCGATTATCCGATTACTAGAAAAATATTATATAACAGTTGTCCGAATTTAATTCGCTATAGCTTAAAATGCATGTCGCAGGCCACATCGTTATATAGTTATCTCCATCATGCCATGTCCTAGCTAGTTATAGAAAAAGACAAAAACCATCAAAGCTGCCAAAACTCCACACATTTTAGACTTTAATATTTTTAACTTAATTTATTTTTCCTCTTTCTTATACTGAGCTAAATTCAACTGCATGGAGCTCATCCTCTTGTGTGAAATTGTCATCTAACATGAACAAACCAAATTTTCTTTTGTGATGCACACCATAACCCTTTGAATAAAGTATGACAATCTAAAGCAATTAAAGAAATATATTTGAATGAAATATGTATGTACACTCGCCCTTTGTGTTATTTGTCTTTCCATGAATTGTTACAAGAAGTATTTAAAATGTTTCCATGATTTTGAAATGTTTTTTATTTATTAATTGATATGTTTCTCATCATCAAAAATGTTTTTTAATAATTAAAATATTATTTGACCAAGTCAAACAGTAGTAACATGCCTTGACCGAGTCAAACAGACTATAATAAACATCGACAAAAATGTTTTTAATAATGAAAGTGTATTAAGTCAGTTTAATTGTCATTATTAGTAGCTTTTATTTGCACCTAAATGTTAAAGATTATTCATAATGTAAAACCACACATTCATTTGAATAACATATGTCCACATGCCTATGGTTGAAAAGTATACATCCTTATTCAAAAAGGTAATCAAGATAGACAACATTTTCATCTGCATGTAAAATATGTAATCTTCCAATTGCTAGTTTGGATAATGAAATTTTAGTTGACAAGCAAGATAGATTATAATGTTATTGAAAATTCTGGAAATAAAACCCTAAGGGATTGGCCTAATGATCAAGAAGGTTTGCTCCTTTCATATATTTTCTAGGTTCAAACTACTTTAGGGTCACCTACCACATCTGTGGCTTACCTTGGAACATTAGGCTTATAAGGTATTTAATGAATCCCAGAGATTAGTTGAGATGTATGTAAACTAGCCGAACACTTCGGTCATTAAAAAAAAAAAAAAAAAAAAAAGGTAATACTCTTAAAATTATAAATTTAAACCTCAAGAGGTTGGCTTGGCAGTAAAGAGGATTTAAGTTTGGGTAATGCTATGGGTACTAATGGATTCTACAAACTAGTGTACTAAGTTAAAGCATAGTACGGGTACCATGCGCATAGTACGAGTACTTTGTGTGATTTTAACAAAGGTTAGTACATTGGTTAGTAAAATCCGTTAGTACGCACAGTATTATTCTTTAAGTTTCTGTGTTCAAATCTTGGGACTACTTACCACAATAACAATGTGGATTACCTGATCCTTTGCGCTTGTAAAGTGTTCAATGGATTTCTAAGATTAGTTGAGGTACATAGTAAGTTGGACTAGACGCCCTGACTACCCAAAAAAATATTCTGGAAATTAGCTTCTCTTTGAGCATGTTAATGACGTTTCTATTAACATGCAATAATATTGTGATAAATGGATTAACCTCATTAAATAGTTAGATGTTCCATATTGTTATCAATGAATGCAAGTATGCTACAATATGAAAGCGCAAGGGGGTTAAGGTTTCAGCCTCAGGCAACAGTCATAACACCAATCGAATTCATGTGCAATCATTCAGCGTACAATCTTGAACTTTAAAATTGGAGTTGGTGATGATTGTGTATCAGTTGGTCCCAAAAGTGGGGAGTGTAGGATCACACATCGCCTGGTTGTGAAAGCGTGAAGTGCCATAGAAGTGATGATTCCTTACCCACCTGCGAGGCACCTTTTGTAGTATATGGGCTGCAAGAGGACAAAACTGTGAGGCCCGTGAGCTCCGATGTGCCGAGCCAGATCGGACAATACCTTGCAGGGGAGGTGGGGCATTACAATTATCCCAAACCTCAAGGAATTCTTTTAATATTCCCTCATCAAGGAATAAGATCTTCTCTTCAGATTTCACTCAAGATCTAGTAAAAGAATAACATATTAAAAGCGATGCATTGAAACCAAACATATAGAAACAAAATATATGTACATGATACATTGAACCAAACACATAGAAGCAAAATGAGATCTAAAGATGGAATCGTATTGTAGATGTAATCTTTTAATTAACCTTTTGAGTTAGATTTCTTCCTCTTCCTCTTCCTCTTCAATCCTTCGGAATTTGATTCCTCTTCCTCTTCCTCGAATAAATATTATTTCTTTATAATATGTTAATGTTGCCAAAAAGGAAACAAAATTCAGCTCATTAGGATTTTAAATAAGAACATAAACAACAAATAGCGTTATTATAGCACTTTTGTCATCGTTGTTCTTTTTTTTTTTTTTTCTTTGCTTAATTATTAATTTAATTCATTGTAAAGTAACAACCATTTATCATACGAAACTTTTATATTTATAAAAAATACAATGGAACTCAAGTGTGACCACCCGAATTTTGCTTAAACCTAGACCAAATGCTCTCCATTGTAACAAATCTAACGGTTGAGAATATGTATACTTTCGATAAAAAATTAAAAATATAATAAAAACAAAAAAATAATACAACAGTTCCACACTTTTTATACAAACTCTCTCATGCAAACTGAAATGACAACTTTGCATGGTTGTCATGGAATTTCTTTTAATTATTTAATTTATTTTTAATTTAAAATCATATAATTATCTTTTACACATGAAAAAGTTTGTAATTATAGTATTACTCAAAACAAAAACAAAAAAAAAAAAAAAATTAAAAAGTCAGGCCTCATATAACATTTTCCTTTTGAGTTTTAACCAAATTCTCTCTCTCACATCTCTTCTTCTATTTGTCTCTCCCCAATTTTCATATGGTTTATCTCTCTACATCATTTGTATCTAGTTCTATCACCCAAAAGAAAAATCATTTCTACCTTTCACTTACACTTGTTTTATTACTTCATAAGTGGAGTAAAGAAAAAAAAAAAAAAAAACATATATATATATATATATATAGATATAGATATAGATAGATAGATAGATAGAGAGACTAAAAAGGGAGACATTACTTCAAGATTCACTATGAAAGAATAAACAAAAACATAATAAAAATTTTGGGTGCGTCTATATTGTTATTTTGGATAAGATTTTGGGAATAATATTAGGAAGTTGAATAAGGTGATTATTGCGAGGTAAAATTTAAAAATTAACAATAAAACCTCCTAGGTTTGTTAATTTAACTAAACACCCCAATATATAAAAATTTTGTAAAATGATAAAAAAAACTCCCACCCACCACAGTGCCAGATTCCAGCCACCATCGTCGAAATCTAGTCGGAATCTGCCATTATAATGCAAACTGATTGGATCTAGCCGCAAAAGGCCAGATCTACACCCAGATCTAGCCATCAAAGACGACCAAAGATATGGTCGTCGTTAACCGTCAACGATGGCCATTTCTTTGGCCTTCGCTAATAGTCAGATTTGGCATTTTCTGACCAGATCCACCATGGATCTAGCCCTTTATGACCAGATCTACCATGGATGAAAAGGCTAGATCGGTGAATAAACGGCCAATTCTGGTAGTTTTTAGGTCGTTGTGACAAATTCTGGCCACCACCGACGATGGTTGCCAGAATTTGGCAACTATGGATAGGTGGGGTTGTTATTATTAATTTTTAAATACTTTTTTCTGCTGTTGTTTAATTAAGTTAATAAACTTAAGGGGTCTAAAAATAATTTAATATAATATAATAGTATTTCCTAAATAATAAAACAAACACGTATATTGAGAATAGGATTGATAGGATATGAAATAATGAAACAAATGCACCCTTTGGTATTTCAATCTATTTTATTTTAAAAATGCATTTTTAACCAATTTAATTAATTTTTTGTTCAATTAGTAGTCTTAATATAAGTCCTTATAGCACACATTTAACCAAAAGAAAAAAAAAAAGGAAAAAAAAAAACTTACAAACTTACAAGAAAACTATTTAGAAACAATTATGAACAAGAAATTAAAGAAGTAACAAAATGCATATGGTATAAAGTAAAGAGGGAGAAATTACCTTGAAATCTTCAATTTGGGGAATGGTTCTTCCTCCTTATTGATTTCTGGATGCAATAAATGGATCCCACACTCTTTCACATTGCAACAGTCTATGCGTTTATTATTCAAATCCTCATCATAAAATTGGATGGTAATCTTATCATAGTAACCAGAGGGACACATATGGAGATCATATCCCATGAATATGTGATCTGAGTTAACATTTTCAGGTCCACTATTATAGTGCCAACCCTTCAAAGTGCCATGGTATAATACTATTTCATCGTTAGTTTTGAGCTTGCATTCACAGCCAACAACCAAACCCTGGCCTTCATTGTGATAGTTTCGAAATTCTACAACAGCGCACATAGCAAAATTAAAAAAGCTGGGATTCAACCAATTTGATTGCAGCTCGAGATTTATCAAAGACCCTGAACTTCGAGAACTATACCACTCTGGAATTTTAGTTCCTGGGAAACAAATACTAGCGCTAGGTCTTGGATAAAATTCCTGTACAAAGAACATTATTACAAAGAAATTAAATGTCAACTCTAACATCATATTATATATATAATAGTAAAATGAAATTAACAGCATCTAGCTATTTCAAGAGAGAGACCTTATAAACTTCAAACCGCGGAATTTTCAGTAGAGGATCTTTCATAAAGTCTCCAAGTGCATTTTGGGCCAGTTTGGAACAATTGAAGAAGTTAACTCTCACGTTTCCCAAATAAGATCGGTAAGGAATTGATAAACTTGAGGGTGCTTCCAATGTTGTGCAATTGTGTGCATCTATATATTGTAGTTGGCATGGAAGCTGGGGTAAGGATTGCAGCCTCTCACAGTAACCCAATTCAAGATAAGACAACTTAGAAAGGTGTATGATGCTAGTTGGTATTCTCTCAAATTTGTTTCTGCCTAAAAGTAACCTTTTTAGGGAGAGTAACTGACCAAGACTATTAGGTAACTCCCTGACACAACAATCGGTCAGATTTAGTTCCAGCAGGAACCGCACACATAAATTGGATGAGAGTACCTCTCTTCTGGCAACTTTCCCTGCTTTAAGCACCTTCAGATCTTCTAAATTTCTCAAGCATTCAGGAAATCCATCAAGTTTTGAACAGCCCGAGAGATTAAGATGTTGAAGAGATTTCAACTCATAGATATTGCTCGGGAGATTCTCTAGCCTTAAACATTTTTCGAGATTCAATTTAACTAGTCTAGATAGATTCTCTATTGATGAGGGCAACTTTTCTACTGCAGTTCTATCTAAAAACAACTCTTGTACGTTCCATGACACATCTGGAAATGTCTTGAGATTTGAGCAATAAGAAAGAATAACTTTTCTGAGAGATTGTGAATGAATGCCCGTGGAAGACTAGAAAGACTTTGGCAGCATTTGAGATTCAAGATAACCAGATTGTTGAGACATCGAATAGATGAGCAAATCTCAGACAATTTTGTACAACCTTCTAGAATTAAGCTCTCCAGATTTCTGGCAAGTGAGAGGTCTGGGATTTTGAGTAAATTTTTGGAGTAACTGAGGTTCATACTTTTTAAATTTTTAGGATCCTGTAACCGAAAAAAAAAAAAAATAAAAAAATAACCAATACAAATTAGCATATTAGCATGCATATATATACATCATCCTTATAATTTACAACAAAAGACTGTAATTTAAATACAAACATATACCTGTGTATCAGTCCAAAGTTGTTCAATATCAGTATAAGGCATGTCGAGTACAACAAGGTTTTGTGGATAAAACTTCAACTGCAAGGGATTCAACGGGCATCCGTGCCAACAGAAGTATCTTAGCTTAGTGAAAGGAGATTCAAGGCCTTGGGAAACATCAATTTTACTGATGTTATCCTTTTCACAGTAAGAATTATATATCTTCAAGAATCTTAGCCTTTTCATCTCTCGAAAAACATGAGGACTTAATTCTATCTTACTTCCTTCAAACATGTCAAACCATATGCCTTCAATTGCTCTAGTTCCCTAATAAACAAGAAAAAAATGGTAGGCATTAATTCATTAAAGCTTACTTTTACATTTTAGTAGTTCAAATACGACATCTTTTTTAAGGAAATTATATAGGATTCTTAGAAGATAATTTCCAAAATTTTAATAATTGAATATACTTAGCATGATGTACATATGTGCGCTTCTTTATATAACGTAAATGTAAAAGTAATATCTGTGATCTTACCATGGATTCTTCCAGTATAGGATAGATATCTTTATGATGCCACAAACGACTTCGTTCTTCAGGATGTTGAGAGGATTCTTGTATAATTCCCTTGCCCATTTCTCGAAGTAACTCATGCATTATTATCTTATTACTTGACACACTTATGAGACATTTGTCGATAAGAACAGTTATATCAAAAGTTGCGTCAAAGGTATCGGTATTAAAAAATTTAATTACCAGATCTTCATTCTCCCATTCGAAAAAACATGCAATATTTAAAAAGATATCTTTTTACTTACGATCTAATCCATCATAACTGACTTTTAGCACGTCTTGAATATCCTTACAAGGCATTGTTTGTAGTTTTTTTATGGCACTTTCCCAAACTTCTTTTGTTTTGCCAAATAAAATGGAACCCAACACAGTGAGAGCTAATGGAACACCATTTGCATACTCTATTACCCTTTCTGACAGCTCACGATAACCTGAAGTTGGATACTTTTGTTGAAAGGCATGCCAACTAAAAAGCTGAAAAGCTTCATGATGAAACAATCTCTCAACCTTGTATATATTAGTGTCATCAACTCCACAATTTTTAAGCACTTGTTTGTTTCTTGTTGTTATAATGAATCGACTTCCTAAACCAAAACAATTAAGATCTCCAATCAAATCTGTTATTTGTTTTATGGACTCCACATTATCAAAAACGATAAGAACTTTTTTATGCCCAAGTCTTTTCCTTGTTAACTCGCAAGCTAGATTGGCTTTTTCATCTTGTAAAATTGCAGAAAAAAGTTCTTTCTGCAAAGATATGCCTACCGCTTCGCTAACATTTAGAGCAAAGAAATAATCATCAAACTCCTTAAAAATTTTGTCGAATACAACTCTTGCAATAGTTGTTTTACCTATACCGCCCATTCCCCATATTGCTACATTGAAAACATCTTTTAACCCTTTGCGTAATAAAGTTTCAATTTTGTTCATGCTTGATTGTACTCCTACTAAATTCTTGTCATGATCACTTGGGTACATATGAATCAATGTCCTCAAAACATGTTTGACAATATCCTCTATACGATCATATTCCGACCTAACAAATATAGAAAACAAACAATTAAAAAATATGTAAACAAATCAAACTTACATTATCTTTAATTCTGTTAGTTAATGTCGATAAGTAATAATTGATCAAGAAATTTCTCCCACAAAATTCTCCCTCTTCAAAGTTGCTAATTAAAATTAATTAATTAGAAAATAACTTTTTTTTTTTAATGAATGGGGTGTTAGGGTCCGCTTACACCCAATCTTCAGGACCTATTGAATACTCTATAAGACTAATGTTTTAAGATAAACCACAAATAATGTGATAGATAGTTTGAAGGTATTTTGAACTTAGGAAATCAATGAAGAGAGTAAACATTTTTTATCAAACTACTATTGGTTGGCCTGATAGTAAAAGAGCAAAAGAGTCCAATGTAGATTCCTAAGTTCAAGTCCCCTTAGGCACTAATAGTGGTGGTCACTGAAGAGATTTATCCGATTGTTCACTTTAGGACATCAAAGTTGAGATACATGCAAATTAGCACGAACCCAAAAAAAAAAAAAAAATAATAATAATAATAATAATAATAATTGACCGTCAACCAACCTCTTAGGTTAGAAAATGACTCATTTAACTTACTATTAATCTAATCGAAGGGACGCATTAAGAGATCTATCAACTATGAATTTCAATAAAAATAAAACAAATAACTAAATAAAAAGTAATTCATAGTGAGGATGTAAGTACACTTACTCAGTGGCATCTAAAGGCCAGCCAGATAAGTTTGCTGCTTCCGTCAAAGCATTCCTCCATTTCTTCGTTAAACTCAGTGCAAAACGTTTGTTAAGCTTAGCAAATCCATCTCCAAAAGTTCCAGTTTGATTTCTTACATCTGATGGATCTACGAGATAAAAGACTGGTATTACGATTTGACCATTCATATTCCTTCGTCCATTAATGATCTCCCGAAGTTCTTCGAGGCACCATCTGGAAGATCCATAGCGTTCTGAAAAAATGATAACATAAATCTTTGATTCTCTTATTACATTCAAAAGAGATGACGAAATTTCTTCTCCTCTATTAAGTTGATTATCAATAAAAGTTGAAATATTCGCCCGAATCAGAGTGCCGTAGAGATGGCTGGTAAAATTGTAGCGGGTGTCCTCGCCTCTAAAACTAAGAAAAACATCATACTTTTCTTGAGGAGAATCAGATGAAGCCATCAACTTCTACTGATGAGAACGGCTCTTTTTCAGATCAGTTGGCAGAATATCAAGAACTTCTACTGATCGAGAAATTACCCAGATCCAACACGCAGAATCCTTTTAGTAAGTGTTCAGATGAGAAGAGAGAGATTGGTCAAATACAATCTTCAATAATGTATCATGCATTCACCTTCAACGGAGCCTCATTCCAATATTCAATTAATTTTTGGCAGTAGCAAGCACACTTCGCGGAAGATGCTCTGACAATGTCTCCCCTTGTAGCCATTGACTTAGCATAAAGACAAATTATCCAGTTGGTGTTAGGCATTATTTTTAATTACCCAAAATTAAGAAATTAATATGCTTAATTGAATTGTAAAGCCGTCCCGTTTGTTTGAATTTAGTAAGTGTTAGAAAATTGATTTATACCTCGTAACTCGTAAGCATGTAGATATATATGTATAGCGTTTTGAGGTGTCACTTTATGAGACTCAATACAAAACCTTTGAATAATCTTATAGACGAGTAAATTCTTACTGTCCGACCACAAGACTAGTTGTTTGAAGGGTAAAATGATGAATTACTACTTGTTTTGTAGAAAGGACAATAAAAGTGTGTAGACGTCTAGAGGAGAAGTTCGTTTTACGGAAAAAAGGAATATAATATGCTTTGAAATTATTGAAGAACTAGTTGAAAGCCCGATGCATTGCACACGTTGCTTATGATATTGGTTTTGACATCACGTTTTTTTGAACAATTGGATGTTTTAATTGGTTGATATCTAATATTGAGGTACATACATTGTATAGGTCTATCAAATTAAAGATTTTAATTACATATAGTTTTACATTATGATTTCATTGTGTGTGGTCATTACTTAGCGTCAAAATCTCTAACGTTTAAAAATGATGTCATTTCATACATTGTTTTAAACAACTTGTCATTTCTTTTAAGTGTGGTTCAACCACAATTGGAAAGGTCTACAATTATCTAAATTCATCGTATAATATATCAAATTAAAATCATGTCTGTCTAGTTTTCAAAGATTAAAATCACTCATCAATTGGATTTTCACTAAGCAAGTTATGGCCCATCTATTATTGACTGTTCAATAAAAACGAAGAAACAAGAAAACCAAAATATGTATGGTGATAAAATGAATGATTCAGAAATAGCTCTACAATTATTCAAATTCAATGTATAATATATCAAATTAAAGTCCTGTCTGTCTAGTTTTTAAAGATTCAAACTGTTTGTTAATTGAGTTTTTATTAAGCAAGTTATGGTCGATTTCCTACTAATTATTTAGTGGAAACCGAGAAATGGGGGAAACATAAATGTATGTGATGATAAAACGAATGGTCTAAAAAAATTGGTCTACATTTATCCAAATTCAGCATATTATATATCAAATTGAAGACTTGTCTATCTAGTTTCCAAATATTCAAATTGTTTGTCAATTGGATTTTTATTGACCAAGTTATGGTCAATTCCCTACTGATTGGTTAGTGGAAACCGAGAAATGGAGGAAACTAAAATGTGTGTGATGCTAAAATTTATGGTTCAGCAGTGGGTCTATAGTTATCCAAATTCCACGTATAATATATCAAATTAAAGACCTGTCTGTCCAGTTTTCAAATATTCAAACCGTTCGTCAATTGGATATTTAGTGAACAAGTTATGATCAATTAACTATTGACTGTTAAGTGGAAAATGAGAAACAAGGGAAACCAAAATGTATGTAATGATAAAATTAATGGTTCAGATGTGGACCCACAATTATCCAAATTTAATATATTATATATCAAATTAAAGGCTTGTCTGTGTAGTTTCTAAGTATTTAAACCGTTTATAAATTGGATTTTTATTGAGAAAGTTATGGCCAATTTACTATTGACTGTTCAATAGAAACCGAGAAACGGGAGAAATCAAAATGCATGTGATGATAAAATTAATAGTTCAATAGTTGGTCTATAGTTATTCAAATTCAGCGTACAGTATAATAATAAAAGCCTTGTTTGTCTAGTTTCCAAAGATTCAAACCATTCATCAATTAGATGTTTATTGAGTAAGTTATGATCAATTTACTACTGATTATTTAATGGAAATCGAGAAACAGGGGAAACCAAACGTGTGTGGTGATAAAATGAATAGTTCGGTAGTAGGTTTGCAGTTATCCAAATTCAGAGTATAATATATTGAATTAAAAAGTTCTTTCTGTTTAGTTTTCAAATATTAAAACTGTTCGTCAATTGGATTTTTATTAAGCATGTTATGGTCAATTTAATACTAACTATTCAGTGGAAACCGAGAAATGGGAGAAATAAAAATGTGTGTAATAATAAAATGAATTTTTCAGAAATTGGTCTATAGTTATCCAAATTAAGAGTATAATATATTAAATTAAAGCCCTGTTTAACAAGTTTCCAGAGATTCAAACTGTTTATCAATTGGATTTTTATTAAGCACGTTATGGTCAATTTACTACTAACTATTTAGTGGAAACCGAGAAATAGGGGAAACTAAAATTATGTGATGATAAAATGTATGGTTTGGCTTTGAGTCTATAGTTATCCAAATTCATCTTATAATATATCAAATTAAAGCCCTGTTTGTCTAGTTTTCAAATATTAAAACCACTCATCAATTAGATTTTCACTGAGCAAGTTATGGCCCATCTATTACAAACTGTTCAATGGAAACTGAGAAATAAGGGAAACCAAAATGTGTGTAATAATAAAATGAATGGTACAGAAATGGCTCTACAACTATCCAAATTCAACGTATAATATATCAAATTAAAGTCCTGTCTATCTAGTTTCCAAATATTCAAACTGTTTGTCAATTGGATTTTTACTGAGTAAGTTATGGTCAAGTTCCTACTGACTGTTTAGTGGAAACAGGAGAAACCAAAATATGTGTGGTGCTAAAATGCATAGTTCAGCAGTGGGTTTACAGTTATCCAAATTCAGCATATGATATATCAAATTAAAGGTCTGTCTATGTAGTTTCTAAAGATTCAAACTGTTCTTCAATTGGATTTTTATTAAGCAAGTTATGGTTAGTTGACTACTAATTGTTCACTAGAAACTGAGAAACTAGGGAAACCAAAATGTGTGTGTGATAAAATTAATGGTTCAGCAATGGATCTACAGTTATCCAAATTCAGCGTATAATATACTAAATTAAAGCCCTATTTATCTAGTTTCCAAAAAGTCAAATTGTTTGTCTATTAGATTTTTATTTAGCAAGTTATAGTCAATTGACTACTGACTATTTAGTGAAACTAGGAAAAACCGAAATGTGTGTGATAATAAAATAAATGGTTCAGTTGTGGGTCACAATTATCCAAATTCAGTTTATTACATATAAAATTAATTTCCTGCCTGTCTATTTGCCAAAGATTTAAACCATTCATCAATTGGATCTTTATTGAGCAAATTATATTCAATTTAGTACTGACTGTCTGGTAGAAACCAAGAAGTGGGGAGAAATTGAAATGTGTGTAGTGACAAAATGAATCGTTTGGAAGTGTTGTCTGCAGTTATCCAAATACAGCGTATAATATATCAAATTCAGCATATATATCAAATTAAAGCACTATCTATCTAGTTTCCAAAGATTCAAACTATTCATCAATTGGATGTTTATTGAGCAAGTTCTTGTCAATTTACAATTGAATGTTTAACGGAAACCGAGAAACGAGGAAAATCGAAATGTGTGTGATGATTAATGAGTGGATCGGTAATGGATCTACAATTATCCAAATTTAGCGTATAATATATCAAATTAAAGCCCTATATGTCTAGTTTACAAAGATTCAAACCGTTGGTCAAATGGATCTTTATTGAGCAAGTTATAGTTAATTTACTACTAACTGTTCAATGGAAACCAAGAAACGAGAAAACTGAAACGTGTGTGATGATAAAATGATTGGTTTGACAAGGGGCCTACAATTATCCAAATTCAGCATATAATATATCCAATAAAATCCCTATAATGATATAATTTAATCTAAATAGAGCTACATCTTTGATCTCACAATAAAACAGAATGGTTCAACTTCTGGATACAATTCTATATTACAATTGTAAAGGACTTATTGGTAATTGTTATGCCCAAAGAAGGCAGGGCTGACGTAAGGCCCAGTCAGCATGCAAAAGTTAGAACATGGGAACACTCGCGGCTAGTCAGAGGTGGCCACGTCATACAATGACAGAGACAGCATGCTCTTGTCAGGACGGTAGGTATGCATCAGTCCAGCCAAGAGCTATAGCGACTCCACGTGTCTAATCCCTGCACCAAATCGCGTAAATCACTCTGGAAGGTGGGCAATGGGACATAAAGAAGGATTTGCATGGATAATCTCACCAACTCACAAATTTAGTAATCATAACCTTAATCCATCCCACTATAAATTAAGGGTTCCTCTCTCATTTGAGGATTTAGCTAACCTTTTCTTAGAAAAATAGCATTCACTCTCTTGTAATAATTTGTAAGTCAGTCCGCTGAATGCGACCTAACCACTATTATCAATACAAAAATCAGTGGACGTAGGACTTGCTTCCTTAGCATCCGAACCACTTTAAACACTGTTCTTTACTTTTACTCCCTTTTTCCCTTTCACGTGTGTCTCCAAGGTCAGTTCGGCGTCTCACACGTGCGTTTGGTTGGTGTAAAAATCACACATCAACAGTTTGGCGCTAGAAGGAGGGCTTGATTTACCATTCGTCCTTCATCAGGAGAATCTCTAACTTACGGGTCCTACAATAGCAAATGGCTCGCCGACTTGAACCTGAGCAGACCAATCAGGGTGATGAGGAGATCCCCCAAATGCAGGGGGGCATCTCCCCCAGGGTCCCTTCGACTCTGCAAAATGTTGTGGGGGACATCCCCTCAAGTTCACAACTTAACCCTGTCATCAGAAACTACCTAGAGAGGTTCGAAAATACTCTCCAAACGGTCAACTGAAGATTGAACCGTTTGGACCAGGGCGTGCCACCCAAATCAAATGAAGCAGTGCAATCACCAAAAACGTTTGCAGATCGCGCGAAAGTGCAGCAGAGGGTCACAGCCCATGCTGCGAGCATTGTAACGAGCCAAAGGAAGGGTAAACAAGTGGCAAAAAGTGGGCCTAAGGGCTCCAAAGGGCTAGCGAACACCGACCACACCTTGGGTAGAATACCCGTGGTGCTAAGACTCGACAAAAAGTCACAGCCAGAGCCATCCCATGCCACGTCGCATGCACACCCCCATAAAAGTGCTGGGCGGGGCAATTCTTATCACCGCCAGAAAAACGACCCTGATCGTCATCGTGCGGGAAGTTCCCACACTTTGCGGGGTGGTTCGTACCATCGCAGAGGTCGTGAAAGTTCCCCACACCATCCAACGCCATCACATGGCTCTAGCTAGCATGTGTCAAGATTGGTCGGGACTGCCGACAAAGGCGAAGAGGAATCTGACCTACAATCATTCCTCAACCGTAACCGTGAGGGTCGAACCCACGTTGCGGAAAGTAATCCCCAGGTAGCGCCACTACCTCAAATCGAAGAGCTACAGCGAGCTCTTGATCAACTAAAAGCTCAGCAAAATGAGCAAGGACAGGTCGCAGTAGCGTCTCCCTTTTCTCCGGTAGTGTTAGCTGCCCCACTCCCATCAAGATTTAGAATGCCCGACATGCGAGCGTTCGATGGAAATTTTGATCGACAGGATCACTTATATGAATTCAACAATCTGATGGAGCTTTACCAGGTTTCAAACTTGGCGAAGTGCCGTTGTTTGGCAGTAACTCTAACTGCTCATGCAAAATGATGGTTCAGGTCACTCCCAGTGGGATCAATCAGCTCGTGGCCTCAAATGAGCACGACGTTCCTAAGGCACTTCCAAGCAGACCGAAAGTTCTCAATGCCTTTGAGCTATCTCAGCAATATAAGGCAAGAAAGGAATGAATCCCTCCAATCGTACATCGATCGATTCCACAGAGAACTCAATAAAGTAGTTCACACTCCCGAAGAGTCTGTTCGGACTCTCATCATAGCGGGAGTTCGCCCACAAACCGACCTGTGGAAAGAGTTATAGGCTGAGGATGATGTTTCCCTCACCCACTTCTATAACCTCGTAGAGAAGTACCTCCGTATTGAAAATTCAGTGGCGGCGCTCCACCACTGCAGCCCCGGCCCATCAGGCAGTACGTCTGGTCGAGGGGAGAGTAGGAGAGTTGATCGGAGATGGGTTACTAACGATCAAGGAACAGAAAAAAAACCGCGCTATGAGCCTAAAAAGTCTTACGCTCCAGTTCCTCATCACGATCGCGACAAAATTCAGTATACGCCTTTGAATGCTTCTGTATCGGCTATTCTCAATAAGTCAAAAGAAGCCAGCCTGTTCAGAGAGCCTGAGCCCATGAAAAATCCCCTTCAGCCAGGAATAGTAAAAAATACTGTTGCTTTCATCAGGATAATGGGCATCACACCGATGAGTGTCGAGCTCTCAAGAAGGCAATCGAAGACCTCATCAAGCAAGGGCATTTCAAGAAATATATCGATGACCTTACTCCCTCACAGGAGAAAAATGAAGGGGAACCGAGAACAAAGCGTCGTGATAGCAAAGGGGTATGCAGCCTCAATTTGATCTTCGGGGGACCGCACTTCACAGGGAACTCACGAGGTGCCCAGGAAAGGTATGCTCGCACAGCCCATCAGGACCCTATCAGTGTGATGAACACGACGCGGCGACCACAAAAGGTTCGCAGAGAGGAGGAAATTACCTTCTCCGAAAAGGATGTAGTTCGGTTGCATCATCCCTACGATGACACTCTTGTGATCATGCCCCTAATAGGGCGCCATAACACCCACAAAATGTTGGTGGATAACAGAATGATGTGAACATCCTATTCTAGACAACTTTCGAAAGAATGAACTGGGACGAGACCGACATGAAGCCCGCCTCTCGTTCCCCCTATATGGTTTTACAGGCGACCACCTGATCCCCAAAAGGACGATTCTGCTTCCAGTCACACTGGGTGACTTTGACAAAGTGACCAAAGTAACTGAATTCTTGGTAGTGGATTGCCCATCCGCTTTTAATGGTATCTGGGGGCGACCTCTGCTAAGAAACTTCAAGGCAGTCACTTCGATATACCATCTGAAGATGAAGTTCCCCACCACGATGGGGATAGGCGAAGTTAGTGGATCTCAACGCGTATCTCGCGACTGTTATATGAAAGCAGTACAGATGGCGTGTAGAGGGAGAGGTATCTCGCGCAGCATTCCCAGACAGACAATGGCGATCAGTTGGATCGAGCCGCGGCCTAGTTCAACCGAGGATAATATGGATCCTCGTATTCAGGAATGCCCTTCCAGTGGGCCAATTGAGGATTTGTCTGAGGTATTGGTCGACCAGAGTGAGCCAAGCAGAGTGTTAAGGATTGGGAGCAATCTCAACCCCTAGCTTGCCACCAAACTGACCAGCTTCCTCAGGAAAAACATCGATGTGTTTGCATGGTCACATGCGGATATAGTCGGGATTAGATCGGATATTATTTTCCATGCATTGAACATCGACGGTGAAGCCAAGCCGGTTCGCCAAAAGAGAAGAGCGATGGATCCGGACCGGTATGCTACCCTAAAAGTCGAGGTTGATAACCTCCTCCGAAACGAATCCATCTAGGAAGTGCTCTATCCGACCTGGGTTACTAACCCGGTTTTAGTAAAGAAGCCTAACGGCAAATGGCGGACCTACATCGACTTCACCAACCTCAACAAGGTATGCCCAAAAGATAGCTTTCCCCTGTCCAGGATCGACCAGCTCGTGGATGCCACCTCAAGGTACGAGCTGCTAAGTTTTATGGACGCGTACTTGGGATACAATCAAATTATGATGTATGCATCGGACGAAGAGCACACATCCTTTGTTACAGATCGGGGGTTGTACTACTACAGAGTTGTGCCCTTCAGCCTCAAGAACGCTGGCACAACTTACCAGCAGTTGGTTAACCGAATGTTCTTTGAACAGATTGGAAGATCGATGGAGGTCTATGTAGATGACATGCTGGTCAAGTCGCATGTCACCTCAGATCACATAGCGCATCTCGCTGAGATGTTTAACGTCATCCAACGATACAAAATGAAGCTAAACCCCCTCAAGTATTCGGAGTATCATCAAGGAAATTCCTAGGATACATGGTTAATCAACGGAGAATTGAGATCAACCCCGAGAAAATCTAAACTCTCCTCGACATGAAAAGCCCGACCAACAAAAAGCAGGTCATGAGCCTCAATAGGCGAATAGTGGCACTAAGTCGCTTCATATCGAGGGCAACAGATCGCTGCTTGCCGTTCTTCAATGTTCTAAGGGCCAATAAAAAGTTCGAGTGGACCCCAGAATGCGAGCAGGCATTCCAAAGTATTAAAGAACACCTCGAGAAGAGGACAGGGTCCAATGGCCAATGTATTATGTGAGCAAGCGTCTGTTGGATGCCAAGATGCAGTATCCGGAAATGGAGTGGTTAGCCTATGCCCTACTAATCATTTCCAGAAAGTTACGACCTTACTTACATGCCCATACGATCCATGTAATGACTAATTACCCACTCAGGCAAGTCCTCCAAAAGCTGGAGGCGTCGAGTAAATTGTTTAAATGGGCCATAAAATTAAGTCAGTTCGATCTGAAGTACAAACCGAAATCAACTATCAAAGGGCAGGTTGTTGCCGATCTCATATCAGAATTCTCATACCTTCCGACGACGAGTCGGAGCAACAGCCCAGCGAAGTCATTCAGGAAACTGCTCTAAATCTGTTGACTTGGAGCCTCTACGTCGATGGATCATCAAACAGAAAGAGGGCCGGGGCGAGACTTCTCATTTTGAGTCTGGAAGGGGCTCGCATTCATGGCATTCTCCGGTTCGGGTTTAAGGCAACCAATAATGAGGCCGAGTATAAAGCTCTGCTCGCTGGACTGCGGTTAGCCATAGAAATGGGCGCAACCACGATTAGTATCCACAGTGACTCTATGCTAATCGTTAACCAGATTTTGAGAGAGTACCAAGCCAAGGAAGGTAATATGATCAGTTATATGAAGAAAGCCAAGACCGCACTTGAGCCGTTCAAGTACTTCATGATCACTCAGATTCCCGTGCGGCCTTTGCTGCTCCCTTATCCTCGAGCCGCGCCATGGATAGGAGAGTGTCCCGCCAATCCTCCGAGAGGTCAGACATATCAAGCTGCGGATTCTTCGGCCACAAGGCGTAGATGGACTCGATAGCCATTCAGTAGCTTTTGCCTCGATCTCTGTTGCTTGGGTCCGCATCTCTTCGGTCAGTGAAGTAACCTTTCCCTGACTTACCTGGAGCTCGGCCTCAAGAGCCTGCCTCTGCTTCTCACTCCTGCTCTGCTCATAAAGACCATTGGAGGATCGTTTTGAGCTCCTAGTCTTTTTCGCCAACCTCCTTGGAGAGTCTGGCTGCAGTCTTTTAGAGCTCCTTTACCACCTCCCCCTGCTTCTCGAGCTCGGCCTTTTGAAAGTCCACTGTACGAAGAGCCGCATTCCTTTCACCCAAGTACTGATTCACCGACTCCGTGGATAACTCTTTCTCTGCTGCGGCAGCTTCCAGGTCCCACTTGAGCTTTGCATTTTCTTCCTTCAGCGCGACCTCTCCCTTAGTAGCTCCTAGCCGAACCTTCTGCAGGGACAGTTACATGGAAAACAGGGCCTGCAAACAAGAAAGAATAGCGAGTCAGTATCAGGAGGTACAAAGAGAAGTCCTCGCTGAGGATAGCTCGTTTACCTTGCTTAATTGCTGGATCGATGTGGACATCAGGTCCACGCCGTTGGAGCCAACGAACTCCTTGAATGCTTCCACAAGTCTGCACTCCAGCAAAGTGAAGACTATCAATTGTAAATGCTCCGGCAGGCTTCCCATCGTGTCCAGCACAGGAGTATCCTTGTCAGTGCCTCCGACAGAGGTCGTGTCACCTGCCGGTTCCTTACCCGATCTCTGCCCAACACCTTGCTGTGATCCCCTGGGCTGCTCGCCCTCAGATCCGGGTTCTGACTCTTCAACTTGGATTTGCTTCCTCTTCTTGGGCCTCTGAGCCATTGTCTTTAGTCTTGGGCGAGCAGCCGAAGGCTGAGAAGTGCCTATAGGTCGGACTTGGGCACCCGTCGAAGGTTGAGAAGTCTCAGAAGGTCACACCCGATGTTGCCCCTTCAACTGGGAGTAGCTTTGGTCGCCCTGGCAGTCCTCACTCGAGGGAAATTGAACTATCTTGCTCGTGACGACCCGGGCACCTTCGAGGGCACGTTCACTGCATAAGAATGTCGTTAGTAAAAACAGTTCATTATACGATTGAGAAAGAGTGGTCGCAACTTACTCATTGGGGGTTCTAAAGATGCGTCTACGTTAAAGAAACCATCTCCACAAATTCACAATTGTCACGAGCTTCTTCGCGACGCGACTCATTTCGTGTAAGAAGCTGAAGTTTACGATTCTGTTCGGGTCCACGAGCAGCCCTAAATCGGTCGTCTTGTTAACTACCAGAAAGAAACAGGTCGTTAGCAAAATCACATCAAAAAATAAGAATTCGTCAAGGGAAAAGAACCTACTCGGGCGCTAAAGCGCCAATGGCCATCATAACGAAAGAAGAAAAACTTCGTTTTGTAGGCCCCCGCATTGCTAGGGTAGCTATGTATCCCTGCAGCTATGGAAGGTCACCGGGACAAGTAATAAGAATCCTTGTCCTTGCTCTTTTTTCAAGAAGTATGAGCAGCCGAGCTCCACCGCAGTTAGCTCACCCAACCCGTTCTCATGACATGCGATGTACATGGCAACAGCAATCATGTACAGCGTGAGTTGCATCGACGCGATCTCGAAATGATCCAAGACTGACCTGACAAAAGGGTGGAAAGGGATCAACCCCCCACCCTTGAAAATTTCCTCGGAGATCGCGGCCAACCCACTTGGCAGGTATTGACCCGAGTGCATGTTATTGCAAAAAACATCCACGCTGATATCATACTGTTCTACTGCCCTTTCGAGCTCTTTCCCAGTAAGCACTGAGTAGACCTCTCGAACGGGACTCGTAGGAATGTCAATATCCTGCATGGACGAAGTGGCCCCTTCTTCGGATCCAGTCATTGAGGGGTCCATCCTACTACAGTCTGCAAAAGCGACAAGTAGGGGGTTATTTAACCCTCGTATACTTTCGTACGATGACGTGGAGGGAAACAAACACTTCCCCTCCTAAATCCCAGAGAAACCCTAACTAGATGTTTCGAGCCACCATTCATGGCTTGAATCCAGCAAAAACATCTCCTCTCCGATCAACCACTAGAAGCCGACATCATTCATCAACTACTGGGAATCAAAAATAAAAACAGGAAACAACCCTTACCTCAAAGTATGAAAATGAATCCTTCTGCTTCGAATATCAGGTACGTGTGGATTTGGAAAGCAAAGAACCCAAGTTTGCGAAAGCCGCTTGCTCTCTCTGAAAAGATGAGTACAGTGACATTGCTTGAGATGGACCTGGGTTTTATAGCAAAAGAAATGGCGCTTGGCTTTCCCGAAATCAAACGATGTTTGGGCGAAAAGATGTATCTCACCGTTGATCGCGGCCACGTGTTATAGATCCACGGGGAGGTGTAACCATCACGTTTCAAGAAAACCAAATTGTCGCCCTTCTACGTTAAAAAAACCAAACGACGGCACATTCTCCCACCACAGTAAATGCGCCCCAATCTGCATTTAATGCTCTAATAAGGGATGTCGTTTCAGTATGCCACGCATTTAATACGCATAGCTGGCATTTATTACGCACAGGACACGTCTATCAGAGCAGGGGCTGTTTCATTAAATGCATCCATTATGAAAATACGACAAGTAACACCTAAAAAGGCAGTTACGTAGAATACTCGTCGTTTGGCCAGTCAAAGCGACGCGACTTCTCGATTCTACCCTATTGGTCGCGAAGCGACATGACTAGACGAGTGTTCAGTTCGGAAATAGCCCAATCCCTTGTCCCGAGTTCCAAGTACAGTCAGGTCGTATACTTCAGAAAAACGAAATCACAACAATGGGGTGGTCTAAGATCAGGTCGTTCGCCCTTGAGCAATGACTATACCAGGTCGCGCGCATATAAAAGTGCAGTCTCGACCTCTTACCAATCAGGTCGGGTAAACCAAAACCTTCCCAAGGCCGTCTTGTCAAGACATGATATGTAGTTTCCAAGATTCGATCCTCAAACCTTGAAAACTATGAGACTTCTGTTATGCCCAAAGAAGGCATGGCTGACGTAAGGCCCAGTCAGCATGCAAAAGTCAGAACATGAGAACACCCGCGGCCAGCCAAAGGTGGCCACATTATATAATGACAGAGACGGCATGCTCCTGTCAGGACGGTGGGTACGCGTCGGTCCAGCCAAGAGCTATAGCAACTCCACGTGTCTAATCCCTACACCAAATCACGTAAATCACTATGGAAGGTGGGCAATAGGACATAAAGAAGGATTTGCACGGATAATCTCATCAACTCACAGATTTAGTAATCATAACCTTAATCCATCCCACTATAAATTGAGGGTTCCTCTCTTATTTGAGGATTTAGCTAACCTTTTCCTAGAAAAATAACATTCACTCTCTTGTAATCATTTGTAAGTCAGTCTGCTGAATGCGACCTAACCACTATTATCAATACAAAAATCAGTGGACGTAGGACTTGCTTCTTTAGCATCCGAACTACTTTAAACACTGTTCTTTACTTTTACTCCCTTTTCCCCTTTCACGTGTGTCTCCTGGGCCAGTTCAGCGTCTCACACGTGCGTTTGGTTGGTGTAAAAATCACGCATCAACAGTAATGAATAATGGTTCGACATCTTATCAAAACGGTGTTGTATTCACTAAAAAGAAGATTACAATATTACAATTGTTAATGAATAATGGTTTGGCATCTAGTCTCTCATAATTCTATAGTATAATCTAAAAAGATTTGCATCCTCTTACAATTAAAGAAATGGTTCGGCTACTTGCTATAATTCTATAGGGCAATGAATAATTGTTCAGCAATTGGACTCTTGTAATGCTATAGTAACATGTAAATAGAGTTACATCTTCCCTCTTACACTAAAACAATAGAGTTTGACAGCTACCTCAAAATGGTTCCAATGAATAAAAATGGTTCGACATCTGACTACAATAACATATTAGTCAATAAATTGCAACAACGCCTGAAATTTTTTCATTTCTAACAAAACATATATAGCAATAATAAATTGCATTTACAGAGGCATAGATAACTAAATACATTACCTTCGGTAGCATGTAATTTGCAACATCGGCAACAAATATTATGATTCAACTAAAAGTATATACCCACATTAAAATATATATATATAACTGGTCAAACCAAAAGAAAACAATTACAAATAGCAATTAAAAGTTCAATACCTCTTTCTTCACATAAATCATGTAACAGAGTGATAATATATATATATATATATATATATGCAAAGAAAATAACAATAGCAGTAAAAGAATTGAGCTTACCAATGTCATCAATAATACCGGTATTTGAGTAAAACAGAAGTGTTGGATTACCATCGCCTTATAAGTTGATTTTCGAAAGCAAGTGATAAAATTCGGAATATATAACAGCATATAAAGATTAACGAAGGCGACTGCAGCAAACGCGCCATACAATGCATTGTCGATTTTAAGACAATTATCCTTGAAATTGATCACATATGTTGATGCTTGATTTTGACATAAACNGCTTCAATTTCTTCGGTGGATGGAACGTAAAACTCATTTGGGGAAGACATTATAAATTTATGATAAAATAATAAATAATTAAAATGAAAAGAAATTAAATAATAATATGAAATTATGATGATATTGAAAAATAGAAAAAAATTTGAATAATATAAATAAATTATAAATATAAATTGAATGAGAAATTGATTGGAGATTTGGAGTAGAGAGATTGAGAGAATGAAAGAATGAGAGATTGAGAGATTGGTGTGAAAAAATTAAAGGTTTTAGGGTTATTTATAGTGTAGTTGTGGGGGGGAAAATGAAAAAAAAATTTATATTATATAAATAATAAATGTAACCGTTGGCACTTGGCAGTTACCGTTGGCTGCCAACGGTTATAAATTAAAATATAACCGTTGGCAGCCAACGATTATTTTTTTTTTTTTTTAATAAATTTTGTAAAATTTTTTTTAGTTCTTGAATTTATACTTATTTTAGGGGGTTTAATGTAATTTTACAAAGGATTAAATTGGTAAAAGACAAAAAACTTTTGGGCCCAGGCCCGGGCCTTGGAGGAGGGCCCGGTGGAGGGTCCGGGCCCTTCTCCTTATAAACGGGACCAGGCCTCCTAGGACCGGTCCTCCCAGGACCGGTTTTTGGAGCTGGGCTTTTGGGCCCGGTCCCAAATGCCCAGCTCTACCTAAAAGTGTAGAAATGACAAACAATCACCTTCCGTTAGGAATTTCTGTCAGTTGAAGGACTAAAATGCCCTTGGAAGTCTTTAAAAAAAAAAAAAAAAAAAAAGGGGTCATCCCCCAGTAACAATCGTTTCTTTCTCGCCTCTTCTCTACCGATTCCTCACCCACACCGCCGCTCCTTTCTCCCTCCATCTTTTCCACAATCGTCGGTCCTCTCTCTCCCACCGTTACCCACAAACCCCCACCCTCTATCCCTCCCTAAGCAACGGCCGCCCCTTTCTCCGTCCCTAATCCACAGCCACCGTTCCATTCAAATTCTTATGGTTGCAACACAAATTCGACATTTTTGGCAAGGAACGGAAGGACAAAGAGTTAAATTTTGATATGGTGTCTCTTTTCGTTAAGAGATCTCATGGCTTTCAACGAAAACTATCACCTTCACCAGCCCTCACTCTCTTCATTCTCAGGCCATTCTGTTACCGGACTCACCATGATAACTTTCCCTCTACTTTTTCTCCATCATCATCATCATCAATGGGTCCGGCACCGCGGCAATCTTTTGTCAAAACAATCTGCTCAAAGGTCCTGGAATCCTATTACAAACAAACCCATTTCTTATCATCTCCTCCCAATCTCAATCTTTACAAAGACACCGATTCTTTGACCCACGAACAGGCCATTACTGTGGTTGCTTCACTCGCTGATGAAGCGGATTAGATGGTGGCACTCAGTTTCTTTCACTGGGCGATCGAGTTTGCTAAGTTTCGTCATTTTACGAGGCTTTATATAATGGCCAGCCACGACGTTGATTACTAATCGGAATTTTAAGAGAGCCCATGAGGTTATGCAGTGTATGGTGAGGAGTTTTGCTGAAATTTGGAGATTGAAGGAGGCGTTTAGCATGGTTATTGTCTTATTGAGGTTTCAAATCATGGGCTGTCGTTGGTTACCGGCACTTTTAATTGTCTTATGGGGGTTGCTTGTGCAATGGGTTTGGTTGGGGTCGCGGAGACAATGTTTGAAGAAATATGTGAAACAGCAGTTTGTCCTTATTCTTGTAGTTATAAATTTTGATGGTTATTGCATATTGTAGAATGGGTAGAGTTAGAGAGGCGGTACGTGGTTGAGTGCAATGATTGAGAGAGCACTTCTTGTTGATAATGCTACATTAACATTGATTATCACTGCTCAGAAGGGTTTTGTGACAAGAAGATTGAGGCGAGCTTGAAACCGAATTTGATCAATTTCACGGCTTTGATTAATGAGTTGTGTAAGAAGGGTAGCATTAAGCAAGCGTTTGATTAATGGGTTGTGTAACAAGGGGAGAATGGAATGGTGGCTGTGGATTCCGGTCGGAGGAAAGGACGCGGCTGTTGGTTAGAGAGAGATAGAGGGTGGGGGTTGTGGGCAGGGGCGGATTCAGCCCCTTTGAGGGTAGGCTTGGGCCTACCCTCATATTTGAAAAAAAATTATTAATATACAAGCCATAAAAAATTATTAATTAACATATATATCCAGACTCACCTTCATATTTTTAAAAAATAAGAACTATTATACATACTGTATATATAGGTTTACAAAAAAAACTTGTAATATATATTTCAAGCCCACATCATTTTAAAAGTTTAAAACTCTCTCCAGTGTTTTTCTACACGGCTTTACTTGTTTTTTATGATTTTATCCCCAAATTCTTTACTCTCTCTTTCTCATGTTATTCGCTCTTAAAATTTTTGAAGACTGAAATTGTTAAATTGTCACTACTCAAGGTGCCATAATTAGCTCCGTTTTCTGTTTTATCGATTTTAGGTACGTGTATTGTTTATTTCAATTTAGTTTATTTAAGGATTGAATCATTTTTTTTTTCTTTTTGAGGTTTTTTATTCTAATTTGAGAGAAAAAAGATATTAATCTTGTGAGTTTATTTTATATTTTCTGTCTAAGAATGAATTTGCTTTTTTAAATTAAAACCTTAACTATATTTTAAAGGACGTTATTCTTCACCCTTTATCTACCACTTTCCTACATTTTAAATGTCACTGTTCAGTTGTTCAAAATTATTAAAAAAATTTGAGTTACTATCTATGTTTATACTAAAACAATTTCCCTTTTTTTATTAATTCATATTAAAAGTCAATGCAACGTTGACTTGATTTAAGTTTTGGTTGACTTTAGCTTAATTAAACTAGGTTTAATCAACGCTATGAAAATTTATATTATAATCTTTGAAAGCCAAAAATAAAAATATTAAAAGAAGGTTTTGTTCAAGTTTTACTCAACACTTTTACTCAAAATTTTGTTTCTCATATATTTATTCAAGTAAGAAAATATTGTGTTATTGTATATTCTTTTTTCCTCAGATTCTTAATATTATATTATTATTTTTTTATTAAGGTTTGATTTTTTTTAAAGTTTTCACTAGTTATTTGACAAATAATGGCGGAGCCGCGGAGGCCCTCCCTCGACAAAAATCCTGGATCCGCCACTGGTTGTGGGTAACAGTGGGAGAGAGGACCGACGATTGTGGAAGATGGAGGAAAAAGCGGCAGTGTGGGTGAGGAATCGGTAGAGAAAAGGCCATGTAAAGAAAGAAGCGATTGTTAGTTTGTTACTACTTACAAGGGGTGACTGGTTGGGTTAGATTTTTTTTTTTTTTTTAAATTAATATATACATTTATTATTTCACATAATTAATAATTCAACATTTTAATGGCCTAAATTTAACTAAGTGATTTAAATTCATAAGCCGATATTTTTTTTTTTTTTTTGAAGCCCAAATAATAGTATCTTTTACAAACTTACTGGGACAAATTGGTCATTTCACTAATTCACAACAACTTCATGTATACCAGTAATTTAATGTAAATGATGTGGTTATTTACGTAATTGATTGACTTACCATAATTAATTATAAAAACTATAATATCAAACTTTTAAGGGCATTTTAATCTTTTCTTGCCCTTGAGCTCGCAAAAATTCCTAATGGAAAATGATTTTTTGTCATTTCTAAACTTTTAGGATATCAAATTATCTTTACAACAAACCATGGGTGGGTGAATATCGTTTGCGCATAAAAGATGAGAGAAAGAGAGTTGAAAGTGAAGGGATCTAGAAAAAGCAAGGGTATTGTGGGATGCATAGGGATGGCAAATCTTGGGTTCAAGGCTGGGGATCAATAGACTCTCGCAAGTTTATGTTAGAATTTTCATTTTTTTTTTTTTTCTAGTTACGATGATTGACCATCCCTTGATACAACCCAAACTCAAGACCGAAACACTACCATGCGTCTCTGTTATAATTTGAGCTAAAAGAATTTTTAACTATCGTAAAATTTTGGTACTCATCCAACTTCTTCTCTTCTTTAGCATATGCGATACTAAACGTAACCAAATGGTATGAAAGCCTAATGTAGAATGAAGAAGTGATAGATGTTTGTTTTTAGCTTCATCTATACCTCTTTTAGTTAATTTATTATCGATATGATGAATTTATTTTACTAGAGGGAACTTTATTTTTTCAACATGACAATGATAAAACTTCAAGCAAAAATTAAAACTTGAGCAATTAAAAACATAGAATGATAATTACTGATAAGTTATTATAATTATAACTATTATTATTTAATAATAATAATAATAATTGTTGGGTTGAAAATAACAGGACCAGATCCGATTGCGAAAAAGGCCCAAAGAAAAGGGATTAGATCCAAATTAAAGGTTAAAGGCCTAGAGGCTTACTAACCAAAGAATTTGGGTCAATAGTCATTACCCAAATAAAAGCGAAGTGGAGACAAAAAGGATAGCATACAGAACAGGCATGCCCGCTGACTTAAAGAGTAATGCTAGCCTTACTCAGTCCCCCTACTCACTTCTCGTACTCACCTGTGAATAAGGCTAGCATTTTAACAAAGGTGATTAAGAGAAGTGAGTAGAGGGAGTGAGTAAGGCTAATATTACTCCTGACTTAAAAGAGGTAGTATGCACCCATGACTTTAAGTTTAGGAATTAAGGAAACCACCCATGACTGCCCACTGGTAGGCCGAGCGGATAAGGGCCAAATAGTTACGAATAACGAGTAAACAGGCACAGGTAAAAATTTTTCACAAGTAGGAAAATGCATGACTTGTGCCCGCCCGTGTGGGTATGGGTCGACCCGTAGGTCACCCGCAAAAAAATGTAAGTTTTTTCATTTATTTTACTAGGTTTTACTGTTACCAATGGCATCTTGAGCCCCCAAAGTCTTCTTTTTAATTCCTTGTTCTTCTATCACCAAAACAAGGAGACATGCAAAAGTGTAAAAAATTTTGAAGAAAAAATTGTCAACCAAGTCTTCAATTTTTCCCATGCTTGAGCATCAACACTTCAATGACTATGGCTTTGACCCTCAAACCGATTACTTTCAAGTCTAATTTACTTGTTTTCTTGGTCTGTCTTTTTCTTATTTGTTGCACAAGCTTTGTAGTGTATTGTTATTAACTCGTTTGTTGAAAACAAGGTGTTAGAAGAAGCGAGGAAGCAGAAGAAAGAGTCATCTGTGATAAAAGCTGCTGTTACGGTATTTCAAAATACCAAATTTTAATTGCTTCGGACTGTTATGTGATTTGGACTGTTATGTGTTAAAAACAATTGAAACTTTAAATGCTTTTGGACTGTTATGTGCAATTGATATTGAAGATTGCTTTTTTGTTGGACTGTTACGTAGTAAAGGCAATTGAATTGTTCCAAGTTATTGCAATTCAAAATGGGCAGTTATGGTTTTAAAAGCCATTGATTGACTTCGGTTACAGCAAGGGAAACGGGCAGAATTTCAAGTATAAAAAGGGGGTGGTTTTCTCATTTGAAAGACACAACTTTTCACTTGAAAATTCTTTGTTTCTCTGTGGTTTTTAACTTTCCAGCTCTCCTTCACCACTGTTATTTTTCTTATATTGTTCTAAATCTCTTTTAGAGTGTGCACTCTAACAGAATATTCGTCATTGTATCCCGGAGGTCAATCCGCTGTTGAGCCTTGTTGCACCACGAAGATTCTTCCAGTAGGGACGGAATTCTGATCTTAAGGACAGTGCTTTTGCACGCCTTGACGCTGCTGTCTTGCTGCTATTTTGTTGTTGTGTTCGTTGCTGTTTCACTGCTGTATTGCTGCTGTCTCTCTGCTGTTCTTGCTGCTGTTTTTCCTGCTTTTTCACTGCTGTTCTTTTGTTGTATCACTGCTGTATCTCTGCTGTTTTTCCTGCAGTTCTCTTGCAATTTTCTTGCTGTTTCACTGTTGTTCTTCTGCTGTTTCGTTACTGTTCTTTCACTGGTTTGCTGCTGATGTTTTGCTGCCAATTTTTTGAATTAAAATCAAACATCATCAAGATCCATAGACTTGTTGCGCTTCAAGCTTCAGAAACCCATTTCAAAAGAAGAGTCCAAGGTCAAGAATACCCTCCGCAATCCACAAGAAGGCCAAGAAATATTGGTGGAGAAATGCTATGTGAGGCTGCTGCAATACGACAGAGGTGAGAGTGAGAGTTGAGTGAGTTAGGTTTTTAATTTTTACATTTATATTTTTCAGCTCTTTTTTTTTTTTTTTTTTTAAATTAAGTGCAAGTAGCTGCAGTTATTACCCGACCCATCCATTTTTTTCACAGGCGAGCTGAGTACGGAGTGATTTTCAGACGGGTAATTAATGATGTTACCCATACCCGCTCGTTTGGACCGGGTACCCGTTTACTCATGGGTATTGGCAACACTTGGCTGGGTCTACCAAGCGTGCCTATATAAAGGAGAATAAGCCAAGGGAAAATGACAGGACGAAGAGACCAATTTCCTTCCATTCTATGTTAATTTCTAGTTCAATATCTATGTTAATTTCTAGTTCAATATTGTTAATTCCTCATTGTCAATATAATCAGTTCTCCATTCTTTGTACCTTCTTTAATTAGAGAGGCAATACAAAAACTACTTATCTTGGGGGTTACAAATTTGACTCCAATAACAATATTAACAATAATAATAATTATTATTATTACATCATCATCTCAAAACAGGACCCATCAAATTCAAAAACCGAGCAAAATAATCGTTAACATAAAGAATCGAATGCCTTTTACGTAGGCAACGGATAACTAATCTCATCATCCTCATCTCCTGAAATTGGCTAAAGTTAGACTTATGTTCAAACATGAACTGAGACACATTAACATTAGATATTTGCAGGTTTCGACTAGCAACAAGTTATATGATGCATTTCAAAGAGTAATTAGTTTAAGATATGAACCCCCAAACAATTACACTGAACAAAAAAAGAAAAGCTTCTTCACATGGCAACAATCAGTCAATCATTTTTCCAAGCAGTACTGATTCAACAGTCGGACGAGCTCAACATCTATGAAAAGAATCACACATACACAATTTTAAGAAACACAACTAAGTAGAAATAGAAAATACAAAAGGTTAACATTGACACAAAATCTGAATGAGTAAAAAGAAAATAAAATTATGAAGAGATGCCACACCAGATGAATGAGAACAAATTCTAAAAAGAGGTTTCGATTGAATTTCACTCTGCGTGCCTTAATTCAGAAAAAAATAAAATAAAACATCAAAACAGTGCTAATGAAGAACTGAACATTGAAAAAATAAATAAAATACAACCATTTCTTAAAGAACTCATGCTGGACACCAATTATAAATGATGCACTCCAGGACACACAAAAACACTCGGACAATAAATTGTCGACTGCCACATGATTATCAAACAATAAAAACTTGGTCCCTTCATTTCAATTTTTTTTTTTTTTTTTTTTTTTTTTTTTTTTTATAGGTGACAAAAGTTCATTATAAATAAATTACAAAACTTCTATGGGGTATCCTATAATCTAAATCATCCATGATTCAAACTTTCACATACAAACAGATTTAAAGATCTGTCATTATCATGCCTTCCCTCATATCATACATTGCCCCATGCACTGGTTGCTACGTGCACAATTATGTTCTTCATTTGGGTAGAAAAACAACAACTGGAAGCTAGAAATATACACCGGGAAAACGCAACCCCTTTGATACTAGATTGACCAAGTTTGGAAAAAGTTTAAAACTATTTTCATTCTGATACTTCTCTTTCTATAAAAGTAATTGGCATCAAATTCTCACAACCCCCCTTTAAATAAAAAAAATAGAACACACCAAGCAAACACCAAATATACATATACCCAGTTTTGCTA
Organism: Pistacia vera; assembly: GCF_008641045.1. Taxonomy (NCBI): domain Eukaryota; kingdom Viridiplantae; phylum Streptophyta; class Magnoliopsida; order Sapindales; family Anacardiaceae; genus Pistacia; species Pistacia vera. The sequence continues at coordinate 209,214 of NW_022196620.1, forward strand.
GCTAAAATCTAAATATTAAATCACAAATTCACAAGTTCAAACAAGTAAAAGGACTGAACACAAGCCATCCCCACGGCTCACAAATGACTTCAAGAATGCATTCTCGCAGGCCAAAACTTAGCCATTCTAATTATTGCAAATTGTTTCATTCTATTGCATAAACTTAACATTCACCTATAAACAAGAGCAGAACGGATGAAAAAGAAGATATATGTTGTTGATTTCAAATTTGAGAAGAAATGAAATAAATGAAATTGAATCAAGGAACAAAAAGTTTTTTTTTTTTTAAAAAAAGAAGTACAAGAAAAATACGAGAAAGACTTTTAAAATTTTGACTTGAGGAACAGTTGAATCGGATGTTTTCTTGCTAAGCCTGAGATGCTCTAAAATATGGAAAGATTATAATGGTATTTTTCAAATTTGAGAAATCAGGATATACGATTTTAGGTGAACATGTTCATGATTTCAAGTTGAAAGAGAAATAAGAAATAATCTCCATTGTTCTCTATTAGAGGATATAAAAGGAAAATGTTGAAAACAAAAGAAAGTTGTTCTCACCTTTCTTTTGCAAAATGTAAAAGAAAATTGATTATTTTTCCATTTTACACAGAAAAAAAAAATGAAGACAATAACCAAACATACATGTCATAAACTCCAAGGACTAAATCTGGCCAAAAGAAGGAAAATGAAAACAAAACCGAACAAGACCTACTATCTATTAAAATAAACAACTTAAGAATTACATTCAGACATTACAAAAGGAAAAATAAGCATAGTGTAAAACTTATACAATCAAGATGCATTCAATTTTTATTCAAATTCAGACGCATTCAATTTTCAAAAATAAATACCACGTTAGGGATGTAAATACCCCAGGCCTGGGCCGGACACACCTGGCCTTCAGGCCCGGGTTTGGTTACAATGAACAGGGTTTTTTTTTGAAATTTTACTTCATAGTTGGGGTCTGGATGTAACTTTTAGGGAGTTATTAAAACTTTTACAATAAAGAAGGCAGCTGAATATAATTTTTGGGGGGTTTTAAAAACTTTTTAGGGGGTTTTATGTAATTTTACACAGGGCTATATAAGTTTTACAAATCTTATATAATGTACCTGGCCCAGGCTTACTGGCTAAACCCGATCCCGGGGCAGGAGATTATACATACCCGGGCTGAGCCAAATACGAGCCAGGTTTTTTTCACATCCCTATACAACATTAGCTAAGTGCTTAGAATTTTATTTAATTAAAAGCCACCAATTCAACTGGTTGTGAGGTTGGGAACATCCAAATTTACACCAAAATTTTTATAGGTAGTTTAAACTATTGGATGAGGGCTTCTGGAATTATATTATAATCTTAAAATGAAAAAATGAAAAACCTTATGACAATATACAAATGTTTTTCTATAAATATATGTAACCTCATTATTCATAACTTAGGTGGGGTTTGTGACAATAACGATCATACCTATCCAGAAAGTCAACACACATGCACACATCGAGAAGGGGGCTTTTTATCATATCCCACAAGCTCCCAAATCTCTCAGGCAAAGCAAACTTGTGACATCATACTAGGCGAAATGTTCATTATACATGCAAAGCTTAACTCTATCTGTTCTACTAGGCAGAGATCCAACCTAAATAATAGCGGGAAGGCTACACCCTTGTTGATTTGAGAACCATTAACTAACTATTTAATTAAGATATAGTTTCTCTCCAGAATTTCTAAATTTTGACATCATTTTTTTTTTTTTTTTAATATTACTTGTGTTGAAATCACAGATAACTTGTAAACTTATCTACACTACTCCGATAACAAGTACTTTTTTACGTAACGTATGCCCATCTTTTATGCAACTGACCAATCAAGAGGAGTGTGTATGCCACACGTCATGACGTTGTATACTCTAATTGGTCGGTCACACGTAGGACAAGCATATTGAAGATGTTATTCTTATAATCGCTTGATTAATTACATGAAAATGAACTTTGAGTTGTGGTTCGGTAAGAGTTTCAATTTTTGTGAAGGGACACTATTATCATCTTGACAAAAGGCTTTATAAATTAACTATAACATTATCCATACCAATATTTACCAAAAAGAAAATATCAACATAGTAATGCTATCTAGACATTACTTTTACCTTAACTTCATACACAAAATATCAATTGACTTAATTCATGAACTTTTCAGAGAAACAGCAAAGGCACATTAATTCATCATTATGCAAAATCCATTGCTTAATACTCAATACATGAAACAAAAATCATAGAACTCAAATAACAAAATGGAACATATATGAAACGAGTAACTTACCACTTTATATGTTGCGGTGTAACCAGACATACAAAGTTGTGATGCTCCAAAAGGAAGTAAAGCAAGTAACTGAGATCTATAAAGAAGCAACATTTTGCTTCTTGCGTGGTAGTTTCTCTTCCTCATCATCTGATTTCTCACATGGCAATTTCTCCCAGATTGCAACTTTCAAAGGCTTCCTAGTCTCTGGAGAATACACCAAAGAGACCCCGCACTTTATCACCTTGCAACAATCTATGCGTTTATTATTTAAATCCTCAACATAAAATTGCATATACACCTCATTATAGGAAAGGTAATCCCATTTATTAATATTTGAAGAAAGCATATTGGAATCATATCCCAAAAATATGTGATCTGAGTCAATGTAAAGGGATTCAATATCATAGTACCAACCCTTCAAGGTGCCACGGTAAAGGACCGTCATGTCATTTTTACTTCTGAGCTTGCAATCATAGTGAACAACCAAACCATGGCCTTCGTCGTAATAGTTTCGAAACTCTACAACAACGCATATGATGAAACTAACAAAGTCAGGATTGAACCAACCTGATGGCAGCTGGATATTTATAGACGACCCCAAACTTATATAGTTAAACCACTGTGGGATTTCAGTTCCAGGGAAACAGATACAAACACTAGGTCTTGAGTAAAGTTCCTGTACAAAAAGAAAAATCATTCACTTTAACATCAAACTTCTTTTCAAAGAAATTAAATCATGTTAAATGAGCAAGAGTAAAGAGACATAATACTCTTTCAGGCTTACCATTGTCATATGCGGTCCTTTCTGTATAGCATCTTCAACAATATTTTTTACAGCACTTTGATCTAGTTTGAAACAATTGCTAAAGTTAACTCTCACTGATCTTCGATTAGTAGCTGGGAGAACTGATAAACCCGATTCCAATGCCGAGCAACCTGGTGCATCAAGAGATTCTAAACTACAAGGAAGCTCTGGTAAGGATTTAAGCAGCTCGCAATAGCCTAACTCAAGATAAGATAACTTAGAAAGGTGATTGATGCTTGTTGGAATGCTCTTGAAATTATTCCCACCTAGAAGTAAAATACTAAGTGAGGATAACTGGCTGAAAGTATTGGGTAACTCCATGAGACAACAATTAGCAAGATCTAGTTCCGTCAAATAACGCAAATTTACAATGGATGACGGTATTTCTTTTATAGCAAGTGTCTTTGCTTCAAGCACTTTCAATGCTTCTAAATCTCCTACATAGTCGGGCAATCTATCAAGTTCTGCACATCCTGATACATTAAGATGTTCAAGAGACTTCAGCTTAGAAATACTGCTTGGAAGACTCTTAAGACTTTTGCAATGCCTAAGATTCAAGATAGCAAGCTTATTGAGATGCCCAATAGATGAGGAAATTTCAAACAAACTTGTGCACCCTTCTAGAATCAAGTTCTGCAACTTTGGTGCGAATGAGAGATTTGGAATTTGGATTAGATGCTTGGAGTGGCTGAGGTTCATATCCCTTAAGTTATCAAAATGCTGTAAAAAAAAAAAGGAGAGTAATGGAAATAAATTAATTAGCAATTTGATTTTCATAATTAAAACAGAAGAATACCATGTAAAATATCATTAGCACTTTGATCTTTATAATTAAAACAGAAGAATACCATGTAAAATATCAACATATACCTGCACAACAGTCCAAAGTTGTTCAACATTGCTATAAGACATGTCAAGTGCAACAAGATTCTCTGGACGAAAATTTGACTCCAATGACTTCAATGGGCATCCATGCCAACAAAGGTACCTTAAGTTAGAGAAAACAGATTCAAGGCCTTGGGAAACATGCACCTTACTGATATTGTCCTCTTCAGAGTGTGAGTTATATAATTTCAGGAATCTCAGTTTACGCATCCTGGAGAAAGCATGACGATTTAAATGTATATCTCTTACTTTAGACATGTCCAAGCATATGCCTTCAATTGCTTTACTCCCCTAATATTCAAGAAAAGACGATAAGTTAGCAACATAAATTTAAACAATTAAGTGGTAAAGGTGTCAAATAATCTATTCTTTTCAACTTTTCTTTCATTATAATTAAATATAAGGCATGTAACTAAACCTACCCAAACCCTTTATTGCAAACTGATGTATTACTAGACCTGACATAAACAAAACAAGAATGTGAAGTTCATGCCTTCAACTCTTACCGTATTTTTTTTCAATACATTAAATATATCCACATGCTGCCACAAACGACTGCGTTTGCCAGGATCTATTGAGGATTCTCTCCGGATAATTTCTTGACCCATTTCTTGAAGCAAATCATGCATTGTTACCTTGTTGTTTGATACCATTAGAAGACACTTATCAATGAGAACACTAATTCCAATTTCTGCAAAGAAGCCACTTGCATTCAAGAACTTTATTACAAAATCTCTATTCTCCCATTTAAGGAAACATGCAATATCCAAGAATATATTCTTCTCATCATTATCTAGTCCATCATAACTTATTTTTAACACCTCATAGACATCATAACAAGAAGTTCTCTCTAGTGTATTTATTGCACTTAACCATACTGTATTTCTCTTGCCACGTAGAAAGGAACCCAACACTTTAAGACCTAATGGTATGCCTTTAGCATATTTTACAACCATATTCGACAGGTCATCATAAACAAAAGTTGGATGACTTTGTTGAAAGGCATACCAACTAAAAAGGCAAAGAGCTTCACGATGAGATAATGCCTTAAGCTCGTATATATTTTCCACTCCATAATTTGTAAGCAATTGTTTATCCCTTGTTGTTATAATAATTCGACTACCTAGACCCAAGCAATTAAGATCTCCAACTAAAATTTTTATTTGTTCAAAAGATGTCACATCATCGAAAACAATGAGAACCTTTCTATGGGAAAGCTTTTGTTTTATAAATGTGAATCCTATGTTGGAATGTTTCTCCTTTAATATTTCAGAGAAAAGTTCTTGTCGCAAGGGAGTTAACCCGTTAGGACTCTCTGATTCTTCCCTAACATTAAGAGCAAAGTAAGAATCATCAAATTGATCCAAAACTTCATCAAATACAGCTTTGGCAAGAGTTGTCTTGCCTATACCACTTCTTCCCCAAATTCCTACAATGCAAATATCTTTCGACCCAATACGTAGCAGAGAATTAATTCTTTTTATGCTTGGTTTCACTCCAATCAGGTCCTTGTCATCACTTGAGCACATATCATTCAATTTCTTCAAAGATAATTCAACAATTTCCGCTATAGCTTTAGATTCATCCCTAAAAATGTTGAAAACAAACAATATCAAAATATAAAATAAATCAAAAAGAAACAAACGTAGTTTTAATTCGAATAGGTGATTTCAATTAAGATTATACTTATTAACAATGTGGTATATAAGAACTTTAATTTCACAAAATCGGGAATACGAACTATAGAAACGAAAAGTATATGAAAGAGTAAATAGCAAAAAAAAAAAATAATAATAATAATAATTTAAAAGAATCAATTGTAAGTTAGCTTTTACCTATCCTTTACAACAAAGCCAGCTAGATTCCCCACTTCCCGCAAAGCATTCCGCCAACTCTTCTTCTTATGCTCATCAAATGCATCCCCAAATTTCCCAGATAGGTTCCTCACATCTGATGGATCTACATAACAGTAAACTGGTACCACAATCTGACCGTACATGTTCTTGCATTCAATAATCTCTACAAGTTCCTCAAGACACCATGCGGAAGATGCATAGCCTTCTGAGAATACAACAAAAGAAATTTTCGATTCTTTAATTTCATTGAAAAGAGGTTGCGAATATTCATCTCCTCTCTCAATTTGGTAATCACAGAAAGTTTCAATGTGACTGCGACACAAAGCTTCATAAAGATGACTGATAAATTTTTTATGGGTATCGACGCCCGTAAAACTTAGGTAAACATCATACTTCCCTGATGCACGAGAAGAAGAAGGACAATCAGAAGCCGCCATGAAGTTCATTCACTTAAAAGACTTCAATAATCAAAACAGCGGCATCCCTTCTTGAGAGATTCTTCAGGTAGAGAGATTCTTCAGATCGAGCTTCAAAGACTCTTCAAATAATCGAAGACGTTGTCAAGTTGAAAGATTCTTTTCAGATCGAGTCTCGGATCTTCAGATCAAGTCTTCGAGCTTCACATTTTTACCCTTACAAGCAAGACAATATATAGACAAGTTTCTGGAAGCTTAACTGCATTTTGCATTTTCCTGTGGACCATTACCATATATATAATATAAAATCAAAAATATATAATTGATTATCTAATTAATTATTAATATATCCATTTTGTAAAATTAAATATACAGCCGACCAAGTCAACCGTTTGTCATAGACAAGAGGGTTTTTATACCCACCCCAGGGAGATAAAAACAAGTCTTCGATGGCCCATGGGCCATGGTTTCTTAAAATAGGGAATTTTTTTGTCCATTTTAGGCTGCTGCGTACAGTTACGAGGTTACATTTGGTTCCAAGTGATATAAAAGTAATGATATAGGCTTTGCTTGATTGTATTTTGGGAATACTATTTTTAGTATTTTTAAAAAAGTTAAACAGTTAAATACTTAAAAACTTTTAATATTATTTAATTTTTTTAAACCTTTTAAATTTATTAATTTAATTAAATACCCCTAAATATTTTTAAAAAAATTATAAAAACACCCTAACAATCCACATTTATCCGATTTCAGCCACCACTATCGGAATCTGGTAGAATGGCGCACTATCGGCTAAATCTGGCCGGTAATGCTCACCGAAAAAGGCTAGATCTTTGGCCGTAACCAGTCGGTAACGACGGCCAACAGACGGTCGTCGTTGACCATCAACGATGACCGTTTGTTAGCCGTCGTTGACAAGCAAATACGGCCAAATCTGGCCGTCAAGGGCCAGATCTAGCCGATCTGGCCGGAAAAGGCCATATCGGCGCATGACCGGCAAGATCCAGCCGATCATGGGCCGATACGGCGACTCCGGCCACCCTCCGGCGGTGGTGGCCGGCTGTCCGTATTTGAGGGTGGGTTGGGGGTATTTTTGTTAACTTTTAATGTTTTATTATAGGGGGTATTTTGTAAAAAAATAAATATAGGGGGTATTTTATTAATTTATAAATCTTACATAGTAATACCCGCCCAATTCAACTTTTTTTTAACTTTTTTCAAAAAACTTTTCCCAAAAACACAAAATTGTGAACCAAACAGAGCCATAATCTTTGCTTAATTTTTAAAATTCTCTTATTTAGTTATCAAATAATAAAATACTACGTAATCTTTTATTGCAAATAGTATTTATAGTTAGTAATATTGGGAATAACTAGATTACCTTCTCAAGGGGTGTTAATATAAAATTACTAGGGTTATCTTAATTTTGACCCTATTTTGCCTTTAATCTTTTATCATTTCGGACACATTTGCCCTCATATATCTACCAAATAACAATTACTCAAACCCCTTACATTTGAGAATTTAGCCAAAACATCCCAAGCACAAAAAAGTTTAAAATTTGACAAAATACCCCCAATCATCCAAGACCACCACAAGCCGCTAGCCGCCACCATTAGCTGCCGACGAAAGTCGTCATATCGGTGCAAGATCGGCAAGATCTTCCTAGTTGTGTGCCAGTAAGGATGTTTCTGACCATCGATTTGTGATCCATGGCTAGAAACGTCCAGATCTAGCTATTTTATGGCCAAAGATGTGGCCATGAAATGCCATAGATCTTGCTGTGAAAAGGCCAGATCTTTGGCTGTGAAACTGTCAAAGATCTAGCCTTTTCACGATCACATCTTTGGCCGTGAGACGGTCATATTCACGACTAGATCTAGCCATTTTTTATCCATGATCCATGGTCGGAATAGGCCTTACCGACGTACAACCAACCAGATCTAGCCGATTGTGTGTCATTACAGGGGTTGTCGAGAGTGGCTTTGGGTGGATGGGGGTGATTTTGCTACAAATTAAAGTTTTATATAGTTGGGATATTTTAGCAAAATTTCAAATATAGGGGGTTAAAAAAATAATTTAAAAAACAATATTATAATAATAATAATAATAATATTATTATTATTATTTAAAAAGGAAGGCAATTTAGTAATCTACATAACATACCCACTTATTTATCCTCCAAATCAAATATATTATTATAACATACCCACCAATTTATTCTAACCAATTAAACACATTTCTCTAAAGATTCCTTAGTAATCTATCTTTCCAGTGATATAATATTCCCTGAATCAAACGCACCCTAATAGTCTATCTTTCAATTCGGTATATTTTGTCATTATAGACATCGAGGATGGTATTTTAATATTATTGTAGTAATCCTATTTTTGTTCCAATTTTACTCTTAATAAAAATTCAATCCCCCTTTTTGATATCAATAATAATTAAACATTTCAACTTGTTGAATGACTTCTTTAACCTCGTTAATTAATTATTTGGAACAAAATGTGTCGATACTATATATATATATAATATCTAGATATTATATATATATATATAATATCTAAATATTTTGTAATTGTTGCCAACCAAACACCCCACATGAATCAAACACAGTAATAATTTATACATATTAATCTTTAGGGGCCATTTGGATTAGGGGTATAAAAGATAACTAAGGTAATCTTCTTTTATTTTACAAGATTTTTGTGTTTGGTTCACAAGTAATAAAATATTGTGGTAATCTTTTATTGCAAATAGTGTTTACTGTTGGTAATGTGGGAGGTAATCTTATTACCTTATTAGAGGGTGTTATTAAACATTATTGAGGTAATATGAATTTTCTACCTATTTTGCCCTTAATTAAAAACCATTTTAGACACAATTTATCTCAAATGTCTACCAAATAACAATTTATCTAGCCCCCTTATATTTGAGAAATTAGCTAAAATACCCCAACTATAAAAAAGTTTAAAAGTTAACAAAATACCCCTAACCACCCAAGACCACTGCTGACATCAATTGCCGTATTGGTGCACAGCTAGCGGGATCTGGTCGGTTGTGCTCCCGTACCGAAAATGGCCAGATCTATGGTTGTTTGACTGTAAAGATGTGGCCGTGAAACGGCCACAGATCTAGCCTTTTCACGACCAAATTTGTGCCCATTTTACGGCCACATCTTTGGCTGTGAAATGGCCATAAATCTGGCTATTTTCTAGCCATGGATTTGGGATCCATGGCTATTTCTGACTTTGCCAGTGCACGGCCAGCCATACACGACCAGTCGTGTTCCATTTCATTGACTGTCGACGGCGGCCAGCGGTGGTGGCTGGCTGCCGGCAATGGCTTTGGGTAGGTGAAGGTGATTTTGCTACAAATTAAAGTTCTATATGGCTGGGTTGTTTTAGCAAAATTTCAAATGTAGGGGGTTAAAAAAATGATTCAAATAATAATAATAAAAAATACTATTATATTAATAGGCAATTTAATAATCTATATAAGATACTTACCCATTTACCTCCTAACCAAAATATATTATTCACCAATTTATTTGAATCAACCAAACACATTTTTTAAGCATTCCTAGTAATCTTCAAGGTGATCTTTCTTTCCGTTAATTATAATATATCCTTATAATAGAATATTATATGATTCAAACGCCCCCTTAAGGTTATCAATCTCAGTGGTATTCCTATATTTTTGTTAATAAAACATTGTCCGAACCAAATGTCCCTATATACACACACACACACCCCACACGAATCAAACACAATAATAATTTATACCCATTTATCTTTACAATTATCTATCTGAGTGGTATTCTTATATTTTTGTTAATAAAACATTGTTGGAACCAAATGTTCCCAAGGGCAACTAATGATTTAGGGAGGTACATAATATATTTGCAAAATCTTGAGGGGCTTTAAAACTTCCTTATCTCATTGTTGGTAAATTATAAAAACCCCAGATAAGAACAATAAAGCACGTCAAATAATACCTCTAATGAACAAATGATTGACAACAGTTGATCTAGGGTTTTTTTCATGTTGTTTTGTAACTACAGAAACTACCAAAAACACCCATTGACGCTAGTTTTGCTGATTTTCATCTGCATGTAAAATATGAAATGGCAATAAACATTTATAAAATAGCATTTAGCATTGTTGATGCTTGATTTTGACACCAACGACTCGTATGTGTAAAGTGCTAAGTTATTCTTAAAAATTACACATGAATGATTCATGAGAAGTGTTTAGGGTGCTGAGATTATATATGTTTGTAGAAACATAAATAAAAGATTGACAAGAGAGGTTTTTAAAGTGATTCAGATATTTAAAGTGAATTCTACATCCATTGTTATTTTATTATTCTCTGACTATTCCTTTGATATTGTCTGTAAGATGTAAAAAAATGGAGAAAAGCTTTGTTTACAGAAAAAATTAATAAAGTTCAAATCTATGCCCAGCTCTCATATGCCCAGTCCCCCTTTTTGTGAAGAGAAGTGCCCATTTATACCTTTGAAGTCAATGTAATGAGTGATTTTATAAGTTGCTTTGACACATGCATGGGGATCACTCCTTAATCCTTATCTTATAATGAGATAGGATTGATATAAAATATTTATTAGAGACAGTTTGGGTTTTGACCGCTAATAAACTTTGTCTTTTAGGTGCTTGTAAAGCTCTAATTGGTGTTGTTAACATCAATGTGTATTTTTAGCACAACAAACATTATATATATATATATATATATATCTATATAATATATATTATATATAATATATATATATTGTGTATTTTTAGCACAACAACATAATATATTATATATAATATATTATATATATATATTATATATATGTTATATAAAACGCAATTGAAATTGGAACAATGTAACTTTTTATTTCTTTAAATAATCGAACAAATCTCTTTATGATAATATCGAGGCAAGCTTTAACCAAGCATTTAAAAATACAATAATAAATAAGATTAAATTGCAGTAACTATTTTGAATTGCAAAATAATCTTTTTCGGCAACTCAGATGCTTCAATCTCTAAGTTGTGAGGAAACCTCGATACTATTTAACAGAGTCTTTGGGGATACGGGTTACACTAACATTGTTATCAGCATAATAATCAAGACCAAATTTTGCACTATCATCATATAAACTCCAATAGAAATATCATTTCACATTTGCTCCTCTCCTGCATTAGTAATGGACAACATTAAGTATTTATGTGAATAAATAAAACTTAGAATTAGTTGTATATATTAATCTACTTACTTGGTTGCACTATGGACGGAATACAAATGTTCACGAATAAAATCAATCCGAAATTGATCTTTTAATATAACATCAAGGGATAGGTCCGGATTATTGGGAATACCTAAATAGAAAAGGACACAAAAACATATTGTTAATGTTGTTTTAATGTTTTATCATAATAAATTTAATCACATAAAATTAAATACTTTAGAATCCAATATATAATTACTAGAGCTCCATTTACGATTCTCAGTAATGCAGATCTGGCGGTGGTGGTTGGAATCTGGCACTGCGGGTGGTGGGGGTGCTTTTGTTATTTTATAAAATTTTTATATATTAGGATGTTTAGTTAAATTAGCAAACCTAGGGGGTTTTTTTTGAAATTTTTAAATTTATAAAAAACTAAAATATCAAACTTTCAAGGGCATTATAGTCTTTTCACCATTACCAAACAAAAATCACTAATAGGCTAATAGCACATGACAGAAGGTACCTATTTGTCATTTCAAAACTTTTTGGATACCAATTCGTCGTTACGGCAAACCTTGGGTATTTGTAAGTCATTCAGCCTAAATAAAAATGTATCCACCCGCTCCTTCACCCTAAAAATGTGAAGAAGTGCTGATTAGTACAAAAAAAAAAAAAAAAAAAAAAAAAAATTAAAAATTAAAAACTAAAAAATAAAAAATAAAAATGGTTATTAATTAGAAATAATAATATAATTTCATATCCACATATATACCTGTGGACCAATAGGAACTCCATTTTTCTCTCCGATGCCACAATTACACAATATAAAGAAAATAAATCATCCAATTTCTTGAAATTTTTAGATAAATATAATTATTTGAATATAAAGTAAAGTCATTTTTATAATTTAAACTTACTTGTAGTATTAACGAACTGGTCAAGGGCCTCACTGCCAACAGTCATATTGACTAGTGTCGGGGCAATTAAATTTATTGGAATGTTTTTAGCATAGCGACTTGTGTTAAAATTGATTCCGATAAAATCATAAGATTTTTTAATACCATCTTTTTCTCTTCATCGGTGAAGCTTGGTAGCCTATCCCTTACAATTTCTTTCATAATTTTTGGATAATCTCCATATACAAGTGGGTCCATATACCATCCCCATTCAAAGTCCATTCCTCTTTTGGCAGCTTGTTTATCTTCCAATGAATCTGAAAATGGCACATAATATGGTCCTATAATCATAATCCCAATTGTACCCCTTGTTTTGTCTGGAAATGGTCTTTGTAGAGCCTAGCAGCAGGTGCATGGGCAAGTAGAAGGTTGTGAGACACATTATAAGGTTCTATAGATGAATTTCCTTCTTGACATCTTGTTCTATCTGAGCATCTATAAAATTGACCCAATTCCGTATCAAAGCTGAATCTTGCCAAAAAAAAAAAAAAAAAAAATTGGCTCAACCATTATAATCCAATACTATACTCTAGCTCCAAATGCTTTGAAACAAATTTCAGCAAAGTTTTTGAAATCATCCACTTGTATATGGTACCAAAGAGCAATGGACTCTGAATTGGGATGGTATATGGACCCACTTGTATATGGAGATTATCCAAAAATTATGAAAGAAATTGCAAGGGATAGGCTACCAAGCTTCATCGATGAAGAGAAAAAGATGGTTAAAAAATCTTATGATTTCATCGGAATCACTTTTTATACAAGTCGCTACGCTGAGAACATTCCAATAAATTTAGCTGTCCCACCACGAGTCAATATGATTGTTGGCAGTGAGGCGCTTGACCAATTCGGTAATACTACAGGTAAGTATTTAATTATAAAAATCTTATTATTTTATATTCAAATAATTATATTTATCTCAAATTTTCAAGAAATTCGATGATTTACATTCTTTGTATTGTATGATTGTGGCAGCGGAGAGAAACGGAGTTCCTATTGGTCCACAAGTATGCATATGGATATGAAATATATATTGATTTCTAATTAATAACCCTCTTTAATTCTAGTAATTTGTCTTGTGTGCGGGCTACTTCTTCAGATTTTCCGGCCTAAGGGGTTGGATTCATTTTTGTTTATCCAAAAGGGCTCGAAATACTTCTAATTTATATCAAGTAAAAATATCAAAACCCTCCAATCTATATTACTAAGAATAGTACATGGAGCTTTTGTTATTAGATATTGGTTCTATAGTACTTAATTTATGCAATTAAAATTTGTTCTGATAAATTATTTAGACAATGCTAACAATATATATATATATTAATTTTTTGAGTAGGTATTACGATAATTCAGACGTACCCTTGATGTTGCTCTTACATATCAAATTCTAAGTTTTATATTTGTTCTTATAAATGCTTATTGATGTCCATTACTGATGCAGGCCAGGAGCGAATGTTAAAGGGTATTTCTATTGGAGTTTATATGATGATAGTGCAAAATTTGGACTTTATTAATATGCTGATACAAATGGTAGCATAACCCATATCCCCCCAGACTTTGCTAAATGGTACAAAGATTTCCTCACAACATAGAGATTAAAGCTTATGGATTATTTTGTTTCGTTATTATCAGACAATGATTTGTTTGATTGTTTAGAGAAATAAAGATTATTTCCAACTTATTATTAATATTTTAAAACAATACGAATACACAACTCTCAATAAATTCTATAACATTTTCACTACACCAAACAATTATTGGGCTGAATAAAACCAGAAGAAGATCCATCAGCATGGCTACATGAAGCTTCAGCTGGTTCATTCTTATAAGTGAGCTTTACATCTTCCAAGCTTATCCCAGAACATGGATTCTCCAGGCTGCAATCAAACTTCACCGCAACTTTGGTTGCTGATGTTCCATGAATATCTTGGTATGTCACATCATTTATTTTCACCCGTGAAGCCTGTTACATAATCCAAGTACACAGAAGGGTAAAGAGTTATAAGATTATACATTACAAAATATTCTCAGGTTGAAACTTTAAATTTAGGCTTAAAATACAGACAGTTATGTGAAGTGAGAAACAGATAATGAAGACGTAAGTCTGCGTTAGAGAATAACTTTATTATATATAGTTTATATTCGTAATTAAATGTAGCGTTCATACCTGCCAGGGCAACTTTTGTTGTCAGGGCAGTAATTTTGATCGATAACGATAGGATTCTGGACATTGTTCATGGTGGCATGTTGAAAAAGAATGTTCCTAGCAAAACCACTGCTAGGTCTCCCCCAAGATTTTATCCTAACGCCATTTTGAGTGCCTGAAAATGTAACAGTTTTTGCTGTCACATTTTGTACTCCAGCCTCTTCTTGTTCCTTGCCAAGACTACCAATGCTACAATAAGATCATAACATTACAAATTTAGTACCAGATATACAAACAATAATGCTAAAAGCAGTTAGAAATAATCATTTCAGGATGTCTTGTTTTGACAATAACTTTCACCTGATCCCATGGCCAGGGCCACATGCAACATTCTCAATCCACAAATTGGTAGTACCAGGGCCAATCGACACACAATCATCACCAGTGCCAATCCTGGAGTTCAAGATTGTGACGCTGCTCGATGATTGCACATGAATTCCATCGGTGTTAGGACTATCGCCTGAGGCTGAAATCTTAACCCCTTGTGCTTTCACATTGTTGCATTCGTTGATAACAATATGAAACTTCTGGCTATTTAACGATGTTAATCCATTTCTCATAATATTATTGGAGTTGGTAAACTCTAGCGTCTGCACATCAAACACAAGAATAAAAACTTGTTATGAAAATAAATTTACCGAAAAATTCTCTGCAGCAACTCTAGTACTTAAACATCAATCTTTAAACTTACCGTGGCGCCACTGGGGCACCTTTCGCCTGTCTTTATACAAGTCCACAAGCCAGCACCTTGGCCATCAAGAGTGCCACCATTAATGGAAACTCCATTAACATGCTCAAAGACTAACCAGTTATCAGCATTTCCAATAACGTTATAATCTGCTGGAGCCACAAGAGTGCCATCAATACGTAAGGTAATATCATTGTTCTTGCATTGGCCTTTAAACTCAACTTTGCCTAGCAAGAACCTCCCTTGTGGCACATAAACGGTGGCGGCCTCAGTGGAGCCACAGGCTTTAGTCCATGCATCAAGAAAGGCTTGTGTTGAGTCAGTTTTGGCATCGAGTTTAGCTCCTAAGCTGACCACATTGTAACTCACAGGACTCCCTAAAGATGAAGTAATGAAGAGGATTAAACTAAGTAGAAAATGACAGAATTCATTGGTTTTGCCATTTCTTCTTTGATGATTATAAGATAGAAGGATAGAGAATTTGAGGATTTGAAGGTTTTCTGATGGAGTTGAAATGTTTTAGTTCATGGCGTATTTATAAGAGTGCGTGTTGTCCATTTTCAACATATACACATGGCAATTTGTTGAACAGTGTATTGTTGCTTGACAAAATAAATTTCATTAACCACGGGCAATTTAATTCATTGGAAGGTTAGATTACTTCCATTTGAATAGGTTAATTTTTCAACCATAGGCATGTGGACATGGATATGGATTCACATATAACATGCAAATGAATGTGGTTTTACATTATGAATAATCTTTTATCATGTCAAAAATATTTTAATTGTTTAAAATATTTTGATGATGAGAAAACATTTGAAATACTTCTTATAGCAATATTCCACTGTTCAACAATATAGGATCCTCAATTTTTGGGATTATATAAGTTTATAAACATAATTTTTTATAACATTCTCACATATAAGACATAAGAAACTTTTCAAAACATAGATAAGACTTTGCTCTGGAATATTGAAAGTTTCTGGAGGTTGCGTTACCTTTGATCCGAGAAGGGAAGGTTGTTTATCTTGAAGACATTGATGGAGGTCTTGAAAATGCTTCTGCTGCTCTTGCAGGTTTATTTAATGGACACAATATTGGGAAACAAGTAGTTCTAGTTTCCAGGGAGTAATATAATTCAAGCCTTCTTTTAATGTTGTAGAACAAAAAGAATATTTCCAGGGAGTAATATTCTTTTTGTTTTTATTTTTAAGTTTTTGAATAAGTAATACTTTAATTTCAACCATAGGCATGTGGACATAGGTTTACATATAACATGCAAATGAATGTGGTTTTACATTATGAATAATCTTTCAACATGTTGGTGTAAAAAATCAACAGAATTTTTAACTTAAAAATATTTTAATTATTCAAAAATTTTGATGATGAGAAAATATTTGAAATACTTCTTATAACTATTCACGGAAATAGTATTTGGTGTTTTTAGTGGAAAAACAATTATCAATTAGCAAATTTTTTTCCACTGTTCAACAATAAACATAATTTTTTAATATAAGACATAATAAACTTTTCATAATATAGATAAGACAAAACATAGCATAATCAAAACACATAAATATAAATTTTATTATTTTTTATTATAAATTTGAAGCATTATCAAAAACATAGCACAATGTAGAATCCTTAATTTTTTTGGGATTATACTGTACTACAGACTTGTTCATGTAGGAAAAATATTGTTAAATATAGGTTTGATAAACTACATCAAATATAATGATACGAGATAAACACATGCTATGAGAGAATGATTTTTCTCGTAAGCATGTTTAGAAGTTGTTATATCAATACGTGAGTTGTTGTCAAGGTAATAGATTTATCCGAGAATATATTGGTGAGTATCAATGGTTGTTACACCACATTAACTATAATAAACATCCATATCTAAAAACTTTACTGGTTGGAATTTTTGGCCTGGGATTATAATCTTGACGTAAAATTGTGATTTACCCCGATGAAGAGAGGTTTGATTAAGATTTGTAAGCTTATGATTTTCCGGAAGTAACCAAAAATCAAGAATCGTCACTGCTTACTCATTTAATTGAGATTAATAAACAACAATCGTTCAACTGTATAAATACACTTGATGGTCATGAGCTAGCAACAAAAATCAAGAATATTTTTGAGTTGTGAAAAATTAAAGCAAAAACAAGCAATAATGGCCAGTGGTGGTGAAGTGGTGAACAACAAGCAAGTGATATTGAAGCAGTTTGTCAATGGAAATCCAAGGGAATCAGACATGGTGGTGAAAACAAGTTCAATATCATTGAAAGTGGAATCAGGTTCAAATCCTATTGTTGTGAAGAAACTCGTTTGTCTTGTATGTAAATGAAAGTTTGTCCAGTAAAATTTATTTTTAAATATATTTTAGTGTTAAACAATTAGAATATCGCTTGGACTTAATTGAATAAATATTGTTCACCTTAATCCTAACTTTTATGAATTTTTTTTAAGGTTTATAAAAGTGTCATTTACTGAGAACATGTTTATTTATGAACACCACATCTTATAGCCAATTTCAGGGTGGTATATGATACGACAATATCTATTTGGTTGGGTTTAGATTATTATAAATTCATTCTTATATGTTGTTAGTTAATGCTTGCATAGAATTTAATCTATTTTACTTATTTGAACGACTTTTGCATTTCGTCCTAACTTTTATACATCTAAAGAATGCTTTTGCTTATACTATGTGGTTATTATATCTTCATGTTTTGTTTTTTGAAAGCAAGGCTTGGTAATTTTAGTTCGATCAAAATATAAGCTTATAAACATAATTTTTATAACATTCTCACATATAATACATAATAAACTTTTCATAACATAGATAAGACAAAATAGAGGTGGGAATTAAGCTTGGACCCAAAAAGCCCAGCCCAAAAAATCAGTCCTATAAGGATTGTTACTAGGACCGGACCAGGCCCAAGGGAGGAGGGCCCGAGCCCAGGGCCAGTCCGTCCTCCACCCCCTTCCTCAATTTCCTTTTAACCTTGGTAAAATGTTCAAAACTTCCATTTTTAATATAAAATTGACAAAAAGATTTTACTAAAAAAAGTATCCAAACCCATAAGACCGGTCCTATAGGCCCATGATAAATCTCATGGGCCCAGAACCGGTCCTGATTATTTGGGCCCAGGCCTTTCCCACCTTTAAGACAAAACATAGTAAAAATGACCGAGTGCTATCATACTTGCATTAAATATAGTTAAAATGGGCTGGCCCGGTAGTGTTGCCCTTTCATAGGCCTTTAACTGGGCTTTGAAATGAGCTCTGTAGAAAAGTCCAAAACCATTCTTGGAGAATTTCTATTACATTGTGCCAACACAGCAATGAATATTGAAGAAAAATCCAGTCTACAAGCAAGGATGATCGTCATCGATCCCACAAGCAAACGTAAACAAGAACCTAGAAGTGTCTTCCACTGTTTCACAATATAATCGTCATTGCTGACTCAAATCACTTGAATTTAAACGAGATATACATCAATCATGCAACTATAAATACAAATCATAATTTTCATGCTGCAGAACCAAGAAAAAGTAATGGCTAGTGGTGGTGAAGTGATGAAGAACAAGCAAGTCATATTGAAGCACTTTATTGATGGAGCTCCAAAAGAATCTGACATGGTGGTGAAGACGAGTTCAATATCTTTGAAAGTAGAGCCAGGTTCAAATGCTGTTGTTGTGAAGAATCTTTACTTGTCTTGTGATCCTTACATAGGGAGCCGCATGAAGAAGTTCGAACATCCTGATTTCAGTTCTTTCAAACCCGGCTCTGTAAGCATTGTTTAAATATATTTGACTCAAATATTATATTAAGTAATTACAGAATCCGAAAAGTCGAAGCTGTTAGGAAAAATGTTTTTATTTTGTTTTGTTTTGTTTCTTATGCAAGCTTTCTGATGCATTTAAGTTGATGGTGGAAATTATATGCAGCCATTGGAAGGGTTTGGAGTGGCTAAAGTTGTGGATTCAGGGAATCCGGGTTTTAAGAAGGGGGATTTGGTTTGGGGGACTGTTGGATGGGAATAGTACAGTGTTATTGAGAATTCTGAAAAACTCTTCAAAATCCATCATATTGATGTTCCCTTGTCCTACTATACTGGAATTCTTGGTGAGTTCTGTTTCCTCTCTTGATGATCTCAAGGTCTCTCTGAATATTTGCATGCAATTACTATATTATTTTCTGTTCTGTTTATATGGATTTTCCCAGGTTCACACTCCTTTCAGAATATTAATTTGTTGATAATCTCGAGGATAGTATTAATTCTAGTTTGAAGCAATATGAATTGATAAGATCACCTATTTGTGTTTGTGTTTTGTTTTGTTTTGTTTATAGGTATGCCTGGTATCACTGCTTGGGCTGGTTTCTATGAAGTAGCTGCTCCTAAGAAAGGAGAATATGTCTTTGTTTCAGCGGCAGCAGGTGCAGTTGGTCAGCTTGTTGGGCAATTTGCAAAATTAATGGGCTGCTACGTTGTTGGGAGTGCTGGAAGTAAAGAAAAGGTGAGCAAATTCCTCTTGGAATACCTCATTATCGCATCTCACATCAGCAGTAAATAATTCTGAGATTCAGTTTTTAATGCTTCAGTCCGCTTGCCTAAGTAGGTACGTGTAAAGTCCATGTTATCCAATTTGTGGTTATAATTAATCTTTTCTCGTACAAATATTTTAGGTTGAAATTTTGAAGAACAAGTTGGGGTTTGATGATGCTTTCAACTACAAGGAGGAGAATGACTTGGATGCAGCTTTGAAAAGGTGAAGTTTCAGGAAAAGAAGAGTGGAAGCAGGGGCCATTCCCCCCTCAAACTGAAAAAATTCTTAGAATGGAAACTCATTGGACATTTCCATTTTTTTTATTTTTTTTTATTTTTTGCAGGTGCTTTCCTGAGGGCATTGACATTTACTTTGACAACGTAGGAGGAAAAATGCTGGATGCAGTGCTTCTAAACATGAGACTCAAGGGTCGAATTGCGGTGTGTGGAATGATCTCACAGTACAATCTTAGCCAGCATGAAGGTGTGCACAATTTGATGAACACTCTTATAAAGCGGATTCGCATGGAAGGATTCTTAGTCTTCGATTACTTTCCTCAATATTCAAAGTTCCTGGAAGTTGTTTTGCCTTTGATCCGAGAAGGAAAAATTGTTTATCTTGAAGACATTACTGAAGGCCTTGAAAATGCACCTGCTGCTCTTGTTGGTCTATACAGTGGACGTAATATTGGGAAACAAGTAGTTTTAGTTGCTAGGGAGTAATTGAAGCGTTGTCTTGTATATGCTGTTGCCACTCTTCTAATAAATAAAAATCGTAATCTATTTTTATCAAAACGAATTAGTTCTAAAACACAATCAAATTCAAATTCAAATTGAATTGGAACAACATTTATTATTATAGACAGACATGAACCTGTACGAAAGGGATGCCGCTGGCGCTAAGTCTAAGCTAATTAATTTCATTTCTGGTATTTTTCTTTCTCATAATCAACATCAGGATCATTGCTTCCATTGTTATCTTCTTCCCCTTTTTCAAGTGTATCTGAGGCACACGGTACGATATGAAAATAGTTATAACAGAAACTGCAGAAAAAGCATAACGAATTGTGATACCCCTTTTGAATGAATCCATGAATTTCCATAGCTCGTCAAGTTCTTTGCAGGATATTAGATTAGAGCCCCTCCAGAAAGTTCCTTGTTAAAGGCGTAGCCATCTCCTGTTAAACTGATATGGACAAAGTGAGGCACTGGTCCAGGTAAGTGATCAAGAGAAACAGTGAACTTGCTGATGTGTCGAAGCTGGCCAAGTTTCCCTGGAATTCGACCTGTAAAACGGTTGTTGTTGAGTGCAAGCTCTTTCAGATTAGTGCAGAGAAATATTTTTTATGGGATTTTACCCGAAAATCTGTTGTTGGAGAGGTCAAGTGCTGAGAGAAATGTTAAACTTACCCAGATTTGAACTGGGACCAAGCCAAAAAGGTGGCTCCCTGAAAGGTCTAAACTTACCAAGGTTATGCAATTCTGAATTCCTCGAGGGAACTCTCTCTTGAGCCCCATATCTGTGAGGTTAATACTGAGTCTGAATAACCTGACGTCATCTTCGCCCAACAAGCCACCCGCTCATATTGACAGAAGGAACCTGGTGTAATGTCGCGAAAGGTCCATGAAGATAAGCCATTGAAAGTATCTTCTAAAGAATCTTTATAGAACGAAGGCAGTACAAATCGAGGGTTAGGCCATTGCTAAAGCTGGAAGTACTAGCAAGATAGCAGACAGAGTAGAGAACAAGAACAAAAAACTGTTTCACTAAATGCCATTTGCTTATGTTTACAAAGAATATACAGAAATTGACTGAATTGACAAATGATGCTTATTCCTAACCTGCAAAGAACATACCGAAATTAATTTGGAAAACAAGCATAAAGCGAGAGCCATTTTCTGCATTTCCAAACCAATGTGCTGACATAAGGATAGTTTGGGTTGAAGGGATTTACAATTTCTGTGGCTTTTAATATCCAATAGTTCAGGAGACTTCACATTGAAAAACAGAGGACTGATGTGGGCTAGAAAGAAAGATGACGGAGAGAGCTTAATACGTTAGATTTGTCAGACCACTATTAGATAATATTATATTTAGGGTATTTTTGTACTTTTCCTTACTGATTACTGATTAGCTTTGTGTATTTTGGTGATTAGCTATGTGTAGACGCTGACGCTTATCATGTTAGCCTCTTGTACCTATTTAACTTGTATTCTTCTGTAATCATTACTCGAACATATAATATACCAGCTGCAGAATTCCCCTGGCATCAAAGCGGTTATGTTGCTGGTTTATGTGGATGATTTGGTTCTCATGGAGTCGTCATCCTTGGATCTTGCTGATTTTGTCATTGGCTTATGTTCCATCTTTGCCCGCCATGACTTGGGTTCTCTTGGTTTCTTTTTGGGTCTAGAGGTTACTTAAGAACTGCACATGTTGTATCTCTCGCAACGCCGGTATATGGTGGATCTACTTCGCCGTTTTCAGCTTGAGTCTTGTGCCCCATGTGCTACACCTATTAGTCCATATAAACTAGTGCTTCCTACTGATGAGGACCTCCTCTTTGACACTACTTTGTATAGAAGTAAGGTTGGGGGTCTACAGTACCTTACTCTTACTTAGCTTGGCTTGATATTGCTTTTGCTATAAATTAGGCTGCTCAATGGTTGTCTGCTCCCACTCACCATGATCTGTGTGCCCTTTAACAGATTTCCAGGTACATCAGAGATACTCTCACTTGTGGTCTCACTTTTCATCATGCCTCTAGCTTTCATCTCTTGGCATATTCTAATTCTGATTATGCCACTGACGTGTCTACTTGACACTCTGTTAGTGGTGGCTGTGTGTTCCTTGGTCGGAATCTCATCTCTTGGACTACCAAAAAGCAAGCTACTATTTCTCACTCTAGTGCCGAATTTGAGTATCGTGCTCTTGCTCACGTTACCGTTGATCTGCGATGGTTTTGTTTTCTTTTCCAGAAGCTTGGCCTACCTTTGACTTCTTCTCCATTATTGCTTTGTGACAATCAATCCGCTCTCCACATGGGCACAAATTTTTTCTTTCATACTCGTACTCGACATATTAACATTGACCTTCACTTTATTCGTGAGCTTGTTGCACGAGGTGCTCTTTATCTTCGGCATGTTCCCGCAGCCTCTCAACTTGCTAATCTTTTCGCTAAGGGCCTTTCTCATGAGCCTTTTCAATAGCTTTGTTTCTTATTGCGGCTTCGTGATCTCCCACTTTAATTGTGGGGGAGTATTAGATAATATTATATATATAGGGTATTTTTGTACTTTTACTTGGTGATTAGCTTTGTGTATAGGCTGTCACTTATCCTGTTGGTGATTAGCTTTGTGTACAGGCTGACGCTTATCATGTTAGCCTTTTGTCACGACCCACTTGCTTGGTGACTCAAGTGGGCTGCACGTTGCTTAGTGGCGAGCTTGTTAGTTGTGTGAGCGTTAGGCTGCTTAACTTATTTCCGAAGGGTTAAGGCCGCACGAACTTAGCAAAGAAGTTAAGTGCGTGACACTTTTGTACCTATTTAACTTATATTCTTTTGAAATCATTACTTGAACATATAATATACAAGCTGCAGAATTCTCAACTACTGGGCAATCCATTTTAAGGAAATGATTTAGTATACAATTAATTGATTTATCAGAAGTACGAAACAATTAAAGGAAATCTTATCAGAAATGAGAAATCAAATTGGACAAATAAGTTTTATTTGATACACTTCAGTCCATATTTGTCACTGCATTAATGTGACTTACATTGAAAGTACATATTTCAGGTCTTTATTTTCTTTATCCTGGTTCTGTTATTTCATGATCAACTTCAACAACTTCATCTTCCATGACCATAGCACGCAGTGTTTTGTAAACTTCAAGCATTCTCGGCCTTTGATCAGGGAAGGGCTGAACACACTGACATGCGAGTTTAAGGAATTGAAGGATTTCACCGTCGAATCCTTGACCTATTAGAGACTTATCAAAGTCATAACCAGGAAAGATAGAAGAGCCCTCTGAAAGATGAGTCATTTGATCAATTTCACTAGGCTCCTTTCCGGTGACAAGCTCAAGAAGCACGAGTCCAAAGTTGTGGACATCCTCCTGAAAGAAAACAAATTGCCAAAACTCTCTATTGGCACAAAATCTCTTTGTTGAATCACCGAAATCATTTGGGTTCAAGTGCATCGACTGAGTGAAATTCCCCCCCTCAAACTGAAAAAATTCTTAGAATGGAAACTCATTGGACATTTCCTTTTTTTTTATTTTTTTTTATTTTTTGCAGGTGCTTTCCTGAGGGCATTGACATTTACTTTGACAACGTGAGAAAAATGCTGGATGCAGTGCTTCTAACATACTCATCAAGGTCGAATTGCGGTGTGTGGAATGATCTCACAGTACAATCTTAGCCAGCATGAAGGTGTGCACAATTTGATGAAACCTCTTATAAAGCGATTCGCATGGAAGGATTCTTAGTCTTCGATTACTTTCCTCAATATTCAAAGTTCCTGGAAGTTGTTTTGCCTTTTGTCCGAGGAAAAATTGTTTATCTTGAAGACATTACTGGCCTTGAAAATGCCCTGCTGCTCTTGTTGGTCTATACGTGGACGAATATTGGGAACGTAGTTTTAGTTGCTAGGGAGTAATTGAAGCTTTGTCTTGTATTGTTGTTGCCACTCTTCTAATAATAAAAATCGTAATCATTTTATATCAAAACAATTAGTTCTAAAACCACAATCAAATTCAAATTCAAATTGAATTGGAACAACATTTATTATTATAGACAGACTGACCTGTACGAAAGGGATGCCGTGGCGCTAAGTCTAACTAATTAATTTCATTTCTGGTATTTTCTTTCTCATAATCAACATCAGGATCATTGCTCCATTGTTATCTTCTTCCCCTTTTTCAAGTGTATCTGAGGCACCACGGTACGATATGAAAATAGTTATAACAAAACTGCAGAAAAAGCAAACGAATTGTGATACCCCTTTGAATGAATCCAGAATTTCCATAGTCGTCAAGTTCTTGCAGGATATTAGATTAGAGCCCCTCCAGAAATTCCTTGTTAAAGGCTAGCCATCTCCTGTTAAATGAATGGACAAAGTGAGGCACTGTCCAGTAAGTGATAAGAGAAACAGTGAACTTGCTGATGTGTCAGCTGGCCAAGTTTCCCTGGAATTCGACCTGTAAAACGGTTGTTGTTGGTGCAAGCTCTTTCAGATTAGTGCAGAGAAATATTTTTGGGATTTTACCCGAAAATCTTGTTGGAGGGTCAAGTGCTGGAGAAATGTTAAACTTCCCCAGATTTGAACTGGGCTAAGCCAAAAAGTGTCCCCTGAAAGGTCTAAACTACCAAGGTATGCAATTCTGAATTCCTCGGGGGAACTCTCTCTTGAGCCCCATACTTGAGGTTAATACTGATCTGAATAACCTACTCATCTTCGCCCAACAAGCCACCCGCTCATATTGACAGAAGGAACCTGGTGAATGTCGCGAAAGGTCCATGAAGATAAGCCATTGAAAGTATCTTCTAAAGAATCTTTATAGAACGAAGGCAGTACAATCGGGGTTAGGCCATTGCTTAAGCTGGAAGTACAAGCAAGATAGCAGACATTTATTTTTAAATATATTTTAGTGTTAAACAATTAGAATATCGCTTGGACTTAATTGAATAAATATTGTTCACTTTAGTCCTAACTTTTATGAATTTTTTTTAAGCTTTATAAAAGTGTCATTTACTGAGAATATGTTTATTTATGAACACCACATCTTATAGCCAATTTCAGGGTGATGTATGATATGACAACATCTATTCGGTTGGGTTTAGATTATTATAAATTCATTCTTATATATTGTTAGTTAATGCTTGCATAGTATTTAATCTATTTTACTTATTTGAACGACTTTTGCATTTCGTCCTAACTTTTATACATCTAAAAAATGCTTTTGCTTATACTATGTGGTTATTATATCTTCATGTTTTGTTTTTTGAAAGCAAGGCTTAGTAATTTTAGTTCGATCAAAATATAAGCTTATAAACATAATTTTTAGAACATTCTCACATATAAGACACAATAAACTTTTCATAATATAGATAAGACAAAATAGAGGTGGGAATTAGGCTTGGACCCAAAAAGCCCAGCCCAAAAAATCAGTCTTGTAAGGACCGTTACTAGGACCGGACCAAGCCCAAGAGAGAAGGGCCCGAGCCCAGGGCTGATCCCTCCTCCACTCCCTTCCTCAATTTCCTTTTAACCCTTGTAAAATATTCAAAACTTTCATTTTTAATATAAAATTGACAATAAATATAAGGGTTAAAATAAAGTTTAAAAAAAAAAAAATTGAAATTTCATGGACTCAGACTAGTCTCTGATTATTTGGGACCGAGCCCAGGACCGACTAGCCCGGGCCTTTCGCACCTCTAAGACAAAACATAGTATAATTCAAATATATAAAAAATGACCGTATGCTATCATTCTTGCATTAAGTATAGTTAAAATGGGCTGGCCCGGTAGTGTTGCCCTTTCATCGGGCCTTTAACTGGGCTTTGAAATGAGCTTTGTAGAAAAGTCCAAAACCATTCTTGGAGAATTTCTATTACTATTACATTGTGCTTTGAGATTGTAGCAAGTCTTAGAATCAATCCAGCGATGAATATTGAAGAAAAGTCTAGTCCACAAGCGAGGATAATCGTCATCAATCACACAAGCAAACGTAAACAAGAACCTAGAAGTGTCTTCCGCTGTTGCACAATATAATCGTCATTGCTGACTCAAATCACTTGAATTTAAACGAGATATACATCAATCATGCAACTATAAATACAATCCATAATTTTCATGCTGCAGAACCAAGAAAAAGTAATGGCTAGTGGTGGTGAAGTGATGAAGAACAAGCAAGTCATATTGAAGCACTTTATTGATGGAGCTGCAAAAGAATCTGACATGGTGGTGAAGACGAGTTCAATATCTTTGAAAGTAGAGCCAGGTTCAAATGCTGTTGTTGTGAAGAATCTTTACTTGTCTTGTGATCCTTACATAGGGAGCCGCATGAAGAAGTTCGAACATCCTGATTTCAGTTCTTTCAAACCCGGCTCTGTAAGCATTGTTTAAATATATTTGACTCAAATATTATATTAAGTAATTACAGAATCCGAAAAGTCGAAGCTGTTAGGAAAAATGTTTTTATTTTGTTTTGTTTTGTTTCTTATGCAAGCTTTCTGATGCATTTAAGTTGATGGTGGAAAATATATGCAGCCATTGGAAGGGTTTGGAGTGGCTAAAGTTGTGGATTCAGGGCATCCGGTTTTTAAGAAGGGGGATTTGGTTTGGGGGACTGTTGGATGGGAATAGTACAGTGTGATTGAGAATCCTGAAAAACTCTTCAAAATCCATCATATTGATGTTCCCTTGTCCTACTATACTGGAATTCTTGGTGAGTTCTGTTTCCTCTCTTGTTGATCTCAAGGTCTTTCTGAATATTTGCATGCAATTACTATAGTATTTTCTGTTCTGTTTAGATGGATTTTCCCAGGTTCACACTCCTTTCAGAATATTAATTTGTTGATAAACTCTTGAGGATAGTATTAATTCTAGTTTGAAGCAATATGAATTGATAAGATCACTTGTTTGTGTTTTGTTTTGTTTATAGGTATGCCTGGTATCACTGCTTGGGCTGGTTTCTATGAAGTGGCTGCTCCTAAGAAAGGAGAATATGTCTTTGTTTCAGCGGCAGCAGGTGCAGTTGGTCAGCTTGTTGGGCAATTTGCAAAATTAATGGGCTGCTACGTTGTTGGTAGTGCTGGAAGTAAAGAAAAGGTGAGCAAATTCCTCTTGGAATACCTCATTATCGCATCTCACATCAGCAGTAAATAATTCTGAGATTCAGTTTTTAATGCTTCAGTCCGCTTGCCTAAGTAGGTACGTGTAAAGTCCATGTTATCCAATTTGTGGTTATAATTAATCTTTTCTCGTACAAATATTTTAGGTTGAAATTTTGAAGAACAAGTTGGGGTTTGATGATGCTTTCAACTACAAGGAGGAGAATGACTTGGATGCAGCTTTGAAAAGGTGAAGTTTCAGGAAAAGAAGAGTGGAAGCAGGGGCCATTCCCCCCTCAAACTGAAAAAATTCTTAGAATGGAAACTCATTGGACATTTCCATTTTTTTTATTTTTTTTTATTTTTTGCAGGTGCTTTCCTGAGGGCATTGACATTTACTTTGACAACGTAGGAGGAAAAATGCTGGATGCAGTGCTTCTAAACATGAGACTCAAGGGTCGAATTGCGGTGTGTGGAATGATCTCACAGTACAATCTTAGCCAGCATGAAGGTGTGCACAATTTGATGAACACTCTTATAAAGCGGATTCGCATGGAAGGATTCGTAGTCTTCGATTACTTTCCTCAATACTCAAAGTTCCTGGAAGTTGTTTTGCCTTTGATCCGAGAAGGAAAGATTGTTTATCTTGAAGACATTACTGAAGGCCTTGAGAATGCTCCTGCTGCTCTTGTTGGTCTATTCAGTGGACGCAATATTGGGAAACAAGTAGTTTTAGTTGCTAGGGAGTAATTGAAGCCTTGTCTTGTATATGTTGTTGTCACTCTTCTAATAAATAAAAATCGTAATCTATTTATATCAAAACAAATTAGTTCTAAAACACAATCAAATTCAAATTCAAATTAAATTGGAACAACATTTATTATTATTGACAGACATGAGCCTTGTACGAAAAGGGATGCCGATGGCGCTAAGTCTAATCTAATTAAGTTCATTTCTGGTATTTTTCTTTCTCATAATCAACATCAGGATCATTGCTCCCATTGTTATCTTCTTCCCCTTTTTCAAGTGTATCTGAGGCACACGGTACGATATGAAAATAGTTATAACAGAAACTGCAGAAAAAGCAAAACGAATTGTGATACCCCTTTTGAATGAATCCATGACTTTCCATAGATCGTCAAGTTCTTTGCAGGATATTAGATTAGAGCCCCTCCAGAAAGTCCCTTGTTAAAGGCATAGCCATCTTCTGTTAAATTGACATGGACAAAGTGAGGCACTGGTCCAGATAAGTGATTAAGAGAAACAGTGAACTTGCTGATGTGTCGAAGCTGGCCAAGTTTCCCTGGAATTCGACCTGTAAAACGGTTGTTGTTGAGTGCAAGCTCTTTCAGATTAGTGCAGAGAAATATTTTTTATGGGATTTTACCCGAAAATCTGTTGTTGGAGCGGTCAAGTGCTGAGAGAAATGTTAAACTTCCCCAGATTTGAACTGGGACTAAGCCAAAAAGTTGGCCCCCTGAAAGGTCTAAACGTACCAAGGTCATGCAATTCTGAATTCCTCGTGGGAACTCTCTCTTGAGCCCCATATCTGTGAGGTTAATACTGAGTCTGAATAACCTGACATCATCTTCGCCCCAACAAGCCACCCGCTCATATTGACAGAAGGAACCTGGTGTAATGTCGCGAAAGGTCCATGAAGATAAGCCATTGAAAGTATCTTCTAAAGAATCTTTATAGAACGAAGGCAGTACAAATCGAGGGTTAGGCCATTGCTAAAGCTGGAAGTACTAGCAAGATAGCAGACAGAGTAGAGAACAAGAACAAAAAACTGTTTCACTAAATGCCATTTGCTTATGTTTACAAAGAATATACAGAAATTGACTGAACTGACTAATGATGCTTATTCGTAACCTGCAAAGAACATACCGAAATTAATTTGGAAAACAAGCATAAAGTGAGAGCCATTTTCTGCATTTCCAAACCAATGTGCTGACAGAAGGATAGTTTAGGTTGAAGGGATTTATAATTTCTGTGGCTTTTAATCTCCAATAGTTCAGGAGACTTCACATTGAAAAACAGAGGACTGATGTGGGTTAGAAAGATAGATGACGGATAGAGCTTAATACGCTAGATTTGTCAGACTACCACTAGATAATATAATATTTAGGGTATTTTTGTACTTTTCCTTAGTGATTACTGATTAGTTTTGTGTACTTTGGTGATTAGCTTTGTGTGTAGGCTCACGCTTATCATGTTGAATAATAATAAACACTTACAAAGTCCTCATACAAAGATGTGTGTACAAAATGATGTGTCATATTATGATTAAGAAAGTGAATTTATAAAGTCAACTTTTTAACTAAAGTTAAATTCATTGTCTAATCATGGTATGACACATTATTTTATACATATATCTTTGTATGGAGACTTTGTAAATGTAGTATTACTCATGTTAGCCTCTTGTACCTATTTGACTTGTATTCTTTTGTAATCATTACTCGAACATATAATATACAAGCTACAGAATTCTCCTGGTATCAGAGTGGTTATTTTGTTGGTTTATGTGGATGATTTGGTTCTCACCGAGTTGTCGTCCTTGGATCTTGCTGATTTTGTCATTGAATTATGTTCCACCTTTGCCTGCCATGACTTGGGTTCTCTTGGTTTCTTTTTGGGTCTAGAGGTTACTCGAGAACTACACATGCTGTATCTCTCACAATGCCAGTATATGGTGGATCTCCTTCGCCGTTTTCAGCTTGAGTCTTGTGCCCCATGTGCTACACCTATTAGTCCATCCAAATCAGTGCTTCCTACTAATGAGGAGCTCCTCTCTGACATTACTTTGTATAGAAGTAAGGTTAGGGGTCTACAGTACCTTACTCTCACTTGGCTTGGCTTGATATTGCTTTTGCTGTAAATTAGGTTGCTCAGTGGTTGTCTGCTCCCACTCACCGTGATCTGCGTGCCCTTAAACAGATTTTCAAGTACATCAAAGGTACTCTCACTTGTGTTCTCACTTTTTATCATGCCTCTGGCTTTCATCTCTTGGCATATTCTAATTTTGACTGTGCCACTAACGTGTCTAGTCGACGCTCTGTTAGTGGTGGTTGTGTGTTCCTTGGTTGGAATCTCGTCTCTTGGACTACCAAGAAGCAAGCTACTATTTCTCACTCTAGTGCCAAATCTTAGTATCGTGCTCTTGCTCATGTTACCGTTGATGTGCGGTGGTTTTGTTTTCTTCTCCAAAAGCTTGGCCTACCTTTGACTTCTTCTCTGTTATTGCTTTGTGACAATCAGTCCGCTCGTCGCATGGCCATAAATTTTGTCTTTCATGCTCGTACTCGACATATTGACATTGACCTCCACTTTATTCGTGAGCTTGTTGCACGAGCTGCTCTTCGTCTTCGGCATGTTCCCACGACCTCTCAACTTGCTGATCTTTTCACTAAGGGCCTTTCTCATGAGCCTTTTCAATCGCTTTGTTTCTTATTGCAGCTTCATGATCTCCCACTTCAATTGTGGAGGAGTATTAGATAATATTATATGTAAGGTATTTTTGTACTTTTTCTTAATGATTAGCTTTGTGTATTTTGGTGATTAGCTTTGTGTCTAAGCTGACACTTATCCTTTTGGTGATTAGCTTTGTGTACAGGCTGACGCTTATCAGGTTAGCCTTTTGTACCTATTTAACTTATATTCTTTTGTAATCATTACTCCAACATATAATATACAAGCTGCAGAATTCTCAACTACTGGGCAATCCATTTTAAGGAAATGATTTAGTATACAATTAATTGATTTATCAGAAGTACGAAACAATTAAAGGAAATCTTATCAGAAATGAGAAATCAAATTGGACAAATAAGTTTTATTTGATACACTTCAGTCCATATTTGTCACTGCATTAATGTGACTTACATTGAAAGTACATATTTCAGGTCTTTATTTTCTTTATCCTGGTTCTGTTATTTCATGATCAACTTCAACAACTTCATCTTCCATGACCATAGCACGCAGTGTTTTGTAAACTTCAAGCATTCTCGGCCTTTGATCAGGGAAGGGCTGAACACACTGACATGCGAGTTTAAGGAATTGAAGGATTTCACCGTCGAATCCTTGACCTATTAGAGACTTATCAAAGTCATAACCAGGAAAGATAGAAGAGCCCTCTGAAAGATGAGTCATTTGATCAATTTCACTAGGCTTCTTTCCGGTGACAAGCTCAAGAAGCACGAGTCCAAAGTTGTGGACATCCTCCTGAAAGAAAACAAATTGCCAAAACTCTCTATTGGCACAAAATCTCTTTGTTGAATCACCGAAATCATTTGGGTTCAAGTGCATCGACTGAGTGAAATTCGACAACTTGGGTTCGAAATTCTGATCAAGTAAGATGGACTTGGAGCTCATGTCAAGATGGACAATTCCAAACTTGTGGTGGAGCCAAGACAAGCCTTTTGCAACTCCAGTTGCAATTTTAACCCTCAAAGGCCACTCCATGTTATGAACTGGCTCACCTTCTGCTGGATGAAGCCAGTCATAAAGGTTGCCATTTGACATGTACTCATATGCTAGAAGCCTTTCGTTCGATTCCACGCAGAAGCCAAGCACTTGAACTATTTTATCAGATCGTCTCAATCTCACCAGAGTTTTTAATTCCAACATCAATTGCTCTTCTAAGTACCGAGAGTCATGAAACTTCTTTACTGCAACGGACAGACCAATTGAGATATTTGCTTTGTACACTATCCCAATTTGTCCCACCCCAACGACAGTATCTTTGCCAAAATTGTTTGTTGCCCTACTAATATACTCCAACCTCAGTCTTGGAATCAGTCTCTCAAATGTAGCTATCTGTGTATAAAACAACTTTTTTTTAAGTTCTGAAGTGTAGACAACCATCAAAATCGAGCTAAAACTTGAATAAAATAGAGATAAATACGAAAGCAATATAACAGACAGACAAATCATAGACGATAAAGAGAGAAAATAATACACATAATTTACCCTGCTTTATCCAGTATAAGCTTCGTCCAACTGAGATAATATTATTGCAATATTTTTTCACTTCTCTCATTTACAATAAATGAATTATCCTATGACTGCTATCACACTCGTAATAAAAGAAAAATATGTTTATTTAGTAAGTTTAAATGAGTAATTATTGACATTTTATGAGAGAAATGTGAATATCCGTAACAGAGACTAACTGTATATGGAGACAAAAGAATACCTCTTTTCGTTCTTGATTCCCTTCTTCTATCTTCACCTGCCTGCACAGATGTGGCAATTTACTCAGTTGATCCGCTCCACTTCTCTTCATTCTCTTTAACATCAAAATGGCCATTGCTGCTAGAGTTATCTTCTTCTTCCGCTTCTTCTCTTGTATCCAAGGCAAGCAGTAGAACACGAAAACCGTCACAACTGAAACTCCAGAAAAATCTCATAACTAACCACAAACCCAATTTTGAATGAGTCAAACAAAATTTCGGTCTATCTTTGCAGGGTTCCAATGGCCCCCCGCAAAGTCCATTGTTGTTGGTGTAGACGAAATTTCAAATTAAATGAAGTAGAGAGATAGACGACTTTCTAAGTCAATTAAGCCTCCAAAACAGGTCAAGTAGTATTCCAAAGCAAGAGAAGAAAAAAAGAAAAGGCCATAATAATGTTTAATTATATATTTGACCCTATAAAATTAACATAGTACATGAGAAAATATGACAGACTGAAGCTGCTGTAATGTTGCTACAGTCCAGGTTAAGCGATTGAGAGGGTCTTCTAAGAAATGTTTAACAGACAGATGCATGAATCTAACTTTCTAAGCATGAATTTATGGGCCCTGTATGATGGACAATACAGAGGAAAATTTGTGAAGATTGTCCTCTTTAGAATTGTACTATGACTTCCAATAAATTTCTTAGTCAATCCCCAGTAAAGGAGTTTACACGTTTTATACTGGCTGCATTTTTCTTAGACTTTTCCTAGATTATACTTTCTTTAAAGCATTTTAATCAACATTCAGAGAAAAAACCAGCATTCCACAGGGTCATCCTGAATCCCCGAGCAGGGGATCGAGGCGGGTCTTGTACTTTAGCAAGAGCACTATAGAACTTGGAGAAAATCAGTAACCATCAATCTAAAAAATGGCTGATAAGAAACGTTAAAGACCTCTTGACAGATTATTATTATTATCAGAAACAAGATTCAGTACAGGAGTGGCAACAAGAAGCAACTGCAAGGACTTGTTTTCCACCATTGCGTCCACTGAGTAGACCTATAAGAGTAGCAGGGGCATTTTCAATCGAACTTTAAGATATATATGCAAACAAGGTTTATACCTGTCAAACTACAGGATTAATTTTCGTCCACTGTCAATTTGTTTTATTTGCCTGTCAAAAGTTTTAAAATTTTTATGTTGAACTTTAGAAGAATGCTATGATTTTTTCTTTAGTTGTCGATCTGCAAATTTATCTGTTCTCTATTAAGTGATCTAAACTTTATCATATTAAGCTGCAAATCATGTAAAGAAGATAACCACACTTGAATCTGAGACTGTCAATCATTTACCAGTACTGATGAGACAGCAGAGAGCTGTACTGAAAATTGTTGATTGTTCACTGGCTTCCAACCTTTTCCAGAATGTTTGTTGTTGTTACAAGAGGAGTTATGTCAAGGTTAACATGTCCTGTTAATTTGTCTCCGTTCTCATTCAGGATAATCCCTGGTATGTCAATGCGCATTCGAAGAAAATGTCTTAAGAGTACAGAATTTCAGATCCTGGAACGGTGTGAAACGGATACCCAATTTAAAATCAGTCAACAGAATTTCATACTAGATCTGATCGATACATAGACAATTATGAGGGGATGGACTTTTGCGTTGCAATATCTCTTGGGAGATACTATTAACTTGTATAGTCAATTACGTGTAAACCGCTGTTACGGGGCTGGACTTTTGAAATTAAATTAAATTGAATCATGTGGTGTCTCCGTAAGGAAAAAAAAATTTCTCTTGTACTGTTAATTTCAGGGGTCCCTATAAATTAATATTATTGTAGACTTTTTTCTTTTCTTTTCTCTTACTTTGGAATACTACTCTACTTGTTGCAGTGTAATTGGGAGCTTGACTTGGAAAGTCGTTGATCTGTCTACTTCATTTAATTTGCAGTCTCATCTGCTCTTTTTCTTAGTAATTTGTAGAAACATGGCTCTCTAGAATCAAAAGTTTGTTTATATATAATCTTTGCTCACTCTTTGTGTGTTATATATCTTTATTAGCTATATTGCATGCACGCAAATGGCTTTTAATTCAAGAGTTTTTTATGTTATTTTTATCTACACGTTAGTCTGGCATCTTGGTTGTGTAACTTTTAGCTTATGCTCTGAGGAAGACATTGCCTGCCTAAGAGCTCTTAAACATTCCTTTGAAGACCCATTGAATCGCTTAACATGGAGCTTTGACAACCTCACGGCAGCTTCATTGTGTAAACTTAATGGCGTTGAATGCTGGAATGATAATGATAATGATATCAGGCTAAACAGACTTTCCTTGGTGGACATGGGACTCAAGGGACTGTTTCCTCGCGGAATTAGGAATTGCTCATACTTAACACACTTAGACCTTTCAGGTAACAACCTTTTTGGACCAATCCCAGAAGATATTGCCTATTTACTACGGTTCTGTGTAAGATTGGACCTCTCCAACAATAGATTTTCCGGTGAAATCCCATCAAGTATATCTAACGTAACTTATCTGAACATCCTAATGCTTGACAACAATCTTCTAACCGGTCAAATTCCTAAGGAAATTGTTTACCTTCGA
Source organism: Pistacia vera (assembly GCF_008641045.1). Lineage (NCBI taxonomy): Eukaryota > Viridiplantae > Streptophyta > Magnoliopsida > Sapindales > Anacardiaceae > Pistacia > Pistacia vera. Next base: position 244,737 of record NW_022196620.1, read on the forward strand.
TGGATCAAGGAGTTTAGTGTTTCTAATAATATGTTGTCAGGACCGGTGCCAAACTTTGTCAATCTTAATGTCTCGGAAGAGAGCTACGCCAACAACAGTGGACTTTGCGGGGGTCCGTTGGAACCCTGCAAATATCATCGGTGGAAATTTGACTACTCATTCAAAAGTGGGTTCCTGGTTGGTTATGTGATTTCTACAGTTGTAGCTGTGACGGTTTTCATATCATACTGCTTTCCTTGGGTAGCTGTGAAGGGGAAGAAGAAGATTACTATAGCAGCAATGGTGCTTTTGATGATTAAGAGAATGAACAAGAAATATGAAGCCGATCAACTGAATCAGTCGCCACCTCTTTGCAGGCAGTTGAAGATAGCTGAAGCGGATCAAGTTGGAAAAGAGGTACTCTCTTTATTCATATATATATAGTACCGTGATTTCTATTATAGATATTTCATATTTTCTGTAAAATGTGAATTCTTTAGATGGTATTATAAACATTAAATGACAAACATTCAATCACTTTCATATATATGTGTGTGTGCAAGCTGTTGAAGTTGCCGACCACTTTAACATTGATGGGTTATGCAACCGCATTCGGGGTTCCCGCTGACCGGTCAATGGGCAGGAGTCCCACTCCCCGGTGAGCGGGTGAGGGTCGTCGGGGCAGCACCCCAAAGTCCATAAGCAGTTTTGGGCTTTTTTCCATGTATAACCGTTAAATGATTTCTTTCAAGTTATTAATTCTTTATTGGGTTTGGGCTTAAAAATATGAATTCTTGTAAAACTAGGTTTAATCTCTTAAACCTAGTATTTAAACACACTTTTCTCTTGTAATGAGTAATAACAAACTTCGTTATAAAATGAAAGATGTGAGACAATATTGAAATAATATTGACTCTGCTGGACGTAGCCTACATTGGGTGAACTAGGATAAATTGTGCCGATTACTTTCTCTCTTGATTGTTTGTGTTTGTTTGTTTACTGTACTCTCTATTTCGCACAAACAAGGCGTATACATCCATGTCTTTATGAAGCTAGAATTAAGCTTAAAATGGTAGTATGCGCTTCAGTGCTAATGAAAAAATGTTTTATACACAGATTGCTAAGTTGGAAAATCTGATTGCAAGAATGAACTTAGCATTTATCAGCAACGCAACAAACAATTTTAGTGAAGATAATGTAATTGGGATGGGACAAATGGGTACAATGTACAAGTCAACTCTCTCTAATGGCCAGCCCCTTGCAGTGAAGAAGCTACATGACTGTCCGTACTTAGAAGAGCAATTTATGTTTGAGCTAAAGACTCTGGTGCGATTGAGACAATCTCATAACTTAGTTCAACTCTTAGGCTTTTGCCTGGAGTCGAACGAGAGGCTTCTTGCATACGAATACATGTCAAATGGCAACCTTTATGATTGGCTTCATCCAGCTGAAGGTGAGCCAAGACGTAACATGGAGTGGCCTTTGAGGGTTAAAATTGCAACTGGAGTTGCAAGAGGATTGGCTTGGCTCCACCACAAATTCGAAATAGTCCACCTTGACATTAGTTCCAAGTGCATCTTACTTGATCACAATTTCGAGTCCAAGCTGTCGAATTTTAAACAGTCGATGCACTTGAACCCGAATGGTGAATGTGATTCGACTAAAGAATTCTGCGGTAATAGAGAGTTTTGGCACTTGGATTTTATTAAGGAGGATGTCCACAGTTTTGGACTAGTGGTACTTGAGCTGATCACCGGAAAGGAGCCTAGTGAAATTGACAAGTCCTCGTACAGTTTTGAGCGGATTACTCATCTTTCAGAGAGCTCTTCTAAGTTTCCGGATTATGCCATTGATAAGTCTCTAATTGGTCAAAGATTTGATGACGAAATCCTTCAGTTACTTGAAGTTGCATCTCAGTGTGTTCACCCCTTTCCTCATGAAAGGCCAACAATGCTTCAAGTGTACAAATCACTGAGTAAGATGATCATGGAAGATGAAGTTCCTGAAATTGGTGAAATAACAGAAACAGAATAGAAAAAATAGATAACAGGTTACTTATAGTGGGAAAATAAAGACTTGAAATATGTACTTTCAAGATACTAAATACAATACTGATCATCGGTTATCCAATTTTATTTCTCTTCTCTGCCAAGATTTCTTTTACTTGTTTCATTCTTTTGAGACAGCATTGTATATTGAATTTACTATCTAATATAGCTTTAAACGGCTAAAGATCCATTGTCATTACAGTTTGCATACCTTGAGGTTTGCTTTTAACTTATTAAAAGCAAGTTTATCTCCTGGTCATGGTTGACATAAGTTGAGGATGGGCATGAGCCCCTCCAGGGGACCTGGACCTATACTCAGTCTACCTTTCTAATACAATAAGGATAATGTGTACATATCAACCGGTTCAATGTTTCTCATAATCACTAGTCTGGAACAGTGCCCAACTTTGCCCATATCATTTTTATAAGAGATCTTAATTGTTTAACAACAAATTTATTTTGATATGAACATATACAAGACAAGGCTTCAGTTACTCCCTAGCAACTAAAACTATTTGTTTCCCAATATTGCGTCCATTGAATAGACCAACAAGAGCAGCAGGAGCATTTTCAAGGCCTTCAGTAATGTCTTCAAGATAAACAATTTTTCCTTCTCGGATCAAAGGCAAAACAACTTCCAGGAACTTTGAGTATTGAGGAACGTAATCGACAACTACGAATCCTTCGATGCGAACCCGCTTTATAACAATGTTCAACAAATTGCGTACACCTTCAGGCTGGCGAAGATAGTACTGTGAGATCATTCCACACACCACAATTCGACCCTTAATTCTCATGTTTAGAAGCACTGCATCCAGTATTTTTCCTCCTACGTTGTCAAAGTAAATGTCAATGCCCTCAGGAAAGCACCTGCAAAAAATAAAAAAAATATGGAAGTTTCCAATGAGTTTCCATTCCAAGAATTTTTCCAGTTTGAGGGGCAAATGGCCCCTTCCATCTCCTCTGTTCCTGAAACATCACCTTTTCAAAGCTGCATCCAAGTCATGCTCCTCCTTGTAGTTGAAAGCATCATCAAACCCCAGCTTGTTCTTCAAAATTTCAACCTAAAGTATTTGTACGAGAAAAAATTTAACTATAATCACAAATCAGATAACAGGGACTTCACCCGTATCTACTTAGTCAAGCGGACTGAAGCATTAAAAACTGAATCTCAGACTTATTCACTAGTGATGTGAGATGTGACAATAAGGTATTCCAAGAGGAATTCGCTCACCTTTTCTTTACTTCCAGCACTTCCAACAACGTAGCAGCCCATTAATTTTGCAAATTGCCCAACAAGCTGACCAACTGCACCTGCTGCTGCTGAAACAAAGACATATTCCCCTTTCTTAGGAGCAGCTACTTTATAGAAACCAGCCCAAGCAGTGATACCAGGCATACCTATGAACAAAACACAAACACAAACACAAAAAAGTGATCATTATCAATTCACATTGCTTCATTGCCATCTCATTGTCAAGGTATTCAAACTAGAATTAACACTATCCTCGAGTTTATCAACGAATTAATATTCTAAAAGTAGTGTGTACCTGAGAAAATTCATCTCAACAGAATATAAAATAATATATTAATGGTATGCAAATGAAAGACCTTGAGATCATCAAGAGAGGAAACAGAACTCACCAAGAATTCCAGTATAGTAAGACAAGGGAACATCAGTATGATGGATTTTGAAGAGGTTTTCTGGATTCTCAACCACACCGTACTCTTCCCATCCAACAGTTCCCCAAACCAAATTCCCCTTCTTAAAATCCAGATGCCCTGAATCCAAAACTTTAGCCACTCCAATCCCTTCCAATGGCTGCATACATTTTCCGCCATTAACTTAAATGCGTCAGAAAGCTTGCATAAGAAAAACAAAAACAAAAACAAAACAAAATAAAAATATTTGGCCTAATAGCTTCGACTTTTCGGATCCTGTAATTACTTAACATGATATTAAAGCCAAATATCTGAACAATGCTTACAGAGCCGGGTATGAAAGAATTGAAATCAGGATTTTCAAACTTCTTCATGCGGCTCCCCATGAAAGGATCACAAGACAAGTAAAGATTCTTCACAACAACAGCATTTGAACCTGGCTCTACTTTCAAAGATAATGAACTTGTCTTCACCACCATGTCAGATTCTTTTGGAGCTGTATTAATAAAGTGCTTCAATATCACTTGCTTGTTGATCATCACTTCACCAACACTAGCCATTATTATTTTTTGTTGCTGCAACATGAAAATTATCGTTTGTATTTATATCTCGTTTAAATTCAAGTGATTTGAGTCAGTAATGACGATTGTATTGTGCAACAGTGGAAGACACTTCTGGTTTTGGTTTACGTTTACTTGTGTGATCGATATCGATCATCCTCGCTTGTGGACTAGATTTCTCTTCAATCTTCATTGGTGCATTGATTCTAAGGCTTACCACATTCTCAAAGCACATTTTAATAGAAATTCTCCAAGAATGGGTTTACACTTTTCCACAAAGCTCATTTCAAAGCCCAGTTAAAGGCCCAATAAAAGGGCAACCCTACTGGGCCAGCCCATTTTAACTATACTTAATGCAAGAATGATAACATATTACATTTAGTTATTTTCATTTTAGTAAAGATTGGTTTAAAACCCAGTCTTACAAATTTTCTCTCATAATCTTAACGTGGTAGTTTGTAATTAGTCAATTAGTAATTGGATAGACAAGACCTATTATTAGACAGGTGAGATCCATTACAAACTGACTAATTGTAAACTGTCATGTCAGAATTGTAAGAAAAAGTTTGTAAAGTTGGGTTGTAAGTATAGTATTACCCTTTTTGTTTATATTTCCTATCATAATATAAACAAATTTACTTAAATATAATCAAATTTATATTTATATGTTTTGATTATACTATGTTTTGTCTTATCTTTATAATGAAAAGTTTATTATGTCTTATATGTGAGAATGTTATAAAAAGTTATTTTTATCGAACTGAAATTACCAAGTCGTGCTTTCTGAAATCAAAACCTGAAGAGATAATAGCCGCATGGTACAAGCAAAAGTATTGTTTAGATGTTTAAAAATTAGGATGAATTGCAAAAGTTGTTCAAATAGGCAAAATAGAATAAATTTTATTCAAGCATTAACTAACAATATAGAACAATGAATTTATAAAAATCCAAGATATTTTATATAATTGTCTGTATTTTAAGCCTAAATTTTAAGTTAATTCATAAATTTAAAGAACTCATAAAGTACTTAAATAAAATATCATGCATTGTAATAGATGAAAGGAAGTGTTCGATTTAAAAAATATGACCGTCATCATTCATATATTGAGTTTTTATGTAAGTAATGCTTGCTATAACTCATATTATGGCCATATTCGGATTAATCACTTATATATTATTTTTCAAATTGCGGCATGAGGTAAAGTGGGAGAATATAAGATTTGATATGACTACATATCACAATTATACAGTTGAGAAAATGCAGTTGAAGGTGGTTTAACGAGTTGTTTAACTATCTCTCTTAATCATTGATGGAAGGTTAAAGGTAGTTGATGGGAGTAATCTTAATCTCTAGCCTAGCCATTATAAATAGATCATCTTCTCCATCAAAGTGATGTAACATAATACAGAATTCTAGAGACATAGGTTAGAAGACAACTCTTAAACACTCTCTCACAAATCATCTATATTTGGCTTTCTATAACACTTGAACAATATGACTAGAGGGAAGATGTAAAGCTTATGAAGGACCTCGGAGCAAATTCATATGAATTCTCTATTGCCTGGCTGAAAATTCTACCAGTAAGTACTTTTTAACCAAACATTAAATTTTTTCTTACTAAAGAGCAGTACTAAAATTTAACAAAGAAATTTAATTGTGTACATGGAAGCGTGGGTGGTGGAATAAAGCAAGAGGGTATTATTTTTAATTTTTGCTTATATATATAATATTAATGTAACTTATAGCAAATTGAAATACAAAGACACAACACCAATCAATAAATTCTATAACATTTTTTCGCCAATGGTCTATAAGAAAAAATCTATTAATATTTTTCACTGCACCAAACAGCCATTGGGCTACAAATGCTTCGGCCGGTTGGTTCTTATTTATGATTATGAGGAGTTTCCAGTTAGAAGGCCCAACGAGAGGCATTCCCACCAGGCCAGCCCACTTTTACTATATTATTATATTAGCAGGATCGATACTTTCTACTCTTCAAGATCTGATTTTTTTTTTTTTTTTTAAAAAAAATAGAGGAAAAAATCCAGATGGCATAAATTAGTGTTCGTCAGATTCTAATATATATTTTCTACGGTAAAACTATAATTAAAACCTAATATTACAAACTTTCTCTTACAATCTTAATATGGTAGCTCGTAATTAGTGAACTTACAATGAGTTTTATCTACTCAACAATAGGTTTCGTCTGTCCAATTGTAAACTAACCAATTACGAGCTGTCACATAAGATTATGAGAAAAGATTTGTAAGATTGAATTGTGAGGTTATCTTTATTGTATTTCCTATCTGGACAAAATCAAATCCAACTTTATATGTTTTGATTATACTATGTTCAATTTGTATGTAATGGAAAATTCATTGACTATATGTTATGTGTAAGAACATTATCAATGAGATTATTATTATTATTATTATTAATGGGATGTAATACACAGAGTGGAAAAAAAATACAATTAAAAAAAGGCTTGAATTATTTTACTCCCTAGAAACTGAAACTACTTGTTTCCAAACATTTTCCGAACCTGCAAGAGCAGCAGGAGCATTTTCGAGACCTTCAGTAATGTGTTCAAGATAAACAATTTTCCCTTCTCGGATCTTAGGCAGCACATCATCTAAAAACTCTGAGTATTGAGGAAAATAATCGAAGACTACGAATCCTTGCATACGAATCCGCTTATGAATAATTATCCTCAAATTCTGTACCCCTTCAGGCTCTTCAAGATTGTGCTCTGCACTCATTCCACACGCCGCGATTCGACCATTCAGTCTCATGTTTAGAAGCACTGCATCGAGCATTTTTCCCCCTACGTTTTCGAAGTAAATGTCAATGCCTTCAGGAAAGCACCTGGAAAAAAAAAAATGGAAGTTTCTGATGAGTTTCCTTCTTGTTACAAATTTTTTCAGTTTGTAGGGGCAACGGTCCCTGCTTCCATCTCCTATGTTCCTGATACTTTACCTTTTCAAAGCTGCATCCAAGTCTTTCTCCTCCTTATAGTTGAAAGCATCATCAAATCCCAACTTGTTCTTCAAAATTTCAACCTAAAAGTATTTGTAAGAGAAAAGATTAATTATGGATAACAGGGACTTCAGCATTATAAACTGAATCTTAGACTTATTCACAAGCAATGTGACATGTGACAATGAGATATTTCAGGAGAAATCGGCTCACCTTTTCTTTACTTCCGGCACTGCCAACAACGTAGCAGCCCAATAACTTCGCAAATTGCCCAACAAGCTGGCCAACAGCGCCTGATGCTCCTGAAATGTAGACATATTCTCCTTTCTTAGGAGCAGCTACTTTATGGAGACCGACCCAAGCAGTCATTCGAGGCATACCTATGCATAAAACGAAACAAAAAGAACAAAAAATTCGCTATCAATTCATATTACTGGATTCCCCTTTAATTGCCAAGTTATTCCAAATAGAAAATCCTGAGATCATCCACAGAGGAAGAAAGAAAAAAGAAGGAAAAACTCACCCAGAATTCCTGTATAGTAGGACAAGGGAACATCAGCATGATGGATTTTGAAGAAGCTTTCAGGATTCTTAATCACACTGTATTCTTCCCATCCAACTATTCCCCAAGCAAGATCCCCTTTCTGAAATTCTGGATGCCCTGAATCCATAACTTTTGCCACTCCAAACCCATCCATTGCCTACATGTTTACACCATCAACTTAATTAGAGAGCTTTCATATGTACAAATTAAACAAAACAGAACAATACAAAATCCTTCATCAAACATCTTTTTAAGTTTTCGAATCCTGTAATTACTTAACATGATATCAGAACTAAAGTAATGCTTACAGAGCCAGGCGTGAAGGAAGAGAAATCGGGATGTTCAAACTTCTTCATGCGGAGTTTCACGTAAGGTTCAACAGACAAGTAAAGATTCTTCACAACAAGACCCTTTGAGCCTTCTTCTACTTTCAAAGATATAGAACTTGTCTTCACCGCCATGTCAGATTCTTTCGGAGCTCCATTAACGAGTTCCTTCAATATCACTTGCTTGTTGTCAATCACTTCTTCTCCACCTCCCATTATTGCTTGTTTTGCTTTGCTTTGCTTTAATTTTTCACAACTCAAATCCGTTATGGTTTTTTTTTTTTTTCTTTTCTTCTTTTGTCTCTCTGGGTTGCCGAAAAATGATGATTGTCTGTCTCTTTATAGTTGCATGATATAGTTTTTTATATCGTTTTCGTTTTGTATTCTTGTTTAAGTTCATGTCATTCGAGTCAGCACAGTTAAATAGATGAATTGATCTGGTTTCAACAGTACACCAGATATAAGAATGTCATTAATATTTATAGTAGTTACATGATAGAGAGAAGTTCAAAATAACAAACAGAAAGATTACATAGAGATCTACGTAACAGACTTATCAGATAAGCATTTCAAACTATTATTGTTACAGCAGACTTGTCCTTCAATATCTCCTTCAATATCTGACTGTTGAGTATCATGCATGGGGATGGACTCTGTTCTNCCTTTATGTTTGTTTTTTTACAAAATACCCCCTATAATAAAACATTAAAAGTTAACAAAAATACCCCTAACCCACCCTCAAACACCCCCAGCCGGCGACCACCACCGGAGGTGGCCGGAGTCGCCGTATGGGCGCATGACCGGTTGGATCTTGCTGGTCATGCGTCGATATGGCCTTTTCCGGCCAGATCCACGATGGATCTGGTCGGAAAAGGCCAGATCTACGGTCAGATCTGGCCGTCAACGGCCAGATCTGGCCGTATTTGCTCTCAACGATGGCCAACAAACGGTCGTCGTTGATGGTCAACGACGACTGTTTGTTGGCCGTCGTGACCGAGTGTTACAGCCAAAGATCTGGCCGTCAACGGCCAGATCTTTGGCCGTAGATCTGGCCTTTTCCGGCCAGATCCACCGTGGATCTGGCCGGAAAAGGCTAGATCGGCGCACTACCGGCCAGATTCAGCCGGTAGTGCGCCATTCTACCAGATTCCAGCCATTTTCCGGTGGTGGTGGCCGAAATCTGGTAAATGTGGATTATTGGGGTGTTTTTGTAATTTAAAAAAAATATTTAGGGGTATTTAATTAAATTATCAAATTTAAGGGGTTTAAAAAAGGTTGAATAATATTGGGAGTAGTATTCCCAAAAATCTGAATTTTTGGGAATTTTACTGTTTAACTTTTTTGGGAATACTAAAAGTAGTATTCCCAAATGTGAAACAAACGCAGCCATTGGCTGATGTCTATCCTCGCTTGATTAAAATATATATTAGGGAGCACGACATTTTTCCACCCAAGGTTTGATGAAACGACACTTTCCCACCCATCAAGTTTCAAATGACACTTTCCCATCCTTTGTTAGGTTTTGTTAGTTTTTTCAGTTAATATTTGATCAAAAAGATGAAAATACCATTAAATAGTTTATTTCTTAATTAGTTTATAATAAATTAAAATTAGTTAATTCAAAGTCTTTATTCGATTATTTATTAGTCCAAGTATAAAGATACATTTTTTTCTTTATTTATTTAATTAATTAGGAATATTAATTTATTATGTTAATTAGTAAAAATGAAAAACATTATAAATAATAGTGATGTGATATTAATGACATTACAAATAAATATTAAGATTATATAATTTTAAACAATTTTATAGCATTACTCATAACTTTTAAGGTGAGGTTAACTATTTTTCTTTTTTGAATTTTTAATATTTGACTTTTTGGTTAATTAAAAAATAATAAAAATTTTATAAAGTAAAATATTTAAAGGTATTTTCATCTTTTCAGTAAAATATTAATGAAAAACATAACAGAACCTAACGAATGGTGGGAAAGTGTCATTTTGAAACTTAATGGGTAGAAAAGGGTCGTATCACCAAACCTTGGGTGGGAACATGTTATTCTCCCTATATAGTATACCATAATTTAATATTAATTTTTATAAGAATTGTCTGGGGAAAAGAGTTGGTTGATTTAATATTTAATAAAATACACATGGGAATCTGCCGTTAGAGAAAGTGGGTGGTTGATAATGACTATAAAAGGGATTTGCTTATTTCATTGTGATAAATAATAAGCCGCCGTAATAATGTTATAGTTTATTCTTTTATTATACCAGTCAAATTCTAACTAATCTTTATCATTTTATCGGTCAAATTCATTTTTATTTTGGTTTTTGAAAGAATAAGAATATTATTGATAACAATCTTACTATAGTTTGGATTAATTTACGCGTATCTCAACTAGCCTCTTGACCTCAAACAAGACTCCTTGACCCCTAATAAGGATTCGAAAACAAGGCAAACCTTGCGGTCTATAACCAATAATATTAACAACTATTTTTGTGATTCGAACCTGAGACCATATGAGAAAACAAATCTCTTGGTCCTAGCCTTTACCACTTTGTCAACTCTTGTTGGTTAATTTAAACCAAATCTTTCTTCATTGCTCTATTGATTCTAAAACTTGCTGCAATTTCAAAACATTTTGTAATGCAAAGCTGATTACAAGCCCAAGTTTCAGGCCCAATTAAGGGGCAACACTGCCAACCAGCCCCTTTTTACTGTACTACATTTGGAGGACTGGTACTTCAAGTTTTGATTTATTTTCCTATTTTAATAAGAAAAAAGAAAAGACAAAAATTAGGGTAGAACACATTAGTATATGCAAGAATATATTTATAACCATCTAGACCAAATTAAGTAGATATCATGTATGATATTTCATAGCACTTAGATAGAAGAGTAAAATTTTAAATATTATATGAGTTTTTAAACTGTCAAAAATGTGTTTGGGGTTGAATCCCAAAAGCAAAATCTTGAGGATAAAAACTAAAGCTGATAATAACTTAGGCTTCGTTTGGTTTATTATTGGGTAGTTTTTAGAATAATCTTTTGAAAAAAGTTAACTTGGGTGGGTATTACGATGTAAAATTTTAAAAATTAACATAAATACCCCCTATGTTTATTTATTTACTAAACACCCTTATAATAAAATATTCAAAGTTAACAAAAACACCCCCAATCCACTCATAAATACGGATAGCCGACCACCACCACCGGAGGGTGGCCGGAGTCGCCATATCAGCGTATGATCAGCTGGATCTTGCCAGTCGTGTGCCGATATGGCCTTTTCGGGTCGAAAAATGTCAGATCTACTGCTAGATCTGGCCATTGACTGCCAAATCTAGCCGTATTAGGTGGTCAACGACGGCCAAAGATACGGTCGTCGTTGATGGTCAACAACAACAATAACTTGGCCGTCGTTGACGACTGCCTACGGCCAAAGATCTAGTCGTAGATCTGGTCGGAAAAGACTAAATCGGCGCACTACTAGCCATATTTAGTCGGTAGTACGCCATTACATCAGATTCTGGCCAGCTTTCGGCAGTGGTGATCGGAATCTAGTAAATTTGGGTTGCTAGGGTGTTTTGTCAATTTAAAAAAAAAAAATAATTTAAGGGGTTGTTTAGTTAAATAAACAAATTTAGGGGTTTTAAAAGAAATTGAATAATTTAAAATTATATTTTGAAAATAGGTGAACCAAACACAAATTTTGTATTAACTTTTTTGGTATATGAACCAAATGGAGCCTTAGCAACTTTGGTTAATTTTCAAATACTATAAATGGATGAGTAAGAAACAAATTAAAAATTACAAACTATAGATTATACTACCAATGTGTAAGTAAGAAATAAATGCTAGGTGATCTTTTAATTTAAAACTTTATTTAAATTAGGACACAAATCCCGGTAAATGTGAAAAAAAAATGTAGAGATAATACATTAAATAGACAGATAATACAATTAAAGAGTGAAAAAATGATAATACAATTGAAAGAAGGCTAGAATAACATTACTCCCTGGAAACAACAACCACTTGTTTGCCAACATTGCCTCCACTAAATAGACCAAGAAGAACTGCAGGAGCATTTTCAAGACCTTCAGCAATGTCTTCAAGATAAACAATCTTCCCTTCTCGGATCAAAGGCAGCACAGCCTCCAAAAACTTTGCATATTCAAGAAACTAATCGTAATTGAATGTTTAACTGCAACAAACCAGATAACTCTGGGCAGGAGCTAAGCCACTAAGGGCTCAATGGGGGTATGAGCCCCCACTGACCTTGGAGAATTCTTCGTCTATTCAAAATAAAAATATTAATTGATGCCTCACTTTCCATTCATGAATCATGAACAAATCTTGTCTTCTTGAAGAGCAATTATTATAACTTCACTGCTCAAGGAAGTATACAAATGCTTAGCTTTAGGGGTAACATATAAAAGTATATGTCGACAAATATAAAGGGATCGGTATTGAAAACCTAAGTGTGCCGTATGTCAATCAGCTGCCATTAATTGCTCATCTTTGACGTCTTGCCATGCCCTTGAGCAGCATCGACATTTGTTTCTCGACTCCTTTTAGTTGCATCACTTGATCATGTCATAATCAAGTACAGGACATGAATATTTTAGACATTTGAATTGTTCTTATGGCTCATATTACATTAAAGGCTGCCCCGCAATTTTATGAAAAGAGTCTTTCAGTAACATAAAATGTTACAATTATAATATGAAACGTTGAACTTCTATTGTAGAATGTCAACTTAAAACAAAAATGACTTGCACAAGAATCACTATGTTCCATCCTAAAACTGTAAAGCTTCATGTTACCAAAAAGAAAATTGATTCTGTAGTGTTACAGCGCTTAAATTGTACCAGAAGCTATGCTATATATAACAAATACGTGTTATGTAGATAGAATGCAAAATTTCTAGTTAATGATAAATATTACCATCATTAACTAAAGTTTCTTGAGCAAAACATGGAGCTTCACTACCATTTGGTTGCTATGCAGGAGACAGCAGAATGGGTAATTGACAAGTACGAAGTGCTCATTTGTGTCAATGCTTGGAGGCTCAGCTTTTATCATGCCTATCAATTACATGCACTAGTAATACACATTCATGTATGAAGTACAACAGCTGACTTTATCGACATGTAAAAAAAATTGGCCAAAAAACCGATAACCTTTCACTTACTTTTTGGATCCTGCCCAACCTCCATTCAAAGATTTCTAGTAGGCCTGTAAAGCATGATCAGATTTACACACAAAAATGACTTTTAATTCCATTTTTACGTATAACCAATGACTTCACCACCAGCTGAAGGCACGAATCTCAAGACAAGTCGAACAATATGACAACATTTACACCTTTTGTATCCTCTTGAGCAGACTCTTGTTGAAAACTTCTTCTCATATTATCTTTATCAAAAGTACCAAATCTAGTTTCTCTATAAAGTAAATTTTCATTCGCGGTATCTCCACCTCCTATAAAGAAGATATGTTGAATCCCGGTTCTAATACTTGATCACAAGAGCTTACGAAACAAACATCAAATCCTCCTTTTGTTACATAGCAAGTGTTGGTAGTGACAGAGTCCAACACCAAAACATAGGAAAACAAAATTTGTTGTTTGAATAATGGGGTAAGAATCCCACACTATTTGATCTTCATAGTGGACAAAAAAGTAGAGCTCGTTATGAAATACAGTGCCTTTGTGTTTTACATAACACAAGAGATGCTAATTTTCACGGCTACGNGACTCTTGTTGAAAACTTCTTCTCTTATTATCTTTATCAAAAGTACCAAATCTAGTTTCTCTATAAAGTAAATTTTCATTCGCGGTATCTCCACCTCCTATAAAGAAGATATGTTGAATCCCGGTTCTAATGCTTGATCAGAAGAGCTTACGAAACAAACATCAAATCCTCCTTTTGTTACATAGCAAGTGTTGGTAGTGACAGAGTCCAACACCAAAACATAGGAAAACAAAATTTGTTGTTTGAATAATGGGGTAAGAATCCCACACTATTTGATCTTCATAGTGGACAAAAAAGTAGAGCTCGTTATGAAATACAGTGCCTTTGTGTTTTACATAACACAAGAGATGCTAATTTTCACGGCTACGATATTTTGAGATCTTTCTCATTTCACATACAAGATCAAGTCGTTTCAACTCAAAATATCACAAAACCGTTTTTTATAATTATTTTCACGGCTACGGTATTTAAAAATCTTTCATTCATGGCTTTACTCTTGGACTAGAAACTTTTGTCAAACGAACTATTCCTATTATAATGTTTTTCTTTTTCACAATATGGAAGCCCCACAAAATGTGTGTAACAAAGAGGAGCCCTGCAAACCTGTAGTATCTGCTAAATCATTCATGTAGCGAAACTTTTTTTTTTTTTTTTTTTTTGAAGTAAATTGTATTAAAAAGAAGGATTTACAAAGGCCTACAAAAAAAGGTGGCCAACCTACATCGGGATATCCCCCGCAAAGGGTGTAAAAAATAAGCAAATGTCTAATAAGCTTGATGCTGCACAATTCTCTTGGAACCTATCTAAACCAACATGGCAGATAAGACCCAAGAGAATGAATCTAGCTAAAAATCAACAACAAAACACCACCCTCAGGACAATCCCCTAAGCTTGACACTGTCCATTGCCTGTAAGACTACAACTAGTATCCTTCGAAGCTCTTTCAGGGAATCATTCTGGTGAATCATCATTATGTTCTTGCTCAGTTTTTTCTGTAGATTCCTCACAAGCGGGTTCAGGTTCTACTTCGTCTGGAATTACTTGAGGAGCCTCATTTTGTAACCGTGCTTGCTCTGATGGTGTCTGAAGCAGCAGCAGACTATCCATGTACTCGGCAAGTGTATACAAAAGATGCATGTTAAGGATCAATAAAGAAAAGTGGTTTGGATATGATGCATCATTATATATTAGGATGAAAACTACGCAATGGAATAAGAAATAACACCATCAAAGGATATTCTCTCCTCCATCCCTTTTCATTTGCTCTATCAATGCGGTTTTGTAATGAAACCAGCTCCCTTGTAATCCACTATGTTTTCACGGAAATTGCCAAACGGGAAAAAATATATCAAAAGCAAGTGAAGGAAAAAGATAGAAGTTCACATGATCTGGAAAATAAAAGATATTGAGGAGCATTTAAAAGTACAATGAAATGTGATAGGAACCCACTCCAATAACTCAACAATTTGGGCTGGGCCATAAGTCTTTCATGGGCTTAGGTAGAACTCTCCTTGGAAAACCGGCTTGCCAAGGGAGGGTGCCCAAGCCTTTATAACCCACATGCCCACCCTTTTCCCTTTCAATGTGGAATCCCAACATTCCACCACGATTCCGCAACTGACGTCCACGTCGGCCTCTTTACCCCTTGGGTGACTACGCGGATCCCCTTTTCCCTCGGGTCTCTATGCCCTTTCTCGGGGTAGCAGCCCGAGCCCAAGGTCAACCTGCCACGGGTCAGCCTGCCACGCGTACGCTGCCACATAGGCACAGGATCATGCTCTGATACCAATTGATAGGAACCCACTCCAATAACTCAACAATTTGGGCTGGGCCATGGGTCTTTCATGGGCTTGGGTAGAACTCTCCTTGGAAAACCGACTTGCCAAGGGAGGGTGCCCAAGCCTTTATAACCCACATGCCCACCCTTTTCCCTTTCAATGTGGGGCTCCCAACAAAATGTAATCATTCAAAATAATTTAGAAAGCATATCAACATTCAAATGGGGCATCAAAAGTTACCAAAAAAAAAAAAAAAAAAAAAAAAAAAAAAAAAACAGTGACTATATTTAGAAAGTTGACTAAAAGTTACACACATGTTTAGTTTATCCTCATGCAAGCTTCTCGCTTATGGTCAAGTTCCACCTGCAGTCAACACATTCGGTCAAGAGGCTGCATAAAATGCTTTACTTTTCTGTTGATTTACTCACACCTTATTATGAGAAAACGTTGCACATGATATTTAAGTTCAAAACAAAATGTGAAGCCCTAAGAGACATGAAGGACAATGCTCCAAGAAAAGTTAGCAGAAATAAATCTATGATACACACAAATATTTTACCAATGCACATTGGTGTGCTGCCAGAATGAAGTTAAAGATTGCAAATCAAATTGCCGAGAGTATGAAAAAACTTACAACAGTTGGCCTTTTCAAAAGGCATTTATCACTCTCTGCCGCAAATCCTCACACTCATCCTGCAAATAATAACACTAATAACTATATATTATTATGATTTTCGATAGTTTCGTATGGATTCAAAGAACTTCTCTTTTTCTTCTATCTTTGTTTTCCTTTTGGGGTGACAATTGACAAACTAGTTGTTTTATCAGTTAAAAAAGACTGAAACTTTTAATTGTGTTCCATAGTTTGTCTTATATGCGTTAAATCTTTTGTTTGTACATATCAAATCTTTTGGAAAAGAATACAAACTAACATTGTCTTTACCTCATGGAAGTCATCATCTGACAGCTTGGAAATGGGTAACTCTTTCACCCTATTGGAAAGTTGAAGAAGAATTTCTGATTTCAAGCTGAAGTTCTTAGTCTGTAATAATTTAAGATGATAATGTGCAGAATGTCAATCATCTAAGCCAAAAGACACTAGTACAATATAGAGTAGCTTCTGGGGTTAAAGAATTCAAATAAACTGATTATGGAGGAATCCATAGTGGGATAATAATAGTTGAACTATTATAGTTGTTGCCGAGACATTACTAAATTGAACAAGCTGATGAGAATTTTTCTGCAAATAACATTTGGGTCCGATTTCATCTCACAAAAACTTCCAATTACTTTAGCATTGAAAGTCTCTGGTTGCTTTGCTAGATCCCCACTAAACTCCTCTCTAAGTAGACAAGCTTGATATTCTTAGGGACTACAGAAGCAAAACAGCTTTTCTGGACTTCTGCAGCTACTTCCTTGTGATCAGATTTTTTAACTGAGCTTAACTTTTCCGTTCTTTTTTCCACCACTGAGTCACAATCATCAACAGTTTCAAAAACTTTCAGATCATCCTCCGAATGATCTATGTACTCAGAAAGGTGGGCAGTCAATCGGTTATATATACGTTTCTATTCCCTGACTTCCTTCCCAAGAGAGGCTGCAGCCTTGCATCACAATGATAATTTTCTTTCTTTCCGGGTGAAAAAGCCGGTTTCTTGCAGTGATTGGGTAACAATATTTGTAATATCAACAGCGAGAGTTCACAGGTTGTATCTTTACCCTGGAATCAAGAAAGTCTAGTAGGGTTTTTGATCCCACCCAATGAACTCCCTTTTCTTTGAACTCGCCTTTCTTTTAGTGGCAGATTGCTTTCTTTTTGATCTATTCCTACATCTTTTGTCATCTGCTGTGTCACCTAAATCATCATAATCAGATACAACGAGTTGATTCATCTACAAAATCTTCAATATCTTCTTCCCCTTCGTCATATTATATGAATCAGGAGACCTATGATTTTTCCCCTTCTTCATAGATTATATGCTGAAATAACATGTTCTGAAGTAAGCCTTCTTTTTCCTTTATACTGCCAAACCATTAAAATAGAACTCTATGTGTCTTCAGCATAAAAAATATTTTTTCTGTTGATAAAGAAACACACGGAAAACACAAATTAAGATTGGTTAAATTCTATAGGCCAAGCCATAACTGGTCTCTTCTACACAAATTATTAATAAGAGTAAACTAAATTAACCCAAAGGCTAAAAATTAAAGATCACAATAAAACTAGAAAGCTTGGACTGGAAGCAATCACAATGTTAAAAGTACTTTCCACACGAATATTTACAAACTATCATACCCCATTTGAGTACATCTTTCTTTTCTTCTATAAGCACCACAAGCTCTAAGCAATTATCGCAGAATCCTTTACTCCCTCTAACTACAGCGAACCCAGAATCACAGAGGCAGTGTCCACATACGGCAGACGGGCAGCAGCAATAAAACTTCGGAGCTTTCTTGCATTCATAGCAAAAATGCCAACCTGAAATAAGAAATATCATTCAAGCTAGCACAGAGGACTACTACAAAATGATGCAAGAAAGAAAAGGTAAAAACAAATGAAGAAAGAGAAAATTCTATCAAAAAGTAAATTTGTCTGTTGTCAATAGTCTATTTCACGAGAGTAAGCAACAACTGTTGATGTTAAAAGTACACTACATATCAAATTCATATGGATGAAAGGGAAGGAAGTCTTCTCCTAGCCATAGTATTTTTCTTCCGAACCATGCAAGACTATAATTTACACATTGCTAGGAACCTTAAGCGATGTTATTATAAACTCAGGCCTTGTGCATGTACATATTTTACATTCTTTTTACATGAAGCGAGAAACATTAAATAGAGGAAAATAGAAGTATGGCAGAAGATTGGCAGTCCAGCACAATGCACATACGCAAAACTATGTTATTCTTCACTTGGAAAGGCAAATGGTCCAGTGACTATATTAGAATAAACATAGAAATTATTACCAATGATAACAGTAACTTACCGCAAGCCCACTGATCTTACTTTCCAGTAGAGATCATCCTGGCCTAAACAGTGGATGATAAGACTTAAGACAGTCCCTGCAGGCAATGGCTATGACAGGTTAATGGGATACATGGCATCCTCTATCGAGGCATGAAAGTAAGAGGAATAGCAAAGAGACATCATTAAAATAGCATAAGATATCCATGTGCATTGTAATGACCAAATTTATTGCAAACTTACTTTCTGAAGGGCAGATAATGTTTTAGAAGTTTCTAAAGCAATTTCTTTCTTGTCAATAAGGGAAAAAAATTGAATATTCAAACCTTCAAATAAAAGTCATTTTAGGCTTATCACACTTATAATAAGGATTTTGACAGCATAAACTGCCATAATACATATCTTTGCTTAATACATTTTTCAAACTCAACACATTCTTATATTTTCAGTTTCCGATTTATAAAAAGAGAGATATCACCATGTTCAAAACAATAAAACAAAAGAGAATAATGTACCTCAAAATGACAGGATAGAGCTATCTTTTTTGTGAAATTAACACCACAAAACACTTGTATATATGTTAGGTACATTACATCAAAAGTTTTAAGGAACCTTACTCTTAACAACAGCTAAATACGTCACAAACTGGAAAGTAAATGCAGCAGATGCCAAGTAGAGGGAAATATACTTAAAAAAATAAAATAGTGTCCGAAGAGAAAATAATACATAAAACAAAAACAAATCTCAGAACCAGCATCAGCAACCTCATTATCACACAGGTGACCAAAGGCACACAGTGAAAAGACAGAACTATCCCTTCATTCCTAACAAAAAGAAAAAAAAAAAAAACGCAAGACATTCATCCAGAAGACCAACCAAAACTGGACCATTTTTGTTCTGAAAATCTGATATAAATGCTTTAGAATGTTCTGAAACTTACCTGTAGTCACAGACCTGAGAGAGCCGCCATCCTTGCAGATGAACACCAATCCTCGGCTATTCTCCTTCTTTAATTTCTTTCTTCTTCCCATCTTTCAAAAGCTCTAACTTTAATCCCAAAATGCCATTTCAAGACCAACCCGAGGGATTGATTGCAAGAACTTCTCCTAAAACGGCAAAATCAAGAAAAATCAATGAGAAAATTTGCAATTCTTGAAATTCACGAAACCAGCGCGTAAAAAAAAACCCACCTCAACAAAGAAAAAAAGTAAAAAGTTAAGGACTTTTAGGAACTTTGATCATTAGCTTCTTTTTATTCATAATCTAAGCTTCATTTGACTAAAAAGAAAAAAAAAAAAACCAGAACTTTGAAAGCATTAATGTAGAAAAATCTCACTAAAAATACCAAAAATCCCTTTAAAAAAAAAGCCTAAAAACAAAGGGAAACTTTGAACTTTTACAAACAAGTTCAGTTTTGCATGTGATTGTCAAATGGGTTTTTGATAAATAATCAAAAATCCATATGAAAAAACTCAAAAATAAATAAAGTCGCCATTTTTCAAATGCAAATGCCATGATTCTCTGTCCAAAACTAGAACAAAATCAACAACAAAAACACAAACCCATTTGAAAAGAGCAAATGACAACCTTGGGGCTGAAGAAACCGGAACACAAGCCAAAAATGAGCTCTTGAGGCAACCCTTTAGTTATAGAGAAGAAGTTGAACAGTGAATGGAAATAGTTTATGAGCATTTAATGACGTTTGCTCGGGGTATGTTTTTCTGGAAATTATTCTCTAGAAAAACCCAAAAAAATGAAATAATCTGGCTCGAAAATTTAATGAAAATTTAAGCCTTTACCTTTTTTCGAAATAAATAAAAACTCTTATAATATTAAAGTAAGGTAATCTAGGAAGTAATATTACCTTTTTAGATCCTTGAAAATAAAAAAAAAAAAAAATTAGATTAGAACATAATTAATGATTAAATGAAAAGTACCGTTAATTCATAAGTTGATTATTGTTTTAATGTTTATTCAAATCTGTTTTTAATATTTTGGTTTAAGAAAATCATAGATTAAAAATTTTAATTATAGTGATAGACCTTAAATGTATTGCACCTTCCAAGAGCATAATAACACCAGCCTTCGTGTAAAATACAGCAACAAATATTCCCACCCTAGGTTTAGTGAAATGTCAAGTTCCACCGGTTTCATAAATTCAGATTCTCACCTTTAATAAACACAGTTAATTTTTTTTAATAATTTAAGGTTGAAATAGTCATTAACATATTTTAATATTTTCGTTTTTCCAAAACCTCTCTCTCGTTCACCTCTACCCTCACCTTGTTAATGCCGCAAATCGTCGGCCACCGCAACATTTTGCTTTGCGCGACTGTTGCTCTTGGTAGATTTCGGCCAATTGAAGGCACCAAACACCCACCTGACACTACTGTCGGCATCATCCCCCCACCCTCATCAAATCCCCATAACCCCCTAGTCGACCAGCTCGTTGTTCGCCAGTTGCTATAGCTGTTTTTGCATGACTGTCGTGCACTTGGAAGCCTTGCCACCACCAGTTTTCACTCAAATCACACAATTAACACCTGCTTCTAATTGCTTTTGTATTTGGTTGATTGTTGTGGTAATCCGGCGTGGCGACCCCCTGTCACGATTTCTGCACTCCTAAGCCACGTCCACAACTTGCTGAAGAAAAGCACGCCCAGCAATACACCAAATCTATTTTTCTGGGAAAAAAGAATATAGATTCTCTATTTATACTATGAACTTTGGGTCCTAGTTTGACATCGAGAAATCTGATTGCTTGATATGAGTTGTCTGTTGCTTGCTTTTTGAGGTAGAAGTAGAGGCGGTTGAGCTTTTGCTTATGAGGCTAGGGATTTACTGCAGCGATTGCTCCATGCATGTATTTAATAAAAAAAATTAACTAATTAATAAATTGATGAAAACAAAGCTTGGATGGAATTATAAATGAAATGTTAACCCATAGTGGTCTTTGGCTGGATAAGTTCCAGTAAAAGGAATGGGCTTGGAGCCTCTCCTTAGTCTTCTCTCGACTGCTTCGCTGGTGACTTGTTGGTGGAGTTTGATGGGATGAAGAACAACAAACGCTACCAAAGGGAGAGAAGTTAGAAATGAAAGATGTCATGGTGATTGGTGAAGAAGCTGAAAGTTAAAGAATGGCTTCATTCGGACCAATTTTATATATACAAGATAATGCAATTACTTCCCTCTTAATTTTTACTTATCTTAGTTTTAAGTCATACTGAAACTTGATCA
Organism: Pistacia vera; assembly: GCF_008641045.1. NCBI lineage: Eukaryota > Viridiplantae > Streptophyta > Magnoliopsida > Sapindales > Anacardiaceae > Pistacia > Pistacia vera. Next base: position 266,571 of record NW_022196620.1, read on the forward strand.
TTGGATATTTCTGTAATTGTAATATGGAGGAGGAGGAGGTACTGAGAAGAATTAGGAAGAGTTTTGGGATGGGTGGCGGCGACGATGGTGGCCATGGCTTTTGAGGATTTGGAGCTGGTGAGATGAAAAAGAAGAAGAATGGGAGGGCAGTTAGTAATAGTATCGTTTACATATGTGTTAGAATCTAATGGTCACTAACGGTGTTACTTTAAGTGTGGGATTCTGGAATTTATGAATCCACGGGTGGAACTTTCCATTTCGCCAAACCTTGGGTGGGAACAAGTCGTTACTTTGTAAAAATGATGATACAAATAAGACCGAACGACATCCTCCCCCAAAGTTTGCTTTAAAGACAATTCATTCCAAAAAGTTTCAAAATAACAATTCACTACCGAAAAGTTTGTTAATACTGTTAATGAAATCTATTGACTGATATTGATAATGACTGTGAAGACAAAAACACTCTATCCTTTAAATCCAAAACTGATTAGGCAAGAATGCCTCCGATCGGTTCTGGCCACCATCTCCGACAGCTAAACTTGTCGTCCCCACAGCTAGCAAGCAACTGCCAACATCCTCTCTCCTGTAACAACACTCCACTCTGACACTTCCATCCTTCCACACCACATAATCAAAATGAAACAGCAAAATGGCAAAGCTTGCTACTACAAATAAGTTGCTGCCCTCACCAACAAATCCTTAAACCCCTAAGAGCAACGACTGTATAAGAAAACCAGACTGATAGAATAGGACAAAAGCAAAACACCCCTGCCAACCTCGACAATCGAAAAACATAAGCCAAAACCCACACACTGAACCTGCCATAGCAAACATTAGCCCACATCCAAAGCACTCTCAACTGGACAAAACACATTCACGATCTACTCCATTCAAACAACAAAATCATAAATTCGTCGTCATCTCACAACATTAATGTAAAATCATAAATAATTCAACACCATAGTCATCCCATAATCCAAAGCAAATTATATTAGAAAAAACATCTCACGCTGTAAATGTATTATTAGAACAAAAGTTGAGGAATAGTTTTGAAGAAAATGGGATGAAGAAGAAGTGGAAAAAATTGTGAGTGTAGAATATACCAGTCAGTCCGGCCAAACTTCGAAGGGTTTTAAAGAATTATTCCAAAAAGGAGAATATTCTAAATAGAGTACATGACATATTCCCACCCAAGGTTTGATAAAATCTCAAGTTGATACCCCAAGTTTCATTTATTACAGATTTTCACCTTAAAGTGACGAAAAATTGTTGGATATAAGGTTAAAGGGTAAATTGGTCATTTTGCAGGGAATGCGCACATTAGCAGATCGTTGCCCCAATGTTTTTTGTCCTTTTTTCGACGCCCAAAATCACCTTGTCACCACCATTCAAAAGCCTTAACCTCGCTTCTACAAAACCTTACCCTTCACAACCCCACATCACGCGCGATCGCAACCATGACAATTGCACATGTGACTGGTTTTTATCAGTCTCCATCAATGAATGCGATTAAAAGGTGTTGGGGATATGGGGGTTTTGTAGAGTTGGAGACGCTGGTTGCAGCGGTGATGTCCAATGGATTTTCATCGCCAGATAGACCAGAAATCCAGCGAGAACAGCGAAACCCAAAGCCTAACGACACTGGCTATTGGAGTGGGCAATGAGTCAGGAACCAAAGGCGTTTTGGATGACAGACGATGGGGAAGGTGATGGAGGTGACCAAGAGGTTCAACGGGGTCTGAAATAGCCTAGATCTGGCAAAAACTGAGAGGGTGCGTGATTATTGAGAGTATAATGAAGTAATTTAAAAATAAGATGATTAATTAAAATTTTAATAATTTAGGGGTTAAAATATAATTTATTAATTTAAAGTTAAAGGTATTATGTATACACCCCTTCCACAAAAAAATTCTAAGTGTTATTTTATGGATGGGAATTATACAAATAAAACTGGGTGTCGAACTAAGATTTCGTCACAGGAATATGTCGTTTACTCTTCTAAATATGAAAAAGAACAAATGATATTGGACATATGACATGAGTCTTGACTCTTGAGTAAGCATTAAATGGCGTCTGGGTCAAAGCACGAATTGATGAAAAACATTCTTGAAATTATTCTCTATAGAAAAAATTAAAAATAAAAATCAGCCCGAAAAGAGAAAATTACATTGAGACATTACGCTTTTCCAAATTCAGGAAGGACTAAATTATTAAGGTATACCGGCGCATCCAATTAGTAATCGAATGTATTTATGACATAACTTATGCCGACATTTTAGAAATTAATTACCCCTAAGCTAATGAATGATTGCATAATGTAGGACCAAAAATCGTCCTTGGCCCAAATAGGGAAATAGGACCATTAGTGAAGATGGACCAGGCCCAGTCCGCAAGGCCCAAAGCATGTTAGTTCTTCTAAACATGAAGTCCAAAACGGCCCAAGTCAAGCGGGCACAAGCCTCTCAAACCTAGCCATGTCCTAGGCCGGACGAATCCAGAGCCCACGCCCTGACGTAGTACTTTCCTATTCCTAATCAACCTCAATCAAGGACGCCTTCCTAATTTTGACACTTTCCTACTTAGCGAATTTCTAACAGAGTAACCTTCCTATTTGGTACAGGTAAGACAAACTCACCACGACCCTAATTCTTCTAGGGTTTACGTCAGAGTCAGATGAGGACTCCTGATCCCACCAGGATTGGGAGACCAGACGACCACTATATAAGAGAGGCCTGCCCTCTCACAAAAGGACATGGACATTACACCCTCACACCCGATCTTCACTCGAGAGTTTCACTAATTCGCCATAGTCACAGCCCCGACTAGACTTCCGTAATCCCTTATCTTTAGCCCTCAAAATTAGCCCCTTTAGCCTTGTGACTTGAGCGTCGGAGTGCCTACGGCAAACACCACCCGGTGTTCCCGTTCGCTTCACGCGTGGTTCTCTACGTGTGCAGGTGCAGCAGATCGCTAGTGGCCTTGACCTCACAGGATCAGACCCCCTTTTCGTACAGGTAGATTTTTACGTCTACAGTTTGGCGCCCACGTGGGGCCTCTAGCAATCATTCGGCGTGACGAACCCTGCTACGTGGAGGAATACATGGCTGACAATCGGAGGACGTTAACTCAGGCATCGAGACCAGACTGGAGGCTTTGACCGCTCTCATGCAACAGAACTTAGACAAGGTGGCGCACGGGAGCCGAAAACGCGTCCATCCGGATCGAGAACCAGTCGCGTGAAAGAGAAAGTAAGTCGATTCTATGAACTCGAGTTCTCCCCGACCAAGCACCCCCCAACGGTTCTGCACCATTATCCCCTCCAGCAACCCTCTCCCACACCAGAGCACCAACCCACGGATTTCGGTAAAGGGCCGCGTCCGCTTGCAGCATTGGCGGCTGACTACCCGTTTGACTAACAGAGATAAGGACATAACGACGTGCGGCCCAGTCGACCCATCCCAGCCTCATGATCAGAACGATCTAACGATAGAGAATCCTAAGGATCATCCATTCCACTATGCCACTCCCCTCCAGTCAACTCAAACACAAACCCCCTCATGCCTAGCCATCCTCGCGGGGTGAACGGCCAAACCAAACCAACTCCAGCTCTTGAAATCATCCATCGAAAGACCGAACGACTACCAGACAACTCCCCTGACCATCCATGTCGGGAAGAACAACAGAACAGTGAGCAATGGGAGTCACCAGCCAGAAGAGGGATGAACGAAGACATATGCTACCAAGGAACTCACGACGGACGATCCGTCAGTCTACCCCCGGGGGATGACCCCACGAGGCGTACCAGACCCGGTAAGACGGATGACCCGATAGCATTTCCTCCCCCGTAGAACATATTGGCTAAAAGACTGGCCGACGTCGAGCAGGCAGAGTAATGAGGCGTATCCCAGGAATGCCAATCCCAACCAAGAAAAGCAGACCGAATTGTTTGCGGAGTCACCTTTTGCGGACGAAACGCCTGGCTGACATGCCCCAAAAATTCAGTATCCCCAACATGAAACCCTACGACGGTACCACCGACCCAGACGACCACATAGCCTCGTACAACAGCGGATGTTTACTGTTTCAATACCCCGACGCTCAGAGAAGCCTGTATGTGCAAAAGTTTCGGTTCTAGTTTGTCTGGTCCGGCACTCAATGGTAACAGAATCTCCCGAACGGATCCATCGATTCGTTCGCTCAGCTTACTGACACTTCTGTGGAACAGTTCGCCAGCAGCAAGAAGCTAGAGAAGCTGTCGGCCGACTTGTACCGAATATACCAACGGAGAGGGGAACCTTGAGAGAGTAAGTTAGCAGGTTCAACAAGGAGGAAATCTCTATTCATTCCTGTAACCCGAGACTGCTGTGGACGCTTTCAGGAAAGGCCTCCTTCAGATGGGGAACTATACAAGGAGCTCACGAAGCTAGGCTGTAATACCATGGAAGACGCTTGGCCCGAGCCGTGATCCAGATAAGGTGGGAGGAAGATGAGATGAACCGAGCCGCCATTCCAGATACGAACCTAGGAGAACGACAGAAAAACGGAACCTAGACCGGCAGAGCACCGCTACCAACCCCCCTCACGGAATATGAGCAGAGCCAGGAGACCATATGACCGCGCAACCCTCGAGAAAACAATAACAGCAATCGGGATCGAATCAATCAAAATACCAGAATATAGTCTCAGCATCGAACCAACCCAGGTCGTAGCGATAATGAAAGGTATGGGATCCGCTGTCAGTGGCCTGGTAAGTCAATCCCGAGGCAAGAGAGACACAACCAAGTGGTGCGAGTTCCACAACGACCATGGGCATAATACCGCGGACTGATCGCCTTGCGGCTCGAGGTTGCGCACTCCTAAAGAGAGGACACCCCGTGACCTGCTCACGACAAAGGAAGAACACCATTAGCCAGAAAAGCTCCAACAACAGTCGCCCCCTCCGCGAGAATGACACCCAAGGGTTTCTGCTCGTCATCTCGGAGGACAGATATCAGTGGGGTAAGTTACCGTCGGCCAGCGATACGCTAGAAACACCATCATGAAGTACAGTCTGTTCATCGGTCTCGAGGACATACTCCCAAAGTGATTCAGGTCGAGGATGACGAGCCGTCACCCTGAAAGATCTAGCATGCATGAAGAGGGTGGAGATGGAGAATGAAAGCATGAAAGCATGGATTAAAAAAAAAAAACGTTACATGCAAAGCTTGGATATGGATTATACTACCCTTTGCTTGGATTGATGAAGATTAGCTTCAAAAGGATGAACCTCTACACTTTAACACCACCTTGAGAGGTTTAGAGAGTGGGTCGGCTTTTAGAGGAGAGTTTTGGTTTGTTTGAGTGAACAATGGTGTTATGAACAAAAAAGAAACTTTGCATTTAAATACTTGGGCAATTTTGCAATTATTTATTTTCACTTCAAAGCCAATAAATTTATTTTATAAAGGGACCCATGAATTTATTATATTACCTACCCTGAATAATCAATATATTCAAGGGGCCATGTAAACTAAACTAGTTTACAATGAAACCCATAAAGTTACCCTTTTACCTTTAAACTATTAAAAGGTTATTTTGTCATCTCATTAATTCTAACACTTTAAGATTTAATCTTAACACTTTAAGATATAATAATTAATATAATTAATATGCTTGACCTTTTAATCCTTAAAATGTCACAAATAATTTTATGTAACTATTACCATAGAAATCCCGTTATTACCCGGAAGGTGCTAGCCCTCTTCGAATAATCATTTCTCTCTCTCATCCTTCTCTAACTTTCAAGGCTATGGTGTGACCATGTAGGTCCACCGTGGATTAGCCGTGGGCCGGTTCTGGAGAATCCGGAAACCTGTCCGGAGGCCCAACGACTATGGTAAACATCTAGCAGTGTGCATAGTCCCTAAACCACGATGAAGAAATACTTCATCGAACCCTTTCAGATCATACGTACCATGCAGGTAAAGTCCCTCCATTGAGATCCTAATCGAGTATGGATTCATGGAACGTCAAAATCCTAAACTCGATCTTCACCGAATTATCGATCAATAGTCCGAAACTGTCATCACAAACTTACTTTTGTAGACTAATAATAGACTCTGGCCAGAGATTTAGTTTTCTGACATTATCGATGTTCGTCTAGGAACTCGAATCCGGATGGAGGCAGCGGTACTCCGATCCTATATTTTCGAGTCAATGGATCCCCCTTGACCATCGTTCGTTTCCGCATATGACAAAAGCATGACCAAATAGGCTTTATTGTACGAAACATGATTAGTCTCATACTTATACATCGTATGAACCATACGCATCCATATCGGATCCGACTACAATGTCTCAGGTCAAAGGACTACATCGTGCACTGATATAACCAAACGATAAATCATTGACTACATGCTTTTCCAAGTGATTTGTCGTTATTCGGTCACGTTCGAAAAACAGTTCACCAACCGTTAATCCATACCAATGCCCAGTGACATGACTACATGTCATCGTACTTATATCAACTCATGATATCTTTCGGAAGCATTCGGTCCTACTGTGCAATATAGTTGCCCAAATTTATATTGCTTCGTAAGGAACCCTTTTCGATAACTCATTTACCTATTAAATGAATCATCTGGACAATTCATATACAACTTTATTTTAAATGCATGACTGAATAAAGGAAGCAATTTACATATATGAATTGAAGAACTCTTTCCTATTATTTATGATATATATATAGATACAAGACAAATGCTCTGAAACCGACAACACGAATGGTTTCTAGGGCATACACTAATATACACTAACAAACTCCCACTTGCACTAAAGCCATTCGATGTTGTATCTCATACACCATCTTCTCAAGATGATGGTCCAATGCTTCAGTGTCATCGCCTTAATCAGTGGATCAGCTACAATTTCTGCTGAAGGAGTCTTCAGAATCAAATATCTCCAGCTCCAACGAATTCTCTCAAAATGTGATACTTACGCTGAAGTGTTTGGATTTTGGTGGCCTTGGTTCCTTTGCCTGTGCAAATGCTCCAGTATTGTCACAGAACATGTTATTGGGTAAGCCAGTTCGGAACCACACCAAGTTCAATACGAACTTTCGCATCCAAACAAGCCTCCTTCGTGCTTCTGAAGCAGCAATGTATTCAGCTTCTGAAGTGGAGTCAGCTGTGGTTGTCGTTTGGAACTTTCCAACTAACAGCACCTCCATTACATATAAAAATGTACCCGACGTAGACTTTCTATCATCAATATCTGGTGGAATCAGAATCTGAGTATCCGTGGTTAACTCGGAACATCCATAACTCAGAATAGATCCTTAGTTCTTCTAAGTACTAAGGATCGATTTTACAACCGACCAATGTTTCTCCCTAGGTTTGACTGATATTGCTCGAACATTTACAGCATAAGCTATATCAGGTCTTGTAATAGCATGCGTACATTAAGCTACCTACGGCAGACGCATAAGGCACATTACGCATCCGCTGCCGCTTTCATCGTCTTTGGACCCATCTCCTTAGAAAGATGAGACCGCGAGTGAAGGGCAAAAGACCTCTCTTAGAGTTCTCCATGCTAAATCTTTTAGCATTTTCTCATGTACAATTTTGGGATAATCAATTACCCTTTTCGTTCTATCTCTATAGACACGAATGCCAAGGACATATGTCGGTTCTCCTAAGTCTTTCCTCGAGAAGGTTTTGGACACAACCAACAACTCTGTCATCATGCCTATGTCATTCCATCAAAAGTATGTCATTACATATAATATAAGAAACAGTGATGGCATGATCTTTAACCCATTTGTATACGCAGGGCTCATCCGGATTCTTGACAAAACCAAACGATTTGATTATGTCGTCAAATGAAAGTTCCAGTTCTTGAAGCTTGCTTCAATCCATAAATGGATCGATGCAATTTGCTACCTTATGTTTTTCAGTAGAGGATACAAAACCTATCGTTGTTCATATAGATGTTTTCCTCAAAAACCCATTGAGGAAAGTGTTTTCACATCCATCTACCAAATTTCAAATTCTGGTATGCTGCGATGGCTAGCATTATCGGATGGATTTAATCATAGCTACAGGTGAGAAGGTTTCCTCATAATCCAATCCTTGTTTCTGAGTATAACCTTTCGCCACCAGTCGAGCTTGAAGGTCTTACCTCCCCATCCTTGCCAACTTTTCTCTTGTAGACCCATTTAAAACCTATAGGAACTATTCCTCAGGTGGATCAACGAGACCATACTTGATTGGCATGCATTGATTCTATCTCAGAATCCATTGCTTTCAGACCTTTTCCTGAATCTCTATCCAGTATTGCTTTTTCGTAGCTTCTAGGATCATCACCATGATCATCTACTCCCACTAAGTAAGATTCAAAATCTTGTCATGTAGGAACCCATATCTCTCTGGAGGTTTGACATTCTAGAAGACTTTCGTACTGGAACCACAGTATTGATAATGAGGTTCGCTGAGTGGACGTTCCACCTCAGCAATCTCGGTTCTGGCTCTTCGAACTCTTCCTTAAGTTCAATATTTTTCAACGCCGCCTTCCCAAGAACTCGTTCTCGAGGAAGCGTGCATTTCTACTAACCAAACTTTGATCACTGGGAAGTAAAAGCAATATCTAAACTATTTTAGGATATCCAATGAACCGCCCTTCTCGGATTAACATCAGCTTATCAGAATTTAACCAATTAACATAAGCTGGGCAGCCCCAAATTTCATAATTCAGACTTGGACGTTTCATACATATCTCATCTCACGGTGTTTTCTGGACAGTTTTAGACGGGACCCTATAAGAATGTGCACAGTGGTCTGGAGAGCGTACCCCCACAGAGAAATGGTAAGTCTGTAAAACTCACCATCGATCGTACACATATCCAATAAGGTACGATTTCTCCTTTCAGACACTCCATTAAGCTGGGGTGTATAAGGAGGAGTCAATTGTGAGATGATCCATTTTCTTTTAAGAACTCTTGAAACTCTGTACTCAAGTATTCACCCCCACGATCTGACGTAGTATTTTAATACTCTTTCCAGTTTGATTTTCTACTTCATTCTTGAATTCTCTGAATTTTTCAAAGGATTCAGATTGTATTCATTATACAAATACCCATATCGTGACATATCATCTGTAAAGGTAATGAAATATTCAAATCCTCCCTAGCTAAAGTACTAAATGGTCCACACACATCTGTATGTATGAGTTCTAAAAGTTCTTTAGCTCGCTCTCCTTACTCTTAAAGGGGACTTGGTCATCTTTCCTTAGAGACATGATCACAGGTTGGATAGGGTTCAGAACCCAATGAGTTTAGGATCCCACTTCTCCAAGCTTGTATATATCTCTCTCTTCTATATGACCAATCTATGATGCCATAGAATTTTAGGATTGATTCAAATCGAGTTCTTTATTAGAAATGGTATGATTGAAGCATAGTCATTCAATTCTAAGACATAAAACCATTTGTATTCACAGCTTACCAACTAAAACATTTCCAAAATGTATTGAACATTCATTTCCATTAAACAGTACATAATAACCGCTTTACACAAAGCAGAAATAGAAATGATGTTTCTAGTGGCTTTTCAAAGTACAATACTTTAAACAAATTCAAAACATGTCTGAAGGTAGTCTTAGTGGGCAAGTCCCCATGGCCTCAGTTGCAAACTCGTGCCCCATTTGCCATCCTCAAATGATCTCGCCCTTTGTCACCTAGAACTATTCTGAAGTACCTGCAAAGACATACAAACATGTGATGTTGCTGCTGAATCTAATATCCAGGAATGACTATCTGAATTAACACTTAATTCATATTCAATCATAAGACATTGGTTCGTACTGTTTTCCTTTGCCTTTCTTCAGACTGTTCAGGTATGAGGACAGTTCCTCTTCAGTGTCCATCTTTTCACAGTGGAAACATTTTCCTTTGCATCGGCCTTCTTGCTTGCCACTGGCTTCTGAACGCTTATTTGGGTCCAACTTTTGGACTCTCTTTGGTAGCACTTTGGGTCTTTTTATTGCCCTGCTAGTGGAGGGGCAAAGACATCCTCATGTCCTTTCCCTTTCACATATCTGTCTGTGAAATTCTTTAAGCTCATTTAGCAGTTCAGAGAGGTTTCTCTCAATCCTATTGAGATTGTAGTTAGTTATAAACGGTTTATAACTTTGAGGAAGGGATTGTAGAATCAAATTCACTTTGAGGCGGTCTGGCATGACCACCCCATATCCATCCAGTCGATCTAATCCATTGATCATTTAAGAGTATGATCAGCTGAGGTTCCCCTTCCCTTAACTTCATGCTAAAGAGGATGCACACAATTCATACTCAACACTCTTGGATTTTCGCTATACAACTCTTGTAGAGCTATGAGGATATCATAAGCATTTGAAACCTCTTATGCTTTGTTTGAAGTTCTCTATTCATGGAGGCTAACATGTAATTTTTAGCCCTCCTACTATCCTCTCCACTTTCAAGAGCATCAAGCTCAGCTGTGGAGCATCCGGTCCAATATCAAGTGGAAGAGGTGCTTCTAGGACATAAGCAATTCTTTCAAAATCTAGAACAATTCTAAGATTTCTTAGCCATTTAGGTTGGGTCTGGTTAACATGTTATTGTCCATTATCCTTAGGAGAACATTGTTGGCCATTTTTCGATATTTATCACAAAGATGAAACTGCAAAGAAAAGTAATTTTATTAGTGTCTTGTAATTTTAAAACTTTTAATGCATAATCAAATTCCCCACTACTTTTTATTCGAGTCCACACTCCCTTAAATGGATCCGAAAATTTTCGTGGGATTAAATTTCTTAGTGGGGAATCAATTTCTTATCAAATTCAATTAACCTCACATAATGAATTCTTGGTTATAAGTCTAATAAGTAGGAAACTCTTTTCCTTTTATATCACTATATAAGGTTGATTCATATTCCTTGTCCTAGCTCGGATACCTCACATAATAGAATTCTTGGTACCCTAGGCTAGTAATCGAAAACATTGTGCTTCTTAGGATGGCATTTTCATCTGTCCTCACATAATAAATTCTTGGTCAAGGTGAAAATATCCATCCAAGAACAAGATCAACTTAATTCTATGATATAAAGATGTATCCCTCACATAATAGAAATCTTGGGATATTAAAATTTATATCAAAGAATTAGTTATCCCACAATGGGAGACTGGATTTAATAATTTTAAATTGGGAGATTTAGGTTTAACCTTTAGTTAATCATTTTAGTATGCCATGTTTAATTATCCATTCATACATATACACTATGCATAAATTAAAGCATGGGTTGACCATGGGGCTTTTCGAAAATACATCCTAAAGACAAACTATTACCTAATACTATCTTCGATGGATCCATCCGGATGTTCTTCGGGTTCCCGTCTAGCCGATTCCATTACATATGGATTAGGCATGCAGGCCCGATTAAAATAAATAAAAAAATTTAATTATTACAAGCCATTTAATAAAAGAATATTACAAACACTTTCGAATATTGAAAACCAAATGGCGCCCATGATCAACCTCTAACTAATATTCATTCATCACATAAATAATATTAAAACATTCATACCAAATAATAAACAATTATTTAAAGGCCATGAATATAAATATATAATATATCTCTATATTAATAGATATTATATATATTCATGTGGTAATAATTATAACTTTGGGCCATGCAACAATTACACATTTTATAGGAATCATTACACAAACACTTTTGTCATATTCCCCCAAAGATATACTATTTAATGTTAGCATCATTTCAATACTTTTCATAAAAGTCATGCATGGCATAGATAAGTGGGTTTATACTCCAAGAGTAATCATTCTATGAACAGTTACTTTTAACTAAAGTAATACTTTTTATGACATATTTATCTTTTCAAAGACAATCATGCCATTTGCATCATCATTTTTGAAACTATCAAAACAACCAAATTATACATTTCAAAAATATAATAATTTAGTCATGCAATGAGCATTATAAGATAATTTATCAAAATTAAACATCCTACATTAAATTTACCACAATCATAATATAATATCATAATTCCTCATATGAATGAATAATCCATAACTTATGCTAACATCAAATTCCACCACTAAACACTGCAACATTTGCCAACTTCATGCAAAAATATACTTTAATCAAATTAAAGAAACACATTTAGCATGTCAAAGCATAAACCATTTAATCAAAGTAATGGAAATGAACATGCATGAACATTTTTCTAAATGAATCATCATGCAACATTCCTAAAACAACATTCATCATACATGAATGAAATGACATTTTATGGCAAAACTAGTCATGGCCGAAAATGACATTATGCCTGCATGTAGTTTTCAACCAATTCATGCAATAATCATCATCCAAACATGCTTTAAATCATATTCTAACACTACCCAACATATTAGAGCAAGAAGAAAAACACATGTTTCCAAAGATCAAGAGATAGACGAGACATACACATGCATCAAACATGCTTATACATCAAACAACATCCCAATACTAAGGCATTCTCATTATAACCATTATCATCATTCAAACATATAAGAATGAGAAGAAGAATGAACATAACCTCTGATCTATGTATGGCCGAGACATGCATGTAAAGATCTACTATGAAAAAAACATTTTTGAACCATATCACTAACATGCAAACTCACCAAGTTTGATGAACATATGAACACATGGAAAATGCCATTTTAGATTATAAAATCGACAATGCAAGGAGCTTTTAGCTCAGATACCATTTGAAAGATCTAGCATGCATGAAGAGTGGGGAGATGGAGAATGAAAGCATGAAAGCATGGATTAAAAAAAAAGGTGTTACATGCAAAGCTTGGATATGAGATTATACCTACTCCTTTGCTTGGATTGATGAAGATAGCTTCAAAAGGATGAAACCTCTACACTTTAACACCACCTTGAGAGGTTTAGAGAGTGGTGTGGCTTTTAGAGGAGTTTTGGTTGTGCTTGAGTGAACAATGTGTGTTATGAACAAAAATGCAACCTTTTGCATTTATATACTTGGGCAATTTGCAATTTATTTTTCACTTCAAAGCCCAATAAAATCTTATTTTATAAAGGGACCCCATGAATTTATTATGTACCCTTGAATAATCAATATTATTCAAGGGCCCATGTAAACTAAACTAGTTTACAATGACAAACCATAAAGTTACCCTTTACCCTTTAACTATTAAAAGGTTATTTTGTTCATCTCATTAATCTTAACACTTTAAGATTTAATCTTAACACTTTAAGATATAATAATTAAATATAATTAATTATTGCTTGACATTTTAATCCTTAAAATGTCACAAATTATTTTCTATGTAACTATTACCATAGAAATCCGTTATACCCTCGGAAGGTGCTAGCCCTCTTCGAATATCATTCCTCTCTCATCCTTCTCTAACTTCTCAAGGCTATTGGTGACCATGTAGGTCCACCGTGGATTAGCCGTGGGCCGGTTCTGGATGAATCCGAAACGTCCGGAGGCCAACGACTATGGTAAACATCTAGCAGTGTGCCATAGCTAAACCACGATGAGAAATACTCATCGAACCCATTTCAGATCATACGTACCTGCAGGGTAAAGTCCCTCCATTGGATATCCTATCGAGTATGGATTCATGGAACGTCAAAATCCTAAACTCGATCTTCTAACGAATTATCGATCAATATGTCCGAAACTTGTCATCACAAACTTACTTTTGTATGACTAATAAGACTCTGGCCAGAGATTTAGTTTTCTGACATTTACGATGTTCGTCTAGGAACTCGAATCCGGATGGAGTCAGCGGTACTCCCGATCCTATATTTCCGAGTCAATGGATCCCCTCTTGACCATCGTTCGGTTTCCGCATATGAACAACGCTGACCAAATAGGCTTTATTGTACGAAACATGATTAGTCTCATACTTACACCGTATGAACCATACGCATCCATATGGATCCGACTACAATGTCTCAGGTCAAAGGAACCATCGTGCCATGATATAACCAAACAGATAAATCATTGACTACATGCTTTTCCAAGTGATTTGTCGTTACGGTCACGTTCGAAAAACAGTTCACCAACCGTTAATCCATACCAATGCCCCAGTGACATGACTATCATCGTCATCCGTACTATATCAACTCATGATATCTTTCGGAAGCATCCGGTATGCTACTGTGCAAATTAGTTGCCCAAATTTATATTGCTTCCGTAAGGAACCCTTTTCGATAACTCATTTACCTATTAAATGAATCATCTGGACATTCATATACAATACTTATTTTAAAGCATGACTGAATAAAGGAAGCAATTTCATATAGAATGAAGAACTCTTTCCTCTATTATTTATGATATATATATAGATACAAGACAAATGCTCTGAAAACGACAACACGAATGGTTTCTAGGGCATACACTAAATACACTAACACACCCTGGTTGCCCCTCACCACAGATGCTTTAGTCCTCTCCCTGCAAATAGCCAAACTCCTAGTGAAAAGGGTGTTCGTAGATGGAGGTTCGTCCAAACATCCTGTTCCTCGAAGCAGGTAAAAGCAATGGGACTGGAAGAAGCAAATATCAACAGACGACCGACATTGCTGGTCGGATTCAGCAGGAGCAGAAGTACACAACTGGGAGATCCACTTCCTATCTATGCTGGCGGAGGAACAAACAGACAATCTTCCTAGTGATCGACTGCCCATCCCCCTACAACGTCATTCTGGGCCGCCCTGATACATGACATGCGGGCAGTGCCATCGACCTTCCATAGACGATCAGGTTCCCGACCAAGTGGGGAGTACGGGAGATCAAGGGCGACCCTTAAGCTCTCGGGATTGCTACAAGAACGCCTTCAAAGGCAAGAGAAACCTCATAGCAATTACAGTCTCGTCCGACCCTCCGAAAACGAGCTCGATCAACCGACAATGGAGGAGCTGGATGAGGTGCAGATACATCCGGATGACCCAGAGAGAAAAACAAAACATAGGCTCCCGCCTCGACCGCAAGACAAGAGGAAGCTGATAGACTTTCTAACAAAGAATGAAGACTGTTTCGCTGGTCCCATGCCGACATGACCGGGATCAACCCAGACGCGATGGTCCACCAGCTCAAGGTAGATCCAGATCACCCCAGTGTAAGCAGAAAAGGAGAAAATTCGCAGCTGAACGAAACCAGATCATCATGAAGAGATCGAAAAACTCCTAAACAACGGCATGATCAGAGAGGTCCACTACCCCGATGGCTGGCAAACACGTAGTCGTAAAGAAGAAAAACGGGAAGTGGAGATCTGCATCGACTTCACAGACTTAAACAAAGCCTGCCCCAAAGTTCTTTCCCCCTCCCACATATTGACATGATGGTAGATGCGACCGCAGGGCACGAACTCCTCAGTTTCATGGACGCTTCTCGGGATACAATCAGATTCTAATGCATGCGGAGACCGCCAGAGAAGACAGCTTTCATCACCGAGAGGGGAACCTATTGTTACAAGGTAATGCCGTTTGGACTGAAAACGCCGGAGCCACTACCAACATTGGTCAATAAAATGTTCTCTGACCACTAGGGAAGACCATGGAAGTTTACATCGACGACATGCTCGTCAAATCCCTGATTGCGGAACAACACCTTGACCACCTTAGCAGGCATTCGCATTCTCCGGAAGTACAACATGAAACTGAACCCAGAAAAGTGCTCATTCGGGCTCATCGGGTAAATTCTAGGCTATATGGTTACTCAGCGAGGAATAGAAGCAAACCCTGACCAGATCAGAGCGGTTCTCAGCATACCATCCCAACTTGCGTTAGAGAAGTCCAGCGTCTTGCAGGGCGAGTGGCCGCCTGAGCCGTTTCATCTCCAGGTCGCTGACAAGTGCCACTTCTTCTTCCACGCCCTCAAAAAATCCAACAGGTTCGATTGGACCCCTCATGCGAAGAAGCCCTACAACAGCTGAAGAGGTATTTGACTACACCCCCGCTGCTGTCCAAACCACGAGCGGGGAGAAGCTCTATGCTAATAGCGGTTCAGAGACGGCCATATCAGTAGTACTAGTCCGAAGAAGAAGAAACAGCAGTCACGGTCTACTACATTAGCAAGTCGCTCCTCGACGCAGAAACTCGGTACAGCCACTGGAAAAGCTTGCCCTTGCCCTCATCCATGCATCCAGGAAGCTCAGAACGTACTTCCAATGCCATCCTATAGTTGTGATCACATCGTTCCGCTCAAGAAAATATTGCACAAACCAGAGTGCAGGCCGACTCGTACAATGGACAGGAGGTAAGCGAACGAGTGACGTATCATAACCAACCACGCACCGCCGTCAAGTCCCAAGCACTAGCAGATTTCATTGTCGACTTCACACCAAGCGAAACCGCCCAGGCCGAGAAAGAATTACTATGCATGAACGGCGCACCACCCTCAAAGTGGACTTCCTAGTAGACGGATCGAGTAATGGCAACGGAAGTGGACTCGGAATAGTACTGATCACACCAGAGGGAGCATTATCCAGCGAGCAGTCCGTTGTGTTCAAGTGCAGGAATAACAAGGCCGAATACGAAGCCCTCTTGGCTGGACTTAACCTGGCCAGAGAAATCGGGCTAAGAGATTAGAAGTGAAGTCAGACTCCCAACTCGTGGTCAATCAACTACAAGGTACGTACCAAGCACGTGACTCAAAAATGACATCCTATCTAACATGGTCAAAGAGTTGAGGCCGAATTCGAAGAGTTCCGATAGTACAGATCCCAGAGCTGAGAACAGCCATGCGACGCCCTCGCCAACCTTGGCTCAGCACTCCCATGTTCCTCTGAGTCATCCATCCCCTCCTATTCATGCAGTGGCCAGCTAACTGGAAAGAACCACCACCAACAAGTCTCCTAGAGAATCCATGGGCATTGAGCAAGCCGACTGTTGGATGAATCCGATAGTGAAGTACCTGGAGAAGATGAGCTCCCAGCGACAAGAACGAAGCACGCCGATTGAAAGCAAAAGCCGCCAGATTCACCCTACATGACGGTCAACTCCTCAGAAAGTCGTCTCGGGCCCTACACTCAAATGCATAAGCACAGAAGAGGCCCAAAGTGTTCTATCCGAACTCCATGAAGGCGAATGCGGCAACCATGCAGGGGGACATAGTCTTGCTCACCGGGTGATCACGCGGGTTATCTGGCCGACTATCCGTACCGACTCGATCGCTTACGCAAAGAGATGCGATAATGTCAAAGGTTTGCCCAGTCTCACACTCCCACCAGAAAGACTCCACTCCATTCTGACACCATGGCCATTCATGAAGTGGGGAATGGACATCGTGGGAAAGTTACACTACTGCACCAGGGCACACGGGTCTTCATGTTGGCGGTGACAGACTACTTCACCAAGTGGATCGAAGCCGAGGCATTGGCCCAAGTCAGAGACCGAGAAGTCAAAGCTTTCATCTGGAAAAACGTGATCTACCGGTTCGGAATACCAAAGAGATTGTCACGACAATGGGTCCCAGTTCATTAGTTCGGTTCAGGGATTTCGTGGACCTGTGGGGAATAAAGTTAAGCTTCTCGACACCCCGCAACCCCCAGTCTAACGGCCAGGCCGAGTCGTCTCAACAAGGCAATCATGCAGACAGACACTGAAAAGCGATTACAGAAAGCTAAGGGGCCATGGGCGGACGAGTACCGGAGTCTCTGGCATACCGAACCACGGCTCGATCATAACTGGCGAAACACCGTTCTCCAACATATGGTTCAAAAGCAGTCATCCCAGCCGAAATATCATGCCATCCACCAGGCTCCAGTGGGGGCGAGAAATCAAATAGCCAAAACCTTTGCCAGAACCTTGACACTGTGGACGAACTACGAGAACAAGCAGTCTCCGCAACGCAGCCTACCAGAACAAGCCGCCCGTCATTACAACCGCAGCGTGAGTCCGCACTTCAGGATAGGCGACTGGGTCCTCCGTAAAGTCTTCCAAAACACCAAGGAGATCAACTCTGGCAAACTCGGACCCACCTGGGAAGGCCCCTACAAGATAATCAAAGAAGCAGGGAAAGGCGCTTACAAACTCCAGAACCCCGAGAGCAAAGACATCAACAACAGTTGGAATGCCGTCCACTCAAACGTACTATCGTAGGTGAACCCCGCTCTAATCAGGAATTTTGTTTCATTGCTTTTTCATTGTTAAAAAAAGGATGAGTGGGCCTGTCCACCTCCTCTAGACAGTCGCCTCATGGCTAGATACTCAATGAAGTACTATTCAGTAATTCTCATCTTCGAACACTTAAATCGGCCAGCCCGATGTACGTACGAACACCTTCAATAGGCCATGCCGATGTACGTACGAACACCTTCAATCGGCCCTGCCCGATAGACATACGAACACTTCGAATCGGCCATGCCCGATGTATGTACGAACACCTTCAAAAGCGTCATGTCCGATGTACGTACGAACACCTTCAATCGGCCCTGCCCGATAGACAAACGAACACCTTCGAACGGCCATGCCGCTGGACGTACGAACACCTTCAAATCGGCCATGCCCGATGTACGTACGAACACCTTCAAATCGGTCATGCCCGATGTACGTACGAACACCTTCAATCAGCCCTGCCCGTAGACATACGAACACCTTGAATCGGCCATGCCCGATGTACGTACGAACACCTTCAAATCGGCATGCCCGATGTACGTCGAACACCTTCAAATCGCCATGGCCGATGTACGTACGAACACCTTCATCGGCCCTGCCCGATAGACATACGAAACCTTCGAATCGGCCAGTCCGATGTACGTACGAACACCTTCAAATCGGCCATGCCCGATGTAGTAACGAACACCTCAAATCGGTCATGCCCGATAGTACGAACACTTCAATCGGCCTGCCCGATAGACATACGAACACTTCAAATCGATTGCCCGACGCAAGTACGAACACCTTCAAATCGGCCATGCGATGTAAGTATGAACATCTCCCAGTCGGCCCGGACGATGAACCGCTCACGCTCGAATCCGCTCCATCCGACTCGCGAGAACACTGTAAGATCGGCCCGCACAATCCAGGGCTTGGCACCTGGGGTCCAGCTCCATCCAACCAGAAGCTGAAATAAAGATGGCACGCAACTCATCCAGTGACTACATACTCGGTCAACCCGACCGAACGAAGGACCCCCAAACTATTGAAAGAGTTTGGATCAACACTAACCCAGCCCAACATAAGACCTACGCGTCTAGCCATCAGGCCACGATGAGGTACAGCAAAAAACAAGGAAGAGAAACAAAGAACAGGTGATTCATCCAAGAAAGAAACCGAGAACCAACAGTCAAAAGTCATATTTGTATATATATAATATATATATATATATATTTAGGGCACCAAACGCCCAAGTTCGAAAACAGAAAACGGCACAGACGCCAGATGAAAGGGCATCGCAGGCCCCAAAATACAAAAAATGAGGGCACTAAGCATCCTCGGCACGAGCCTCATCCTCCGTCAAGTCGGTCGCCAGGCAAACACCACTAGTGCTCGGCCCCGGAGCCGGGCCGCTCTCGTCCCCAATGCCCGGCCGACTAAGCTCAGGCGCCTGCTTGCCCGGCCCACCGGATGACCAACTCCTCTTCCAATAACTCTGCATGAGCAAAATGTCCTCATCCGGATCCCAAAGAGAGGTCACCCCTCTTAAACTCAGATGAGCTCGCCTGGGCCTTAATAATGGCGTCATAGACAATAGAGATGCACGCTCCTGAGGGGACTCGACCTCCGCGGTCCTCTCGGCTAATCACGCCGCACTTCTCGACCTCAGCCTCACTATCCGGAGGCGCTGCTGACTTCTGTTCAGCCTTTCGGGTGCTGCCTCCTTTGCCGCAAACCAGCGTGGCCTTAGATATATCCTGTATCGCTTTTCCTGGCCACGACAGACCTCCTCAGATGGAGACTGCTAGTGAGTACCTGCAAAACAAAACTGAGCAATGAGAACAAAGTCAAACAATGGAAGTAACAGTACGGTCATACCTGAACAGCGCGGGATACGCCCCAGTCAGCGGCAGCAACCGCACCCATCTGGTTCAGACGGCCTCGTCTGCCGGGAACAAGAAGGAGTCGGCCAGTTACTCATTGATGTCGCGTCCGAGTAAGTCGACGCGCAGAGCCGGAATCGTAATAGTGATAGTCCCGGCCTCCTCATCCACAACGGCAGCCTGGGACGACCCGACTCCCGACGAGGGCTGCTGACTCGGTGGCTGCGACTGGCGGCGTCGCCAATACATCCTCGACCCTCACATCCGCTCTCCCAACGACTCCCTCTTCTTTTCTCTCGCCGCTGGCGATGGATTCGCTCGCGTTCGGGACAGTCAATTTCTTCATGAGCGACTCTGCAAGTGCAAACTCTCCAACGATTAGTGGGTCAGCCCGGACTCACAAAAAATGATGGTTGGAGTACCGACTTAGGAGCACATCCCAGTTGCTTCAGCGAGGGGAAGGGAGTAACTTCTGAATAGCCTCTACCCCGGCCCAAAGAATACTGCTCCTCAGATTTGACTCTGCTAGCACTACTCGCCAATCCCTCTGCTCCAATGGGATGGCTAAACACTCTGGGTAGCTACGTCCAAACCGTCTCCGCTTGCCCAGCGCGATTGAAATCAAGCTCTGCAAACAAAAACATAATCAAGATTAGTAATCAAAAGTACGAAAGAAACAACAAAGTTCTCACCAGTTGCTCGCCCCGGCGCGGATCTCGCCATGCCCCTATCTCCAAAGACGGCCTGACCCTTCAAGAAAAAGTAACGGTCTTTCCAGTTTTTGTCACTGGACCGAGGTCGGTCACCAGATGAGACCGATCGTGCCTCAAGTTCAGCAGATTCGCTTTTCCTATCGTTCTCTTCAGGAAGTACGAGTACAGCAGCCGTGCAACCCGAAACACAATCTGATGCCGAACACACAGATCCTCCAAAGCCATCAACAGCCTCCAGGCGTTCGGCATAAGCTGGGAGGGGGCGATGATGAAAGATTCAGCACCTCCCAACTAGGCGAGGCAAGGCAACCCAACCCATCGTGAAACCACTTCTCGTATACGCAGACCCAACCTCAGCCTCCCAATCAACACGTTCGTACGACAGCGGGGTCCGAACCTTAACAGAACCAGGGATATGATACAGGGTACGGAGGCGCCACACGCATATCCCTCAGCACGGGCGGTAGCCTGGTCAGAATCCCACTGCCTGCGGCTCGGTCCTCCCAGAGCTACTACCGGACGTAGAGGGACTGTCAACTCCGGAGTCTTCCCCACTCCTACCATACCGACCCGAGCACTCGGCCCAGCTCTACGACCCTGGAGCAGCCACACTAACTCCGGTGACACACCGACCGGAACCTCCCCTTCAGGCCTTACCACTAGTGGGGGCACGCTCATACTCGTCCCCACGTCCACCTCGTGACCGAACTCGCGGAAGTATCACCCGACATCGGATCACTCGACCGCTCCAACGCGACGACTCCTTAAGGAAAATCAAAGTGTAAACTACGGATCGCCCTTCAACGCTGAACGGTACCCTCAAAACCGACCTCTCAGCCCAGTCGCCTGTTCAAACGAAGTGGAA
The DNA here is from genome assembly GCF_008641045.1 of Pistacia vera. Classification (NCBI taxonomy): domain Eukaryota; kingdom Viridiplantae; phylum Streptophyta; class Magnoliopsida; order Sapindales; family Anacardiaceae; genus Pistacia; species Pistacia vera. Next base: position 288,167 of record NW_022196620.1, read on the forward strand.
ACCAGTCGCCCCACCTAGCCGACCGACCGAAAGGGCGATTTGCCAGTCGAGCCTTCGCCACAAACGAGTCCCCACTCTGAGTCGACTCTCCAACCGAACGAACACGCCAAGTTCAACACCAATCGTTCGCCCGGACGAACGATCCACCCCGAACTTCAAACCCAGCCGTCCGTTATCCTTGATCACTATCACTCACCCTGAGCGACCGATCCCCTAATCGCACTCCTCGCCACTCGGTCAGACGAACGACCGACCCAAACCACGCCAAAAAGACTTCGTCTTCGAGGCCTAAACCCAAAAACTCAGAAAATTCACCTACAACCAATTCTTCCCGGAAATTCACCGGAAAACTCAAACCCAGAAAATTCACCAAAATCTAACACCAAAAACGCTGGAAACCCAGTTTAAACCCACCCAAAAACTCAAAACCTCCTTGTTTTCTTTCAGAGATTCTATCAGAAAAAGAAAATCTATCAAAGAACAACAAAACGACGCAAAAAGAAGAATTACCTTGGATGATTGTAGAAGACCACCTTCGCTCAAAAAAAGGGACAAAAAACGAAGAAAAACAGAAAAAATTTTCAGACGAAAAACCAAAGCCAAACGCAAATGGAAGACGAACAGATGAACTCCAAATTTGTAAAGAAAGCGTGGACACATGGCAGGTTGTGATTGGCTAAGTGTCAGGAGTCTTTTCGTTTTCCCGCTCTCGAAACGACGGAAAAATCACCACCATACACGTGGTAGCAATCTAATCACCTGGGAAATCGTGGACCTGTACGAATTCCTCATCTCGGTCGACCGACCCTCCTGGTCGACTCAGCCTTAACATCCAGACATGTTCTAACACGCATCCGATAATCGCCCCAACAATGTACTAGGTCGTTCGACCCGACCTACCGACTGAGCTTCTCAGGTGAGCCTTCTCAGACGTTCACAATCAACCGACCCAGAAGGCCCGAACGATCTATGCACGAGCTCGGCGTAGCCCGAGTTAAAATCTTCAGGAAGCCGTAAACTCTTCCATTCGCCCATCCGAGGCGAACGAGGTGCACATGTCGTTCTCCCCACCTATCTGGTATCCCACAGACCAACCGAATGGATCTCCGTAAGCTTCCTGAGCTTCGCCGACCTGGCAGGACGAATAACCGCCCCTTGCGTGTTTCCGCGATAATCGCGCCAACATACGAGCGACCCGATGGCTATCAGCTCTTCGGCCCACGAGCCGATCAGGCACAACTCGTGGCGGCATGCTCGTTCGGGAAGGATAGACCAAGACCCAATCAAATCGTTTGCGTCGGTCAACTCTCCAATGATCGCTCGCCATGGGGAAAGAACGAGCTCGCCTTGAACACGACCTACTCTCTAACTTGAGATACTCAACTCAGAGAGTGGGGACAAAGTTGGGCCAAAAATCGTCCTTGGCCCAAATAGGGAAATAGGACCATTAGTGAAGATAGACCAGGCCAGTCCTGCAAAGGCCCAAAGCCATGTTAGTTCCTTCTAAAAATGAAGTCCAAAACGGCCCAAGTCAAGCGGCACAAGCCTCTCAAACCTAGCCCATGTCCTAGGTCCACGGACGAATCCAGAGCCACAGCCCTGACGTAGTACTTTCCTATTCCTAATCAACCTCTAATTCAAGGACGCCTTCCTAATTTTGACCACTTTCCTACTTAGCGAATTCTCTTAAACAGAGTAACCTTCCTATTTGGATACAGGTAAGACAACTCACCACGACCCTAATTCTTCTAGGGTTTACGTCAGAGTCAGATGAGGACTCCTGATCCCACCAGGATTGGGAGACCAGACGACCACTATATAAGCAGAGGCCTGCCCTCTCACAAAGGACATGGACATTACACCCTCACACTCGAGACTCTTCACTCGAGAGTTTCACTAATTCGCCATAGTCACAGTCCCCGACTAGACTTCCGGTAATCCCTTATTCTTTAGCCCTCACTAAATTAGCCCATTTCAGCCTTGCTGACTTGAGCGTCGAAGTGCCTACGGCAAACACCACCCCGATGTTTCCCGTTCGCTTCACGCGTGTGTTTCTCTACGTGTGCAGGTGCAGCAGATCGCTAATGGCCTTGACCTCACGGGATCAGACCCCCTTTTTCGTACAGGTAGATTTTTACGTCTACACATAACTAACGAAATATCGATGAAAAGATATTCAAGTAATTGCAATATAAATTTCCGAATATAAAAATTTGAATGTACATTATTCATCTTTTTTTTTAAATTCAAAATTGTAGTAATTTTAATTAGAAAATTGTAGATGCTTTGTGTTTCTTAAGCTTAATTTTTTCCCTAATTTTTGCCTTTTTTTAAATAAAATAAAAAGGATAAAAAGGTACTTTGACAAATAATACAAGGGTAAAAAGGGAGCGGTCATAATAATGTAATATGCTGGATAACTTAATTATAATGGATAATTATATTTAAAATTTATTAATTTTAAATATAATAACTATACTTTTGCCCACAAGTCCAATAATTCTAATTTTTTTTTTTTTGGTAGTAATTAGTTTTATAAAACATATGACTAAAATATTAAATATAAAATATAAATTACAATAAAGGTAAGAAAAGACATAATCAACATTTTATTTTACCTAATCATATTAAAACTCTAATGAAAATAACTATTTGAAAAATTTTTCCTTCTTTCCAATGTTTTTGTGGTCCATTTCATAATATTCATCTTTTCAAGGTATCTTCCTGTACGTCAACACTCTTGACATGATAAAAAATTAATGGAAATAAATTGTTGTTCTTTAATTACCTGCAATATTCCTATTGAAATGAAATTTATAAAAAAATGAAACAATTATGTATATATATTTTTAGAATATTATTTAGATTAGCTCTCAAGTGTCAAGCTTAATAATTAATATATGAAGCAATTCAATGTAAAATGTGATTGTAAAGTCATATAACTTCATGCATAACTTCACCTTTTTTATTTATTTATTTATTTGTATGACTTAGGATGTTTGAGCTAGTTTGCAAGTGCCCTAACTAATTTTTCGAGTTCTTGGAACTATCGACGAGGTAAGAGTTCCAGTAGCCACTCTATTGGAGACATAGAGACTTAAACTCAAGAAACCATGTTAGATCCTCTTATATCAAGGGAATTCGAACTTGAAGGACCACATTAGATCATCATTTGCTTTTTTATCACGAGACTACCCAATGATGGTTAAACTAACATGCATAACTTAACATAAAATTCATTATTTTATTTCAATCAAATAATTTTTGGTATATAAAATCAACACAAAACCTGTATATAAACTTACTTTACTGTTAAATCAAAACAATTTATTGTTGGAATTATGCATAAAATTGACATAAACATAGGAATTTTTATTGGCAAATTCGTAAGAATTATCAATTCCATATCCATTTTTCTTAATTGTTGTTAATAATAATTATAAATTTTTTATTGGGCCAGAAAGCCCAAATGAATGGAGTAGGTTAAAGAATGACACCCATTAAGAGTGGTGAACTTAGAATTATTTCAGAAAATGTTCAAGAGGCCTGAGTGAGTGCTAAATAGGCATAGAATAATATATAAATATTTACATATTTATTTATTTCTTTAGATTATCAGATTTTTGATACAATATTTTATGTGATAAAGTTTTACATGGTATTGATAAAGTGTTATTTTATGATAGATTTTGTAAAAATTATCATACATCATTGTTATTATCACAATAATATAATAAAATATAATATTGATAAATGAATTATTAACTTTATAATAATAATAATTATTAAATGATTTATTTATATTTTTGTAAAAATCAATAATAGGCTATATAAATAGAGAAATTATTTGAAATAAGAAATTTATGATGACATATTAACCTTGAAGGACGTCTAAAAAAACCTCGAAGTGATCATCTTTTTGTACAAAAAGAAACTTTAAGGAAACAGCATGTAGAAGAAATTTAGAGTCAAGGTAGGGACATTAGTAGTAGAGCAAGAGACACGCGTCCTTCCCTTGGCAAGTTATTAATAAGTTCAAACTTAAAGGACATTTGGCATATTCCTTGAAGAAATTACTCAAAACTTGTACAAGACTTGTTTAAGAAATTATAAAAGGAAAATGCTACAGCTACCGATTGGTGTGTATCGATTTTGTGCACCGAATAACGTAGTAAAATCCTAACCATTGATTAATATTAACTGATAATAAATAAACGGTCAGGATTGTGCCACGTCATTAAGTGCACAAAATTGATACGCACCAGTCGATAACTGTAGCATTACTCATTATAAAAAGAAAACTGACAACTAAAAGTTTATTATAAAAGACGTGAGATAGTCTCGGTCTTTGATGGGGACAAGGGAGGGATAGAGAACCGTGCATGTCTTTATTGGATTGAGAATAAAAGTAACAATATAACATTTAATTATTAAATAAAATAAAAAAGCATGAAAGCATGCATATGGGACTATCATATGTGCTCACATGCTGGCTTAGGAAAAAGTAAAAAGGTAATTCAAAGACTCAAGAGGGAAAATAGTTTATGTGTAATTTCCCCGTAGACTTCTTGAGAGCTTGGTGTATCTACTCTACTCTTTCCTCTATAGTTTTCTTTAAAGAGAGTGAGAATTAAGAAGAGAAAAAAACCGAGAAAATTTTGTGAATCCAAAAAGACGTTGTTGTATGGCGTCAAATTGTTTGTCAAAGTCAAGAAAGGAAAAGGGCTTTCCACCAAATTTCTGTTGAGGTTGCTGGTATTTTCTCTAGAGTTTACAACGCAGTATTCTGTCAAGAGTGAGTAAAGAAGGGAGAAAAATCAGCTCCTTATCAAACATTTTGACAGAAGCAGTTCTTTCTTTGAAACAATTACCTAATCGAACGGAAAAAACTTCCTTCATATAACTGCAGTAACACCCTCATAGTGCTGTAAGTTTATTTTCTGAACAATCTTTGATTTCGTAAATTTTTAACTTTTGTGTAGTTTAATTAAGAGTGAAACATTATATATTTATTTTAAACAAGCTAGCTGATAATGTATGTTAGATTTACAGGATATAAATTAGTGGTTTCTTTTTTAACTTATTTTTTCTTTTCTGGAAATTGAAAATTCATATTTTCGGTGATGTTTGAGTGTTGACTTATAGTGACGGATTGGCAAGTTTCGAGTTTTGGATTGGTTAAAATTGTTGTGCAACAAGGTTTAGAGTTGTTGCCACGGAGTTTTTTCGGCGACCCAAGTGGTTTTGAAGCGATTTCGACTCACGATGTAGGCGGTTGAGTCGCAAGATTTGACTTGGTTCATCGTTGAGGTTGTTTAAGAGAGGGTTAACGTTTGCTATTTCCATTTCTGAAGGTAGCTATCTTCTTCTGTTCCTTTTGTAGTTTAAGTTTACAACATGGATAAAAATGTAATTTTTGTGTTGTAGTTTTGTTTTACGATTGGGTTAATGCCAAGAAAATCTATTGTTGTTTTTGTTTCTTTTTTAATTTCTTTTTTTTTTATTCTTTTTGGAAATAGAAAATACATATAGATGGTCCGCAAGAAATTGATTACCTTTCCAATTAATTTTTCAGGTTCTAATAGAGGATGAAATTGTTTGCATATACAATATAAACAAACTTGTAAACTCATCATGCAAACAGCCTCTTCATCAAAATCTCCTTCGCATCGTTGGAAATATGATGTCTTTCTAAGCTTTAGAGGTGAAGACACAAGGAAGAACTTTATAGATCATTTGTGTACTGCTTTCAATCAGAAAGGATTGCGTGTTTTTAGGGATGACAAAGAACTTGAGAAAGGAAAACCCATTTCACCAGAGCTCAATCATGCAATTAAAGAATCAAGATTTGTGATTGTTGTTTTCTCAAGACAATATGCTTCTTCCACATGGTGTTTAGATGAACTTGTTCAAATTGTTCGTTGCAAGAATATAAAATTTTTTCCAGTTTTTTATAACGGGGATCCTTCCGTGGCTACAAAACAAAAAGGAGAGTTTGAAAAAGCCTTTGTCAGACATGAAGAAACTTTTAGAGAAGATACTAGAAAGGTGCAAACTTGGAGAAATGCTTTGACAAAGGTGGCCAATCACTCTGGATTCGACTTAAATGATGGGTATGTGACAATTATCTCTTCTTTTTTTTATAGTGGAAAGCTTAGTTATCAAATGAATTATGAAAATGATATTCATGACTTGATTGTTTAAATGCGTTAGTCATGAGTGTTGATACTACAAATTAAGCATTGAATTGATATTTAAAAGTATTGGTACATTGAAGTATTTAATTAACAAAATTCTTATGTTATACAAATAGTATTTAATAATAAATTAATTAATGTAAAAGATAATTAATAAAATAAGCATTTTCATATTTCACCAAGTAATGATGGAAAATGACATAGGGCAGTACTTTATAACTTGGTTTTTCTGTTTTTCTTAGACAGGCATGAATAATTTTATTAAATTTTCCTTGTTATTGTAACCAAGACAGATAGTATATCATACAAAAAGTATAGAGACAATATAACTACAATAGTGACTGAATGCTAAAAGTAAAGCTAAACAAAAAGGAAAAATGAAAGTTTCATGTGTATAAACTTATAGGTGCATGTAGATAATTTCTATAATAGGCACTATTTATACATTAGTATATTCATGACTAGCTAGTGTTGTAAGTTGTAACCACGATTTCTTCTTGATCTTTTCCATTCTTCAGGTATGAGTCACAATTTATTCAAAAAATTGTGAGGGAAATATCAAGCAAATTATGTTTTTCAAAATACACAAGTGTCGAGAACCTAGTAGGCATAGATTCACGATTGGAGGAACTAAAGAAATTTATAAGTCCTGAGTCACACGATGTTCGTATGATTGGGATTTGTGGCATGGGAGGAATAGGTAAGACAACAATTGCTAGAGTTGTCTATAACTTTTTTTCTGATAAATTTGAAGGTAGTAGTTTTTTGGCTAATGTTACAGAAATTTTTTAAAAAGATGGTCTAGTTTCTTTGCAAAAGATGCTTCTCTCACAAATTCTGGGTATGGGAAAAGATGACATCAACATATACAATGTCTTTGATGGAACAAGCATGATAAGAAGGAGGCTATCGTGTAAGAAGGTTCTTATTGTTATAGATGATGTAAACAATCCAGAGCAATTAGAAAAATTAGCTAGCAAGCGTGATTGGTTTGGAATGGGCAGTAGGATCATAATAACATCAAGAACCAAAAGTTTGTTGACGTGCCATGGAGTAGATGGAGTTTATGAGGTTGAGAAATTAAATCATACTGAAGCCGGCCAATTATTCATTTCAAAAGCCTTTAAGAAACATCAATATTTAGAAAGTTTTAGAGAGCTATCCAAATGTGTTGTACTGTATGCTAGTGGTCTTCCATTAGCTCTTAAAGTTTTGGGCTACTTTTTGTATGGAAGAGAAGTTCATATATGGGAAGATGCATTGCAAAGACTAAAAAGAGATTGTAAGAAAGAAATACTAGATGTACTTCAAATAAGCTTTGATGGGCTAGAAGAATTAGAGAAAAACATATTTCTTGATATAGCATGTTTCTTTAAAGGAATGGATAGATATTATGTGACAAGAATTCTTGAAAGTTGTGGTTTTTTTCCAAATATTGGAATAGATATTCTAATCGATAAATCGCTCATAATTATTTTACATGACAATACATTGTGGATGCATGATTTGTTACAACAAATGGGTCAACAAATTGTTAAGAGAGAGTGTCCCGAAGAGCCTGGAAAATGCAGTAGATTGTGGATGAAAGCAGACATTCATCATGTATTGACAGAAACACAGTAAGCAATTCAATTTTTTTTATAATCATGTGCACCTTTTCAATCATCATTTGCTTTAACTAATTAAATATCTATATGAGGAGTGAGCTAGTGCATTGTTAGCACAATTAGCACATAATTAGCCTCTCCAGATTACACATGCATCTGTAATTTTTTTTTTTTTCTGTATTTGTTGACCAATTTATAGTCCAGTTGAGCATATTAAAGTCTCTTGTTCCTCAAAAGAACTTTTATTTCCAAAATTATCGTTTTGTTTCTAGTTAATTTTATTTCTCCTTAGTTTAGATACCTACAATATGCATGAGCATACACATCATGAAAGAAAACATTTATACATTTAATGAGAATAGTACGATCTATAATTAAAAAAAAAAATTGATAATTATTTTTTTATTATTTTGAAGAAGAATAGGAAAAAAAATAGTAAAATACATATTCTAAAGATTCATGATTGGTTTTTGTATCATTTTATGAAAACAAATTTCTAAATATGTTAACTAAAAAAACTTCAATTAGATTTTTGTGAAAATGACGGAAACATATATTTAAATTAAAAAAATATAAAAAACCTATAATTTTAACAATTTTAAAAATCAAATAAAAAATTATTTGAAAACTTAAAAAGAGTTATTTATCTTACTAGTAAAATTTAGAAATGATTTTTTTTTTATAAAGATATTTTTCTACAAAAAATCATGAAAATTTATAAAATTTACAAAATAATAATTCCTTTAGTAAAAATAAGTGTAATCATATGTAAGATTAAGTGCATTCAATGAGGAACAATTTTCATAAAAATAACACGTGTTATCTTGTAAGAATTTTTGTGCAACCCAATTAAGCGTTATTTTGTACATAGTTTTATGTTAAAATGTTAATAGCAGACTTATATGTTGAAGCAGCTAGCACTCATGTCTATATAGTTTCATTCATGTGTTATTAATTCTTAGCTTGCTTTCTCTATCTCTTGTTTTATTTTATTTTTTCTTTTATTTCAAGGGAACTAAAGTGGTTGAAAGCATAATGTTCAACTCTTCTAAAGAAAATATCCATTGTTGTGCTAAAGCATTTTCGAAAATGATCAATCTAAGATTACTCAAGATCCACAATGTTCAACTTCCAGAAGGCCTTGATTATCTTTTCAACAACTTACGTTTACTTGATTGGGAAGGATATCCTTTAAAATCCTTACCACCAAATTTGCAATTGGACAAAATTATTGAGCTGAAAATGGATCAGAGCCGCATTGAACAATTGCAGCAGAGAATAAAAGTAAGATTAATTCAATTACACTTTCCTACTTTAATTTTTATGAGTAAAATAACTATATATGGAATATTTTTATGCTTTTTATGTTTAATAAATATGGGAAATTAAGAAAACCACATCTTTGTCTAACTTTTTTTTTTTTTTTTTTTCTTTTAACAGTTTTCAACAATTTGAAATCTATCAGTTTTGAAAACTGTAGGTACCTAATCAAGACACCAGATTTCACATTTGCCCCGAATCTCGAGAATGTGAATCTCAAAGTTGTACAATGTTGCGTGAGATTCACCCATCTTTGTTGGTTCACAAAAAGATTATTATTTGTATATGATGAAATGTACAAGTCTTACAACCTGCCTAACCAGATTCATATGGAATCTCTACGTAGACTTAATCTATCTGGTGCTACAAATTGAAGAAGTTTCCAGAGATTGTAGGAAGTTTGGATGTCTACATGTCATTTATTTAAAGGAAACTGCTATTAAAGTACTGCCAATGTCAATTGAACTTTTGAGTGGACTTGAAGATTTTAGTTGGAAAACTGCAAAAATCTTGTGAGTCTTCCCGTCACTATAAATGGTTTGGAATCTCTTCGAAGATTTAATCTTTCTGGATGCTCAAAATTGATAACTTGCCAGAGACTTTGGGGCAAGTTGAAAAGCTAAGGACACTTGATGTAATTGGATCTGCGATAAGATGACCAATGGCGTCCATTTTCTTATGAAGAATCTTGAGAGTTAGATTTTAGTGGGTGCAAAGGACCAACATCAAACTCGTTGTCTTCACTTTTCTTGAAGACTTTTAGATTGCCAATTGTCAAGTTTTGCAGATCTTTAAAAAAATATATTCTTATGATTGCAATAGGAGGAAGGAGCAATTCCTAATGACTTTTTTAAAGCTTTTCTTCATTACGGAAATTAGAACTAAGCAAAAACAAATTTTGTTTCACTACCTGGAAGAATCAAACATCTTTTGGAGCTTAAAGAGCTTAGCTTGAATGGTTGTAAGAGACTTAGATCTCTACCAGAACTTCTTCCAACATAAGATATATTTATGTAAATGGTTGTGTTGCACTGGAAACAACATCAAATGCATTAAGGTTATGCAATTCCACGTTGTCAGAATTTTCATGTGTAAATGCTTGAAATGATCTACTGCAACAATTTGGCATCTTCAATGCCCAGAGAGTTCCTTAAGGTCAGTGTCTTTCTCTTTCTCTTCTTCATCTTTGAGTTAGACATTATTTTATAAATTTTCTTTCTTTTCTGAGTGGGCAATGTCAAAGCCAACATACAGAAATGGGATTGATGATTTTGGGATGGTTATTCCTGGAAGTGAGATTCCAGAGTGGTTCAACATCAGAGTGAGACTTCTTTATTCAAATAGAAAGGCCTTCAGATTCTTATGATAACAAGGTGGTGGGATATGCTATCTGCTGTGTTTTTGATGTCCATGAGCACCAGCCTATTCATGGGATTTCTTGCCATGGTGACCAATATCCATCTATTTGAGAGTCTAAGATTGGTTTTGAAGAGAATTCAGGCAAGGCTTGTCAGACCATCTTTGGCTGTTCTATGCTTTGGCTGAAAGACTCAATCAAGATTTTGTTGAGCTTTATTTATACCACGTTGGCGTGCTGTCGTAGGCACCCAGAATTAAAACAAAAATAAACGTAGTAGTGTAAGTCAGGGTCGATCCCACGAAGAGTATCTAGCCGAATTTGAGTTATGTGAATAAAGCTGGGGGGTTTTGTGTAAACAGAAAACAATCTCTGCAAAAACAAAAAAAACAATTTAATTCGAATTCAAAATATATAACGAAACTTGGTCTCTATCAACATCCACCATCAGAATCTTATAACTGATCATTGATGCAAAGAATCAATTCACATATTGAATTCACCGTTGAAAATAATTTCCTATCTCTCCTTAATTGTAATTAATCAGGAAACAAGCGATCAATTAATCTTACCCCTAAACAACCCTAGACAAGCGTCAAGATTTAATCTAGTGGCAGCCTTAAGAATAGAGAGATGACGAAGACTAAAACACACAAACAAACAAGCGGTTGTATTTAATTTAGTTGAATGTTCTTCGTAAGGTTACTAATTCCTGACGCAGCAAAACTTACCCTAGTTGCTTCACAGTTGGAGGGATCAAACAATTACGGATTTGATATCAAACTTAGCAGTAGATTTCAACAAATAATACACTAGTAGGCCTCCTAGTAATTAAATGCATCAATCATGAAAATATGCACAGAATAAAATCAATACTCAAACATGAATTTAACACTAAAACAGAAAGATCCACAGTTTATTTGATTCCGAGGTTTCCGTTTCCTTCGACCAAGTTACAAAAGTTCTAGCCGCTCATGGCCATCACAAAAACTCAAGTGAAAGAAAATTTCAGAGAAGAGAAGAGAGAGAGGCGTGGTCCCCCAAAACCTCCTCTGATCTCCCTTTAAAAACTAATTTAAGAATTCAAATCCCACTCAATCTCCTAAAAGAAATATTCTCCTATCCTAAAATAACATTAACCTAATTTAATCTAATTGGAATAAAATAAAATAAGTCTAATAAATAGGAAGTGATGTTTCAGCTGTAATTTTGTGCAGCAGTATGTCTTCAAAACGTGCAATAATAGACTGACTTGCATAACAAGTCAGAACGCTCCAGGACGGGTAATGCAGGTGCGTCAAATTCAAGCTCAATTACAACCTTGATTCAGTCAGTATCTCTAAAAACTCAAAACATGAAAGTTGTAGATCTATTTCTTAGCGTTCCACAGCACTTTGAATCATCTCAATGGAGCTCGGATGAGAGAATTATGCCCAGAATACGAAGCAGCTGGTGAAACTTCCGAATTCCCCTAATTAATTCCGTTTTTCAATTAACACCTCCATTTGCTTCCTAAACCAAAATAAAGTAATAATGAGTACAATTAGGAAACAAATACATATAAAAGACTAAACATTAAGGGGGTTAAATATGACATTTTGTATTCCCATCACACGTGATCCAAGATTGAAGGTGAAGAAGTGTGGGATACATCCAATATATGAGAAAGATATTGAAGAGTTGAAGCCAAGGGCCAAGAAATCCGGTAGCTTTAGTTTTTGGAATTCATATGAGTTGGATGAAGATTTTCTCGGATCAACAACAAATGTTGACTGTGATGGGCCACAAGACGAAGATCTAATATATTTTTCAGCTGATGATGAACCACCGAAACCAAAAGATTGAAGAGTTCATAAGTTGATGTGTGGCAATAATTTTTTGTTGTCAGATGTTGTGGGGGTCTTTTTTTTTTTTTTTTTTTTTTAAAGGATTATGCATGTTTGGATCAACTTACATACATCTCAACTAACCTCTTGATATCATGGAACTATTACAATAGGGTATTGCAATTTATATGAAGTAAAACAAATAAAAAGTTGTGACAGTTTGATTATAAAACATTTATGCAGCAATTAAACAATTAAACAAAGAGAAATATGTCAAAAATTTATTAACATAGAGATAAAAAAAAAAAAAAGAGAGAGAGAGAGAGAGAGAGAGAGAGAAATTAATTAATTAATTTTTAAATTAAAGTAAATCAGATTAAGAATCATCATTTTCTAATGCAAAAATTCACCAACAGAGAAATTAAATGCATAAAATTCAGTGATAAGTTCAGTCCAATCCTTTGTTTGTTGCTAGTTTTTGACATATTGGAATTGTATAACATGTATCCCAAGCCCGTCCTATTAATCCCAAAAGATAGGGATAAGGAATCTCGTGGAGAGGCGTGGGACTCCTTATCCCGAGTGGGAGCAACTTTATTTATTTATTTTCCTCTTTTTATACTATTAAGCAAATTAATAATTAAAATTTATGGATATTATTTTATATTTTCTTAAATAATTTATGGATTTAAAAATAATATTAGTAAATATTTTTCAATTAATTTTTGTATATTTAATTTAATTTTATATTTAAAATTATAATATTATTCAAATGATAATAAATGTTTTTCTTTATAGTATGAAAATAGTTATTTATTGGGTCAGGATAATGTAACTTAAATTTTTTACTTAATTTTTTGACACGTCCTTATAAACCGTCTATTATTACTTAATTTTTAATATTTTTATTAATATAAATATTTTTATTAAGTAATAAAATTGAATGTTAGTGTATCATTTTTATTTGATTGTTTATTTCATCTTAATTTTGATATTCAAAAGCCCATAGGCCAGAATTCAAGTAGCCCAATAACTGATGAACTATTTGGCTTGGATTCTTTCTCATGGCCATAAACCTTCGACCAAGAGAAAGAAAATAAAGGATGTAATAGACGATTCATCTTCTTCTTAAACCTAAACAAACAACACTAAAAGTTTAAAACAAACACGAACACTAGAAAAATTATTAGATCTTTATGCAATGATTTTTATTTTTTATAACAAATCTAGCCTTTTCTTTGCGCGTTGGTTTTTATTTTTGGGTTATTTGAATTATTGCATCTTTCTACTAGGTTTATTGGAAAGATATGTATTCATTATCTTTTATTACATTGATGGACCTGATATATCCAAATGGTATTAACGTAAGACAGGGAAGGGGAGAAAGGGGCAAAAGGGGTAAAACAAGTGGGGACAGGTGTCTTGTTAGTTATTAGAATCCTGGTGTCAGAATAAAGGGCAGTGGTAGCAGGGGTAGAGGACATCTTTGTTTTTGTGCATGAATTGAGTATGGGAGGTGTTGGCCCTCGAAGACTAGTTGGGTGATACTGTTTTATTCCTAAAACTAATTGTTATCTTTTCCAATTCTTATTAAGTCTAAATATATAAACTTTACTGTCTTGATATATTGTTTGCTGGATTGTTATTGCTTTGTTACATTTTTTACGAGTATAATATTGTGTTGAGATACGGTTGTTGGTGTGATTGGCGTGGTGATTTAGTTAAGATCATAGGTTTCCATCAATCTGGTATCAAAGCTCGCAGATCATCTGGGGTATGGTTGGTACTAGAATGGAGAACAGGGTTGAAAGTGTTGAGAAGGAAATGGCGATGGTTCAGCGGGACGTCGCCAAGGTAACTAAAACAGTGAACTTGATGAGAGAAATTTTAATGGACATGTAGAACTGGATGTGAAGAAAAGACGAAAAGGAAGAAGAGCGACAGAGAAACTTGTCTAAAAAACCCAATCGAGACAGGGAAAGGCACACTGAACACGACCCTCACGGAGGACAAAGAGACTCAATTGGGAACCAGGGTGGAGAACGGTCGAATCAAGGCAGAGAAGGGTGGAACCGCCGAGACTTGCATGGCCGGAAACTGGAGCTACCCCTCTTTTCCGGTGAGGACCCTTCCAGGTGGAGCGTTATCTCTCGATAAATTAGATCCCTAATGAGCACAAGGTTTTATCAACAGCCCTCTAAATGGTAAGAGAAACACTCTACTAGTACCAATGGACAAAGTCAAGGACAGCGGCAATGACCTGACCAATGTTCAAGGTTGCATTGTTGTAGAGGTTTAGTAGGACACAAGAGGTCAGCCCCTTAGAGCTGCTGATGTCGATACGACAAGGAGGATCAGTGCTAGATTTTCGTCGACAGTTTGAGGAGGTTGCAGCACTAACATAGGGAGAGAGAGAGAAGATGTCCTAACGGCGACTTTTCTAAATGGGCTAAAGCTAGAAATCTGGGCTAAGATTAAACTACAGCAACCGAATTTATTGATTCGACCCAATTCATTGACCCAAGCAACCCTACTGGCCCAACGTGTGGAAGAGAGAGACACAACCTTGGAGGAAGCCCAAGCAGGCCTGGCCGAACATGTAAGTATAGGCATATAACTTATGGGCCCAAATCCATTTCTAATTCACCTAGACAAGATGAGACTATAAAGGCCTTGTTGGTAAAAAAGGATGCAGTTGCGAAACTGAAAAAGTGTAAGAGCTCTTCAATATTTGTCAAAGCATCATCGTTTTGACTTTGTATTAAATAAGCTCAGCTTCTACTAAGTAGATTGAGCTGAGTTTTGAGTGTTGTATAAAAGAGAAGAAGTCACTCGTGTATTATTCATTCATTTGGATATTCAGTTACAATAACAAAAAATCTAAAAGCATTTCTTGATTAGTCTTGTTCCTTTCTTGTTTTTCTTGAACTAATTTTAGTTTATTCACATGGTATCAGAGCCGTGACTCACGTCAATGGCTACCGATCTTGATTCTTTGAAGATGCTAAACAACATAGGAAGAACCATGCCAATAGTGCAGAATCAAACCACCACAAAACTTGCCACAAGCTTGCAAGTCATCAATCCCAAATGACGAGGAATAATTACCGATTCTGGAGTTCACAAGTCATTTCCGCTATTGGCTCACACGATTTGGAGGACCATCTATTAGGTAGGGTTGCTTGTCCTCCCCCAATTTTCGTTTTTGATTCTGATATTATAAATGAGCTAGCTCAAAATAAAGCTGGTAGTACTGTTGGTGAAAGTCTTAATCCAGTGTTTGTCTTGTGGAAACGAACAGATAAGCTCATAATAAATTGGTTATTAGCTTCAATTTCAAAGTGCATGTTTGATTCTGTATTTAAGTGTAGATCTTCCACTGAAATTTGGTTAGCTTTAGAGAATGAATTCGTTACAAATTCAAAGGCTAGGGCTTTACATCTTAAAAACCTTTTGCAAACTACACACAAAGGGGATCTAAGTATTGGACAGTATGTAAAGAAAATGAAAGATATTTCAGAGAGTCTAGCTACTAGTGGATTAGTTGTGTCTGATGAAGATCTGTTACAATATGTACTGGATGGATTGGATCTTGAATATGATGTTGCGGTAGTGACACATCTAGATTCTAGTCCAAGATTGATACTATTTCTTTGCAAGAAGCCCAATTCTTGTTGCAAAAGTATGAAATAAGGCTAGAAAAGTTCAATTTTGTGGACCTTTATAACTCTTCAACACATGTAGCTTCAGTTCATAACCCAGGATTTTAAAATGTCGCTAATGTGAATAATCAATCAAGCCATAATGTAGCAAAAGTCCCTGAAAATAATCAGTCCAGTAATCTTCCTTCATTGATATGCCTAGGGAATCCACACTGTCCACAAACATATATCAGTCCTCGGTCTTACTCAAATTCATCTTAGCCTTTTCAACAATATACTTTTTCCAATCAACCTTCCCAATCATTCTTACCTTATGCAGCCCCTAACACATATGGATCAAGACCTCATGTCTATGGAAGAGACAGAGGTCGAGGCACTGGCAGGGGAAGAATTATATGCTAAGTCTGCAATAAGGTAGGACATTCGGCTATCCAATGTTATCACAGGTTCAATTCCACCTATAATGGTCATCCACCCTCTAATGTTCCCTCACAACAAAACGCTTTTCCTAGACAGCAGAATGCTTACTTTGGAAACTTATAGTACCATAATTCCCAGTACATTGGTTCTCCTAATGTTGTTCCATAGAGAACTGTCTTTTCTGATCATCAACATTATCCTAACTCTCAATACGCTAATGTGAATACTCATACCTTTGGAGTCCTTAGTCAACAGCCATCAAGACCTAGTCAAGCTCACTTGGTCTAAATTGGTTCAGGACCAACTATTTTTCTTGGTTCACAGCCTGGAGCTGTTTTTTTTCTGGTTCACAGCCTGGAGCTGTTTATCCTAATTCAACAATGCTTCACACTCAGTAAGTCCATCTTACAGCCACACATTTTACACCCACAGACCCTGCCTGGTACATGGATTCTGGTGCAACAGACCATGTAACCTTTAACCTGAGCAACCTGAATACTTGCAAGAACTATGATGGTGAGGAACAGCTACAAGTAGGCAGCGGTGAGTATCTTCCCATTTCCCATACAGGTAACTATTTTTTTCCCAGTAACTTTCATTCCAAATGTTTGCATTTGAAGAATATCCTTTGTGTACCCAAAATCACTAAAAATCTCCTTAATATCTCTAGGTTTACAAAAGAAAATAATATGGTTGTAGAGTTTGATGCTAATTGCTGTGTTGTAAAGGACAAAGCCTCAAGAGCCATATTGTTGCGAGGGGGACTTAAAGGAGGTCTTTATCAGCTGGATATTCCATACAGACCCTTTACTTTGCTAATGTCTACCTCCTGTCCATCCCAAAGTTTTACTACAAATGCACAAACTGTGTTCTCTGCTACTGATTTTTCTACTACTCTATATCACTCCTCTAAGTCTTCAGCAGTTCCAGTGTCTAGTAGTCCTAATAACAGTCAGTCTAGTGATAGTTATATTTTGT
This sequence comes from Pistacia vera, assembly GCF_008641045.1. Taxonomy (NCBI): domain Eukaryota; kingdom Viridiplantae; phylum Streptophyta; class Magnoliopsida; order Sapindales; family Anacardiaceae; genus Pistacia; species Pistacia vera. The sequence goes on from NW_022196620.1 coordinate 305,534, forward strand.
AATGTTTCTGTTGATAATAAGTCACTAGTGTCTATATCAAATTTGGAGAGCAACCAACCTGTTTCTGCTCTGCACACTGAGAAGGACACATTTGCTTCTATATTGAATAATGAAAATATAACTTCTCATTCTGAAACATCTGATTCTATTGTTTTAAATAAAATTACTGGTTATGTTCAGACCAATGATTGTGTTCAAAATTCCAATTCTGCTGATGTATGCACTCCTAACATTTCAAAAATCAGTCTTGACTGTAATCCCATTTTGGATTCTACCAATTACAAACATGTTGTTTCAACCACTAATCTTGATTATATTCATAATAATCTAGACTGCATTACAAAAACCCATTGTTTATTTGTAAGTAAGCAGCCTCATCAATACACAATTTGGCACAAGAGGTTAGGACACCCTCATGCTCATGTACTTTAACAAATTTTATCTACTTTTCCCAAAACTGCATCATTGTCTTAGCTTCACAAATTGTCTCCACCACCTTTCCCATTTTGTGATGCGTGTCAACTTGGTAATTGCATCAAAATAGTAATGCCTACTAATGTACTTTAGAATAACACACCCTATTTTAAACTTTTCAAGCAAGTTCCTTCTTATTATAGTCTTCGAGTATTTGGTTATGCTTGCTTTCCCTTTCTTCACAATATTAATAGTCACAAATTTGATTTCCATTCTTCTAAATATGTGTTTGTCAGTTATAGCTTGCTACATAAAGATACAAGTGTCTAAGAGCTGATGGAAAAATTTTTGTTTCCCCTAGTGTTTAAGTTTAACGAAATTGAGTTCCTTTTTTTAGATTATAGGTTTGAAAACACTGCTAGTCTCTGATCACGATTTTGATGCTGGTGTATTTGGTCATAATTTGGATTCTTTAGTCAGTTCCTACACTCCATATTCTTTCAAATTTCCATGTGTTATTGTTTATAATTCCTATTCTCTCGCTAGTTCTGCTCCTCCTCCAGCAAATGGCTTTCAATGTCAGTCATTTTTACATAATACAACAGTTAGTCATCCCTCTACTTCACTGCCTTAGCCTCATACACATTCCACTATAGCAGTCTCAAATACCACCTCCTCACCAGCCTTACAGTCCTCAAACCCTTATCACAAACTACCTCATATCCTACTACAACAGTCCCAAATAACTCCTCACCAATCTTACCTACTGCCTCTGGATTACCAAACTTACATACTACCTATTCCTCTCCAAATTCAACTCCATTAGCTAGTTCCCAATCAGTTTTTAATCTTCCCATTATCCCTTCCAATTGTCCCTTACCCAATTGCACACTTGAAGTTGATCTAAATTTCATCACAGTTCACAAATATTCAGGTCAGATCTACTGTTAATAATCACCCCATGATCACAAGAGCCAAGTCAGCAGCTGGTTTCTCTGCTGATAGTGATACTGCTCTACCTCATGCTACCTATCTTACACTAAGTCAACTTATTATAGAACCAGAACTATTAACAGTTGTTGAAGCTTTAACTAGCACTGCTTGGAGAGAAGCCATGAAAACAGAATTAGATGCACTTGTTCACAACAACACCTGGATGCTTGTGTCACCTACAGTTGATATGAATATTGTGTGAAATAAGTGGGTCTTTCGCACTAAATTCCATGCAGATGGCACCCTGCAAAAGTATAAAGCTCGTTTAGTGGCTAAAGGTTTTCAACAAATGCCGAGCTTGGACTATTTTGAAACTTTTAGTGCAGTCATCAAACCCTCTACTATCATAATTATCCTGACCCTAGCTGTTACAAACTCTTGGGATGTACAACAAATTGATGTAAATAATGCGTTTATGAATGACACCTTGAATGAGACAGTTTACATGAAGCAACCTATGGGGTTTGAATCAGCTACTCACCCTTCTTTTGTGTGTAAATTGAATAAAGCCTTGTATGGACTTAAACATGCTCTTAGAGCCTGGTTTGACAAGCTTAAAAATGCTCTTCAAGCCAAGGGGTTCAGAAATTCAATTTCTGATTCTAGCCTTTTTAGTCTCAAGTTGGATTCTGGTTTTATCTATGTGTTGGTCTATGTGGATGATATATTCTTACAGGATCAGATTCAGTCTATATGACTCATTTGGTTAAAGAGTTAAATGATCAATTTGCACTCAAAACCTTGGGCTCTCTCAAGTATTTTTTAGGAGTGGAAGCAACTAGATCCTCTGCTGAAATTGACCTCAAATAGTCTAAGTATGCATTAGATTTACTTCTTAAGAAAAAAATGTTTGAAGCCAATCCTTGCTCCACACCCATGGTAGTTAGTACAAAGCTTAGTCGTAATGACAATGAATTGTTTGAAAATCTCAGCCTTACTCGACCTGATATTAGTTTCCCGGTTAACAAACTCAGTCAGTTTTTACAAGCCCCTATTGAGTTGCATTGGAAGGCTTGCAAACGAGTACTTAGATACATAAAAGGTACTCTGAATTTTGGGTTGGAATTAAAACTAGCAAGCTCATTAATCGTAGAGTGTTATGCTGATGCTGATTAGGGAAGCAATGTTGAAGATAGACAATCTATTAGTGGATATTGTGTTTATTTGGATCCCAACTTGATCTAATGGAGTTCCAAAAAACATAAAGTAGTAGTCTTGTCTTCTACAGAGGCTGAATATAGAGCTTTGGCACAAACTCCAACAAAAACTACTTGGTTACAAAGTATGTTCACTGAGCTGGGAATCAGCTTATACTCAACCCCAATCATTTGGTGTGACAATGTTAGTGCGGGTGTGTTGGTTTCCAATCCTATTTTTCATGCCCGAACTAAGGATATAGAAATAGATGCTCACTACATCCGAGAGCAAGTTCTAGCAAAAAACCTTGTTGTTCAATATATGCCTTCAAAACTTCTGATTGCTAATCTACTAACCAAACCCTTGTCTACTGCTCAATTCTCTGAATTGCGCCAAAAATTGACTATTGTTGCTCTTACTGACACTGTTGATTAGAGAGATATTCTGTCTTTCATTTCAGCAGACTTGGTATTTTTTTTATTTTTTTTTTTTTTGTGTCGTGAGTAGATTATTGGCTAAGCTATAGAGCAGAAGTTTCTTTAGTGGTTCAGGAAGTGCTCTGATGATCCGAAGTGTAATAGTGTTGAGTAAAACATTGTGTTGTAGAGATGTGTTGCAGAGCAGACTTTGTTGATGTTATTGATTTTTGATTGTGTTTGGTGTTATACACTGTGTTGCAGAGATGTGTTGTAGAGTAGATTTTGTTGATGATTGAAGATTAGATTTTGTTGATGATTGGTTTTTGAGTTAGGAATTCATTACTGATTTGCATGGTGTTATAAAGCAGAAGTGTTCAGGAAGAAATTTTTTCTTCAGTTTGTTGTAGAGCAGCCTGAATAAAAGACAGAAGTGTTTGGGAAGAATTTTTACAGTTTGTTGTAGAGCAGCAGTATTCAGTATTCAAGAAGTCTCTTGCTGATCTGAGTTATGTTATAGAGCAGAAGTGTTCAGGAAGAACAGGAAGTCTCTTGCTGATCTGAGCTGTGTTATAGAGCAGAAATGTTCATGAAGAAAAGTCTCTTGCTGATCTAAGCTGTGTTATAGAGCAGAAGTGTTCAGGAAGAAATTTTTTTTTGTTGATCTCCTGCGGAGTAGCTTTGAGCAATTTGTTGTGTTGCAGAGCAAGTATTCAGGAAATGTTTATTGGTCAGCTGTGTAATATTTGACTTGCGAATTCAAATTGCAAAAATTAAAGGGAAGCATTAACCAAATGAGGAGGTACCAGACAAATTCAAACTCTCTCCAGTCAGGCTTGAAGGGGAATCTTAGTGAAAAGAAACAAATACTAAGTATGGCTCCCTAGTCAAGTTTGAGGGGGAATGTTGGTAAAAAGGGATGCAGCTGTGAAACTGAAAAAGTGTAGGAGCTCTTCAATACTTGTCAAAGCGTCGTCGTTTTGACTTTGTATTAAATAAGCTTAGCTTCTACTAAGTAGACTGAGCTGAGTTCTGAGTGTTCTATAAAAGAGAAGAAGACACTCGTGTATTATTCATTCATTTAGATATTCAATTACATTAACAAGAAATCTAAAAATATTTCTTGATTAGCCTTGTGTCTTTCTTGTTTTTCTTGAACTAATTTCAGTTTATTCACAGGCCCACCCTCCAAATACAACTTACCCCTCACCCAGATCAGTCAACCAAACCCACACTTTCTCCCAAAACACAACTCCCAATCGGAGGTTCCCATCTGAAAACCATGGCNGATCTGATGTGTAGTAGTCTTGTCTTGAGTAATACATTGTGTTGTAGAGCAGAAGTGTTTAGAAAATGCTTTACTGATCTGTTGTGTAGTATTTGACTTGCCGATTTGAGATACACCCAAATTAAAGGGAAGCATTAACCAAAGAAGGAGGTACCAGTACAAGACAAATACAAAGTCTCTCTAGTCAGGCTTGAGGGGGAATGTTGGTGAAAAGAAACAAATACAAAGTCTATCTTCCTATTCAGGCTTGAGAGGGAATGTTGGTGAAAAGAAACAAATACAAAGTCTGTCTCCCTAATCAAGCTTGAAGGGGAATGTTGGTGGAAAAAAAAAAATACAAAGTTTGTCTCCCCAGTCAGGCTTGAGGGGGAATGTTGGTGAAAAGGGATACAGATGCGAAACTGAAAAATAGTAAGAGCTTGTCAATATTTGTCAAAGCATCGTCATTTTTGTCTTTGTATTAATTAAGATCAGCTTCTACTAAGCAGTTGAGCTGAGTTCTAAGTGTTGTATAAAAGGGAAGAAGAAATACTCATGTAAGTTAGTTTTGTTAAACATTCAGTTGCAATTACTAATCTGAAATCATTTCTTGATTAGCTCTATATTTTTCTTTGTTTTCTTGAACCACTTTCAGTTTTCTCACACAAGCTTAGACTCCTTGATATTCATCAGTGTCCAGCTTGAGGGGGGATATTAGTTAGTAGCAGTTACATATATTAGTTGTAACTATCTATTAGTTTAGTTAGTCTATTTGTTAGTTAGTTTGTAAATAAAGTCGAGCACAAAGTGTATTGAGAAGTCAAGTCAAAAATAAAAAATACATTTCCTTTCTTCTTTCTTCTTTCTTCTTTCTTCTTTCTTCTTTCTTTCGTACAATATGATATCTCTACTGTTTCTATTCCTAAAAGGGGCCCGACTCCAAGTATGAATACTCTTGAAGAGCTAAGAGCAATAATTATATTTATCTGGCTTAAATTACAAAATGTTTCTCTTAAATATTTATCTAATTTCATCTTACTTTTCTATATTACTCTCTTTTTTATGTTCATTTGCTTCATACACTATGTATAATGTTAATCAGATCAAATGACTTCTAACAGTAAATATACCAATCTCAATCGATTAATTAACACTTCAAAATTTTATGTTATCTCATTATACAAACTAATATATTATAATATGGTTAGATGATTTATAATTAATGTTGAAAAGGTAATTTATAACAATACTAAAAAAAATTAGAGTTGGGTTAGGATATTAAAAAAAAAAAAAAAGTATTAGTTAGTTTAGGAAAACTAAAGAGTCTGTTTGGTACAAAAAAAAATTAATAGAGCTTATGAAAGATAAGCTTATAAGATTATAGGGTGCATTTGGCTTATTATTTATTCTCATATTCTGAAACCGATTATTTGAATAGTGTTTGGCTTATTATTCAAACAATGAATCCTGAAAAAACGATCCTGACATGTTTTTGACCGTTAAGACTTTTTGCAGCTATTTTTTGTCTTTCTCATTTTTTTTTCATTTTCTCAGTCTTCTTTTCACCACGTTTACAAACTTCTTCTTCTTCCATCCAACTTCTTCTCCACCTGCAAATACCAAACATAACTTCTTCAGCTTTTTTTTTTTTTTTTTACTATTAAGACTTTTTGCAGCTTTTTTTTCTCTTTCTCATTTTTTTTTTTTTCATTTTCTCAGTCTTCTTCACTGCATCAGTGCTTCACCATGTTTACAAACTTCTTCTTCTTCCATCCAACTTCTTCTCCACCTGCAAATACCAAACATAACACATCCAACTTCATTTTCTCAGTTTTCTTCACACCGTGAACCACTCCACACCACTAGATCTGTCGCACATTCACTGTCAACCACCCACCACCGTGAACCACCCCACACCACCAGATCTGTCCCACGTCAGTTTTTTTGCAAAACCCACCCACCACCATTTGTGACCATTGTCTCTTTGCTTATTCCACCATTCTTGAAACTCTTAGTTTGGTGGACGAGGCATAGATTAAAAGAAATGTGAATAAATGTGACAATAAAAAGCAATTACAGGTATTTGTTGTTGTTTTTGTGTGTGTTGGTCTTAGATATGTGTTACCAAGTATGGGAGTGTGAGACGCAAGATGAAGGCCATGTGAGATCAATTGCCTCCTTTTTAATCTCCACGTGTCATCCACTTGATGTATGTTAGGTTATGCTGTAGAGGTAAATCGTGGGGTTTGTTGTACTTTTAATTTGTGTTTGCTTTTGTTGATTGGTTCATTAACTTATCATACGGAAAGTGTTATGTGTAATTTGTACATTTTTAGACATAAACTCCTTTGTTAATCAATTTACAAATTGCGTCTTCGGTTTCAAGACACCCGAGACGCAATTTTCCTCATTTTTATTTTATTGGAAATAATTTGTGTTATTACTGTTTTTTCTTTTCATTAATCCTTTTAATTTCGATTGTAATTATGCGTTTTATAATTGGTTGACTGAAACTGATATCTGCACGTGAGCACGATTGGATCTATGGATTTGTTTTTGGGGTTTAACGGTAACAGCATGTGCTATGTTGCTTACAATGTTTAGCACATGCGTCAAAATATTGTGCAGTTTCATATGTTGTTTATGTAACATGATGTATGTAATGGATAAATTTTGGGAGTAAAAAATTATTAGATTATTGGAAATAATTTGTTGGGATTTCACTAACTGATATATTTGTTCTGTAGATTACGATCATATGCACAAATGTCAGTATAATTTGTCCCGACGTCGCAGGATTGATTACTACTTGTAGCAGAGGCATAAGTTTCAACCTTTTTCTAGACTTGGAGTTCGTCATACACCCTGTTGGTCGACATTGTCTATACCTTCCCATGCATCTTCCCCTTCATTGACGTCTTCAAGCAGTGTCGGATCGAACGAGGTATAAGTTTATCTGTGTTTACATGTGCATATGTCTGTTTGTAATGTGATTGGTGATTCGTATGGTGTCTAATGTTGGTTTTCATTCTCACTGTATTGTCCTTAGATGGGTGATAACATGAACTGGTCTGCTGAGATGACCCACAAATTTCTGGTCCTGTTGTCTGAGTGGGCAAAAACTGTGCACGGTACTTTAATTAAAACAGTAGATTACCAGGAAATGTTGGACAACATATCATCAGTGGCTGGGAGGAGACTCAATGTCACACAACTAACCTCTAAGTACTTTTGCCTGCGAAGACTATATCACGCATGGCAAAAATTGCTGCAACACACGAGGTTGGGGTGGGATCATGAGTCGCAAAGTCCAACGTGTCCCATAGACGTTTGGCAAGAATATTTAAAGGTAAATTTTCAACTTTTTTAACTAATATTAATCAACGACACCATAATTGTATGCATATTTTTTTCAGACTGCCAAATATTAATATATTATTCTTTTGCATTACTAGCAAAACCCACTGGCGTAACAATTCTACCACAAGGGCCTTCCTCACAAGGACCTTTATGAAATCATATTTGAGAAGCAAACTGCCACTAGGAGATATGCGTACAACTCTACATCTCAACCGGTGGAGACCTCCAGTTATTCCAATCAGGGCGCAGTTCCCCTGGATGATAGTGACTTTGAACCTGATCCAAATCAAACGACAGGGGAAAAATAGCCAAACACATCTAGCCATGGAAGAGCAAAAAATAAGAGCAGGCGAAGCGGCCCAGGACACTCACTTGTGGCTGTCATTGATAGATTGACGGACGAGCTTGTGGAGAGGCAGACTATGGGATCGAGGGCTAGTAATCGCAGTGTAGATGAGAGGGACGAAGAGAACACCAGTTGTTCATCTGATCCGTTTTCCATGAGCAATTGTATTGACATCATGACGGCCATGCAAGTACCCACACAGTTTTACCTCCCGGTTGTCAACTACTTGTATGAAAATCCAAGGTGGCGGGAGATATTTGTGAAACTCTAGCCCGAGGAAAAGGCAAACTGGATTTATAAAAACTTTCTGAATTTGTAGATGACATTATATTTCCTAAGTGTTTGCTAGCCCTTTTGTATGCGTCAGTGGGCACTAGTCATTACAATTAGAATTTATAACACTATTATATGAACTTATTAATTGTGCTACTGTTTTATGTGATATTACATGTTTCAACCCCGTTTTGGATTGTCATTAGAATTAAATATTGACTATTATATTTTGTTAATTGTGGATCAATGTTTTGCAAATGTGTAGATTTAAATGGCATCGTCTAGCCTTACAGGAAGAAGACAACGTTCTACAGATGATGAAGAAGAAACACTGACAGATATAGCCATTGAACTATGTGGTGTTGCCGCGTTAGAAACAATTGGGCGTGAACCACGACATACATCCATATTAATTGGTCATGAGTACATGTTGGAAGTACTCAATGGTCATGCTGACAGGATCTTTGACAAGTGCCGCATGGACAAAGATTGTTTTACATACTTATGTGAAATTTTGTCAGAGCAAGGCAAATTGCGACCATCCAGGAGGATGAGTGTGGAAGAACAAGTTATGATATTTCTAACAATCGTTTGTGAAAACGAGACAATCAAAACGATGATGGAGGATTTCCAACATTCAGGTGAGACGATCTCTAGATATGTTGGCGCTAGACCTAGCAAAACGGCCTAGACCCATGGGTCGGTCCGTACCCAGGTAAAAAATATAGGGTATGGGTTTAATATGTTGGACCCGTTTAATTCCCACCTGTACCCGGCTCGTCTCGTTTTTTGACAGGTTACACGGGTAAACCCGCGGGTACCCGCTTTTTTAAAAGCTGAACCCTAAGTCCTTAACCCACTAACGCCACCCAACTCTAAAACAAACTTTCTCTTCTCTCTCGCGCCTCTGAATCTCTCATCACTGTCACTAATTCATTCTCTCAATCTCTTATCTCATCATTCTGTTCAGTGTTCACTTTAGTAGACTATCATCACTCATCACTGTCATCATCAGTCATCACTCTCATCCGTGAACCGTGATCCCATTCCCAGACCCACCTTCACCGATCGCCGTCATTCATCCTCGTCGGCTCGTCATCTCCTCTCTCTATCGTCATCGTCATGATTGAAGGAGTTGGTTCTTGTTTTGGTTACCAGTGAGATCGGCTACTAAGCTCGTTTAATGTTCGATTGGGTCTCTAAAAGATGAAATCATGTGATTTAAAAACATTATTTTTTAAGATCTTTAGTGACCGAAGTGAGGGTTTTGACTGCTTTATTTGTTGCTTCTTCTATTTCTATCATTTGAATATTTATATTAGGATTTTGTTGTTGCTTTAGAGCTAGTTGAAGAGAGTAGCAATTTCATGGATGAGGATGATTTATCGAACACAAATCGAGAAATTTTTCCAGCTTAAGGGCCAACCCTTCCAATATTGCAGAAGATTATATTTTTGAGCAATAAGATTCAGGTAAAATGGCGCTTCTTGTATCACTTTCACTTTATTTCTTGCTGACAGAAGTAGGATAGTTTAGTCTTATTTTAGGCAATTGAGTTTCAGAAAATGAAGGATTTGTGTTCAGTTTATTTGTTATTGTAGGTAATTGCTCTGTTTGTATCAAGTTCTATAAAATTTAGAGTCTTCTCTTTGTTTTTGTTTTTTTTATTGGTTTCGGGATTAATGTTGATGCTTTATGTTATAGGATTTGAAGAGAGATCACTCAAGTCTTTCAGATCAAGTGAAGAACATGAATACTGATTGTTTTCCTGGCCCTGGTGTTTTAGACAATCTTCAGAATCTCAGTGAGTATCAGATACTGATTTTGGCAATTGTTTCTTGCCTTTTTTTCTTTCTTTTGTTTTAGTGATTTTAATTGCTATTTTTGGTATTAGGTAATGAATATGAGCTTTTAAAAAAGAAATACATAGATGAGTCCTCTGAACAAAAGTGGCTTTACAATGAAGTGATTGGGCTGAAAGGCAATATTAGGGTCTTCTACCGATGTAGACCTTTAAATCAAGCTGAAATTACTAATGGGTCCAGTTCTATTGTTGAATTTGACTCTTCTCAAGAAAATGAGCTACAAATATTTTCTGTCAAGTGAAAGGTCAGAAGTTCCTTGAGTTCCATTAAAGTTGTAGAACCTAAAGTGGATTGGAGAGCAAGAGCTTCTACCAATGGTGTGAGAGCCCGAGAGTACAACCAAGTCAAGGATGTTTAATCCTTTGCTTTCGAACAGATTAATCAAAGTTGTGATGTTTTCATTTCCTTAAGGAACCAGACGATTGGCTTCTCTATTTATGGAGATTCTTCCATCTTTTCGTCCAAATGGGACTTCCCAGAATGGACCTCCAGCTAGAAGCGTGGCATCTCTGGTGACTGCTGTAGAATGTCTGCACATGAAACAGTTTTGGGGCACTGTCTCTCAACTTCTGATTTGATATCATTGATCACTTTGTAACCTCTTAGATTCTTGTTGGCCATCTTATTAGTTACGGGTTTTGGAGGCACATTATTAGCCAACACAACTACGGAGAGCTGTAATTGAACAACAAGTATCATAACAAAGAGAGAAATAGGATTCATTTTCATTGGCAAGCTAGAGTAGGAAGCATGAAGCTTTTTTGAAGATTACTGGGTGTCTTCTTATATATAAATTGTAGTTCGTTTAACTAATTAAATATAATTATATACAAGTTCTAGTAGACTCTTGCATAAAAAATAATTCCAAGATAAAACTACGTGAGAGGCACTCTTAGATCAGAGCAGAAAGACAGACATGCAGACATGTAAAAGTTATTAGATCTACTTATAATTAAGTCAAATAATAGTTTATTAATTCTCAATTTCTGTTACATTTGTTAATAAAATTATCTGAGGCAGGAGCATTAGAGGTTCTACTGTCCACATCAAATCTTCTAAGTGTCAAAATTATGCTCTATAGATATTTTGGGGGTGTAACTGTCATAATTGAAAACTATTGGGGTGAAACTGGAAAAATTAAAATCTGGAGAGAGAAAAAACGAGTACCCGCTGGTCCACCCGTACCCGCATAGGGTAGGGTACGGGTCCAATATTTTGGACCCGTATACCTTGATCCGTATTGGGCCCGTACCCGTTTAGACCCAGCCCACCCGCCCGTTTTGCCAAGTCTAGTTGGCGCAGTTTGTGAGGCGATATGTGAGTTGAAGAAAGAGATTATCAAACCACCTGACTTCAGTAAGGTTCCATGGGAAATATCATCCAACCGAAAATATTACCCTTTATTTAAAGTACTGGTTCATTATGTTTTCAATTAGTGGATAGTTAAGTTCATTGTGTTATTCATGTTCATAGTCGGTTAATATCAGTAAAATTCAATTTTGATGATAGAACTGTATTGGAGTCATTGATGACACAAATGTATACGTTTCGGTTCCACATGAATTTGCTGATAGGTACCGAAATCACAAATGAACGTTGTCATAGAATTTAATGGTTGCATGCGACTTTAGGATGTTGTTCACTTATGTCGTTACTGGATGGGAAGGATATGTGCATGATTCAAGAGTTTTAAATTCAATTATTGATGATCCTAATTCTGGATTCCCACATCCTCCACCAGGTATAAGTATTTTCTTGACGTATTATAGCGTATTTGCTCCACTGTTGAGGCCCTGTAATTCAAATAACATGTATGATTTTATTACAGGAAAATACTATTTGGTTGATGCAGGTTATCCAAATAGAGGGGGGTTCCTCGCCCCTCATAGGCGAGTGGCTTACCATATTTCTGATCACCGCTGTAACCGAAGGGGGCCACAAGAGTTGTTTAACTACAGACATACTTCACTGCGCAATGTTGTCTAGAGAACCTTTGGTGTTTTGAAAAGACAGTTCCGTATTCTGAATGGAATGAATAATTGCATGTTGTGTACTTCATAATTATATCAGAATGTACAATATGGAGGACCCTATCTTCAAACAGTATACTGGAAATACGAGTAATTAGCAAGTATATTGTGATCGCCAAAAAGGGGCAGAAGATGGCCGAAATGAAGAAGGACCGAGTCAACCGCAGCAAGGAATTATAGAAAATATGACGACTGTATAGGATAACATAACGAATGCACTGTGGGCAGCACAATGGACCATGCCATAGTTCTTAATGGAGTATACGTGTAAGATCGATTGTAAGAGTTGATAATTAGTACTTTTGTCATATATGTATTAATATGATGTTTTTAAACAGTTGGATTAGTACTGGAAATTAATATGGATTTTTGTTTTTTAATATTTACTGGTGACAAAATTACCAATAAAATGTTTAATATTATTAAAATGTAAATTGATAAGTTATATATATAATAATACATTATTTTAACAAAATCCACCAAAATATTATATTAATAAATCATTTATAAAAAAAAATATATCAATTAAATATTCAGCACAAATATCAAGGTAAAAATACTCTACCAAACACATATTTTTCAAATCTTATTCTCGTAATCATAACTCTACTCAACTATCCAATATTATTTCAAAAATCCTATCCAAAATAATAAACCAAACACACCCATAACTTTTGTGAAAGTTTTATTGTCATTTGGTTAGGAAAAAAAAATTAATAATAATAACATTAATTTACCAAAAGAGGCTTTTAATATACAAAAATAGATCAAGTCAAATTTGTAAATAAAATAGGGATATTTTAAAATTTTCAACATTTTAAATAAGTTTGAAAAAGTTTAAGAGACTATAAAATAGTTTATTTAAAATCATATAAACACTTTTGAAACAGTTAAAAATTTTCAAAAATGTTTGTAACTTTGCTCTTTTGGCTACTATATTAATCCAACCAAATAGACTCTTAAGTTATTAAGGTTAAGAAAAGATGGTGCAACTAGGGTTAACAGCTTATAAATACTTGATGATTGTTAAATCAATAAAGCTAGGGACACCGAAAAACCTGCACCGAAATTTTGTACCAGCCTACGTGTAACACGTTTCTGATTTTTTTAACAATTTTTTTCTAGTGAACGGCCGTCCATCAAATTTGGACGACCGTTCACTCACATGGACGCCAGTCCATATTATATGGACGGGCGTCCATATACAAGGGACGAGCGTCCCCATGTAAAGGACGCCCGTCCCTCATTAAAATACAATAAAAAAAATTTATAAACATTAGGACGGCCGTCCATACTATTCCTTTTTTTTTCTTTTTTCTTTTTTTTCTAAAAACTAGCTTTCTCCTAAGTGGCTCTGAAATCAGTCAGGCTGCCTTTAATCCCTACGGAGGATGAACAGAAGAAGCAAGAAGAAGGCTTCTTTGGATCCTTTACAAAGCTTTTTGTCAACACTAAATCATCTGCTATAGAAATTTTGAGAGGAATATTTCCAGGTTTTAGGAAGAAGCCACTGAACCATCAATATCAAAGCCTATACCAGCACCCTCAACAGCAAAAGTACTCAATTGCTTGGCCTGTACAAGACAGCTTTGTGATCCCAGATGAGGACGAGCCACCTTCCATTGATACAGAACTCCCACTCCACGAAAAACTTATGCTTCATGTCCAAGGATGCAGAAAAGATCCAGCAACTGCGGCAAAGGCGAGCTATCATAATGGATGGGATGGTGATTAAGGCAAAGTCGAGCTAATGATAATAATAATAATAATGTATTCTTGTTAATCAGATTGAGTATGGAGAGTACAGGTCCATATGCATATCTAAATGCATTTACTTAAAAGTTGATTAGTTAAAAGTCATGGGCAGTTATTAGATGATCAGAGAAGAAGAAGAAGAAGAGAGCGAAAGTGTAGAAGTTGAGCAGTTTTTTTTTTTTTTTTTTTTTTTTGTAAGTATGGACGCCAGTCCATTCATAATGGACGCCCGTCCAAACGTTTTGGACGAGCGTCCCAAATGTTTATAAAAAATTTATGTATTTTATTTATGGACGGGCGTCCTTTACATAGGGACGCTCGTCCCTTGTATATGGATGCCGTCCATATAATATGGACGGGCGTCCATGTGTGAATGGCTGTCTAAATTTGATGGACGGCTGTTCACTAGAAAAAAATTGTTAAAAAATTAGAAGCGTGTTATACGTAAATCGGTACAATTTTGATGTAGATTTTTGATGTCCCTAGCATTATGTTAATATTGAAAGAGTCAAATAGCTAAAAAATAACTAATAAAATAAAGCTGCCAAGTAGATTCAATGATTCTTTGTACTCAAATGTCTCAATAAAGTTATCGTCTGTTGCGTGTATAAAAAATTCAAAATCATTCTTTTCAAAATCTTTTTTAAAAAATTAGCATAGATGATACGTTAATAATACCAAATTGTCACATCAATTTATAGTGTAATAACTTACATAAATAATTATCATTCAAGTCTGAATAATGAGCGTCTGTTTGTTTTTTTATTTTCTATCATATTTCCAAACTTATTCTCAAAATAACTATTTGTATGAGATATCATTATATTTTATTTAATTATTTTTAAACCTTTTAAATTTATTAATTTAATTAAACACCCTTAAGAAATAAAATTTAAAAATTAATAAAAATACCCCCACCCACTCACATTAGCTAGATTCTAGCAGTCACTAGCGAAAAATGGTAGGAATCTAGTATAATGGCACACTATCGATTGGATCTTGCCGATAGTGCGTCGATCTATTATTTTCCGGCTAGATCCATGGCCAAAGATCTGACCGTTGACGACTAGATCTTTAGCCGTAACTGGTCGTCAATGACGACCAAAATATGGCCGTCGTTGACGACCAGTTACGGCCAAAGATCTAGCTGTCAACAGTCAGAATATGACCGTCGTTGATGACCAAACATAGCCAAATCTAGCCGTAAATACGGCTGGAATAGGTCATCTCGACGCACGACTGGCCAAATCCAGCCGGTTGTGCGTCGATACGGTGACTCCGATCACCCTCCGACAGTGGTGGCCAGCTGCCGGAATTTAATGGTTGAGTGGCGGTGTTTTTATAATTTTTAAAGTTTTTATTACAAGGGTGTTTAGTTATTTAACAAACCTAAGGGGGTGTTTTGTTAATTTTTAAATCCTACCTCGTTATTCCCACCCAACTCTAAAAATATCAAAAATCATATCCAAAATAATAAAATTAACGGACCCGAGGATATCACAAATTCGAAAACACTGATGAGTGATTAATGAGTCTAAATTTTCAGAAGAAATGGGAACAAGATTGTTCTACGTGAAAGTGATGATCCAAAGTAAGTCAAGGGGTTGATAACAATCGTTGCAAATATGGCATTGTCAAATGGTTATTTAAGGAGTAAGATCAATTTTTTAATCACATAACAGAGCATTTTAACTACCTCTTGGTGGTCGAGTAGTTCGATAGAAACTCTTATATATATTATTCAATAAATCATGAGTTTGAGTTCCTCCTCGAGTGCTAATAAGGCATCATCAGGTGCTAATAGGAGTAGTCACTAGAGTTTTTATGTGATCGATAATTTCAAGGTTTAGGAAAATTAGTTGAAGTACGCATAAATTGGCCCAAACATTCTAGACATTAAATAAAAAAAAAGAACTGAGCATTTTATCATTTTCACATCAGGTTTGAAATAATCAAATGCCAATAATTGCGCAGCACCCCATCTTACAAATTAATATTAATGATCATGTAACCAAATCTAAACCCTTTAATTTCAAAGTGTTTAATTGATATCGAGGGCCATATATAAATCAAAGCAGGCATGGTTTGTGGAAACAACATATATCGTTATTATTTTTCATTTCATGTAATAATTCATTCTGATAAGATAAGAATTTGGTGAGCTACTGGGAATGCTTGGGTTCCCTGATTCTCATGTCTCCCAATAATTTCCATTACCCATGTGCTTGCTAGCTGCTTCCTGCTGTTTCTTCTTGCACTTTAGAATACTTTTTGGTGCTCAAATCATCACAGATTGTTCAAGAGAAACAAATTAAAAGCATCATAACTGGCACATGTTGTCTTGTTCCATTGATTAATGATTTGATTTGATGTCTTGAATGGACAAAAGACATGATTGACTGTCTATATGTTTGAGAAAAAAATTTAAAACAATGAATTTGGCAATTGCTCGTTATCTTATCTGCTAAATTGTGATATATTATGGTAACGTTGTAAGTGAAAATTTGTATTATTAGATTGTGAGTGTATAAAGAAAGAAAGAAATTTTTTTGAATAATGTATATTTATAACACTTTTTTACGTTATTTTTATTATATCATGATGTGGTATATGTCATAACCACATAAATTTTATTATAATATTAAAAATTATAAATAATTAAAAATTTATGTGGTAATGATATGTGTCACATCATGATGTAATAAATATGGTATAAATGTAATCGTTATTTAATTTTTTTTTATTTATTTATGATTAATACAAACAAGTTAGGTTCGTCAAAATTCTGAAGATGTGTAACTATACACCTACAAAATATTTTTTTTCCATTTATATCTACAATGATATAAATTATTTACAGAAATTTTTTCATGGAATGAATTTTTTATGACTAAAAAAAAAGAAAAAATATAATTCATTCCTAAAGAATTTCTTAAAAAATAAAAATTTGAATGAACTCACTTTTTTCATAAGAGCTTAGCAATATTTTGTTTTTCAACAAAATACTTATTGGAAAGAGGAATATTGTAACGCCTAGAAATTTCGAAGTGAAGTATCAGAAAAGCAGTTTCATCAGTTTCATATATAGTTGCAGTTAATTACAGCTTCACGCAGCGCGATCGGTTTGGACTTATCATTTTAACATTATCCTGTATTTCGCAACACTAGCTAACATTTTGGTTCTGCCCCTTTAGGCCTTAATGCCTTACTTTCCTTTTGGGTAATGTTCTGAAAACCGGACGGGACCGCCCGGTCGGACCGGTTTGACCGGCAACCTGCGGCAAATCTGGTCCAGTATATATATAAAACAGCCATTTTGATTTAAACCAGATTGGACCGTGGTTGGACCTCCGGAATAATGCCGAGTCGTGGTCCAATCGCAGCTAAACCCCGTCGGATTCTGGCATCTTTCGACGGAGAAAACACCCTTATTCGACGGACGGTATCTCCACGATCAAAACCATCCATTTTCAGTCGCCGTCGTCCAGCCTACGTCGATCGCCGTCCACCTAAAGTTCACGCGACGTTGGATTTCTTTTGTTGATTCCGGCAAGTTCCGACGACGATGGAACTCCCTAGCACCACCATCAGAGTCGCCGGCACCTACACATCAAAAGCCCCAAGATTCCATGTTCGATTGGTCGTCGATCGTCGTTGCCACCACCACTCACCAAAATCTTCGCGCGACAAGGGTGTTTTAGATAGATTTCAAACCTTAGGGGAGTATATAGGGGTGTTTTTGATGAATTTCAAACCTTCAGGGACTAAAAAAATTTTATAAATTACGGTCCAATCGATCGATCCAACCGATCAAACTGAAAACCAGACCCTTGAACGGGTCATTGTCCGGTCTGGTTTTCAGAACATATCTTTTGGGTTCTTGATTGTTCGAAACTGTTCCCAAGTTTTGTCTTTTCTCGGTTGTTTGTGACACGCGATGCTCATAATTTTATGTAAACGACTTTTTTTCACCCACGGTTTGGCCTAATGATACCTTCTCAATTAAAAAGTTCTAAAATATAGCTTTACCATCATTTTAAGATTTGTCTATTAAGTTTAATTGAAGAATGGCATAATAATAAATTCAAAAAATAGTCCTAGGTATTTATATCATTTTATCACCTATATAAAACCCTAAATCCTATCAAATAATACAGTATTGCCGCCCCATATAAAAACCCGAGTAATACTAGCCTTACAAAGAGGCATACAAAGAGTCATATAAAGAGTCAAATCCAGCCATTGAAATTCATGATTGCCTCTTTCTCTCTCTCTTTTTCTCTTCTTTCAAGAGCTGGATTTGACTCTTTGTATGACTCTTTGTATGTCTCTTTTGTAAGGCTAGTATTGCTCTAAAAACCCTAAATCCTGTCAAATTGCTACAGTGTCACCGTCGGCCTATTCAAACCGATTTCAACGGGTTTTCTCACCAAAACTAACAAAAATCTTCACTTCTTCATCCTTTTAGCCTTATCCCAGCCTAATTGTAGGTCGGAATTAAGCCATTTTCGACCCAAAAAAACCCACTCCCTCCCGTCGCGGATCTAGGCAAAATTGGCCTATTTTTGGTGTCGTCGACCTCCCTCGACTCCACCAAAATACTCCCCTCACCTCCCTCCTCAAAACCCCAACCACTCCACATTTGTTTAACCTGTCGTTTGCCAGTCATTGTGCTTGGTTTGTTTCACGGGACCCAAGTTTTTTCAATTGATCCCATCATCAGAAATCAACCCCGACACCACCAAACACACCACCGGCACTTTCTCTCCAAAACCCCCCAACAAACCCAACCCTGTTTGCCCGCCGAATGTCGTTGATCATCGGTTCCTTTCTTAGGGTTTTTTGCTTGATTGATGATTTGGTTGTAATTGTTTGGAGTTGTTTTGTTGGAAATCGACTAGTGAAGTTGGTTTAGAAGTGTTTGTGGTTGTGTGTGATTGTTTTTCCGATCGCCGAAATCAAAGGTGGTGAATGAGAAATGGACAGGTAGGAAGAGTGGCATTTAGAAACTTGACGGGTGGAAAAGTGTTATTAGACCAAATCTTGGGTGGGAAAAAGTCATTTACTCTTTTATGTATAATTGTGAGATGCTATCAGATGTCATGACACATTGCACCAGTAATTTTTGTTTTCTTTAGGATTGTTTTACTTGTTACTGCTCCGTGAAATTGTATGGTTAATGTTCTTATTGAACTATAGCTATAAATTATATTTGCCAAAAAAAAAAAAAAAAAAAACCCTAAATAAGGGTTGTTAAAACAAAAAATTGGGAGCTAAATATTATTTTTTGTGTACGAAACTTGAAAGAAAAATATTGATCTGCAGCTGTGGCCTTGCGGACCGATCCAACCTGGTATACCCCATTAGGTTAGTATTTAGGCCGACTGTAATTAGACTGGATCATTTAACGTTTGGTTAGGCCTACTCATTTTACATACTGGGTAATGACAAGGGCCAAGTAGCCCATGACTGGATAGGAATTTGATTGCCCATTTGAAGACACTCATCAAACACAAGCACCAGCGAGATTGAATTACTGTTGTCTAAAAATGGCCTTCCAAATAACTTTTAGCATGTCAGACTATCTTTACAACTACACACTTTCCAATCTCATCAATATAATGTATAATTTTAGAAGGCTCAGAAAAATAAAAACATAATAGAGTTTTAAATTAGTAAGTGCACAGTTAAAGAATGTTCGAGTCTGTTTATATTTAGATGGTCACGGGTAGGGGCGGCATTAGACTTTATGAAAAACGGATCCTCCAACACGATATAAATCATTCTATATTCTGCCAAAGTTAATGCATGAAAAATTATATTGGGAGGCTAACATAATCTTGTTCAACGTTGTATACATAGCGGTAATTGCCCATAGAACCTCGTTTAGAAAGCTTCAATTTCCATTTTTTAGAGCCATTACTTATCCATTTTTCTGTCATAGACAAGTATAACTGGAAGGAACGATAGATACCTTTAGTTCGCCTTTCAAGTAGAATTCTACTAGACAATACACCACAGTTCTGTTGCAATGCAATGTTCAAGCTAGTTTTGCGTAATCCATCACAGTTCCTCATCTCTTGATCAATTATCTTTTGTCATTGTATACATTATCATATGATTACCAGTCTTTGCATTAAGCACGCTCTGAAGAAATAAAAAAAAAGAACTGAGCATTTTATCATTTTCACATCAGGTTTGAAATAATCAAATGCCAATAATTGCGCAGCACCCCATCTTACAAATTAATATTAATGATCATGTAACCAAATCTAAACCCTTTAATTTCAAAGTGTTTAATTGATATCGAGGGCCATATATAAATCAAAGCAGGCATGGTTTGTGGAAACAACATATATCGTTATTATTTTTCATTTCATGTAATAATTCATTCTGATAAGATAAGAATTTGGTGAGCTACTGGGAATGCTTGGGTTCCCTGATTCTCATGTCTCCCAATAATTTCCATTACCCATGTGCTTGCTAGCTGCTTCCTGCTGTTTCTTCTTGCACTTTAGAATACTTTTTGGTGCTCAAATCATCACAGATTGTTCAAGAGAAACAAATTAAAAGCATCATAACTGGCACATGTTGTCTTGTTCCATTGATTAATGATTTGATTTGATGTCTTGAATGGACAAAAGACATGATTGACTGTCTATATGTTTGAGAAAAAAATTTAAAACAATGAATTTGGCAATTGCTCGTTATCTTATCTGCTAAATTGTGATATATTATGGTAACGTTGTAAGTGAAAATTTGTATTATTAGATTGTGAGTGTATAAAGAAAGAAAGAAATTTTTTTGAATAATGTATATTTATAACACTTTTTTACGTTATTTTTATTATATCATGATGTGGTATATGTCATAACCACATAAATTTTATTATAATATTAAAAATTATAAATAATTAAAAATTTATGTGGTAATGATATGTGTCACATCATGATGTAATAAATATGGTATAAATGTAATCGTTATTTAATTTTTTTTTATTTATTTATGATTAATACAAACAAGTTAGGTTTGTCAAAATTCTGAAGATGTGTAACTATACACCTACAAAATATTTTTTTTCCATTTATATCTACAATGATATAAATTATTTACAGAAATTTTTTCATGGAATGAATTTTTTATGACTAAAAAAAAGAAAAAATATAATTCATTCCTAAAGAATTTCTTAAAAAATAAAAATTTGAATGAACTCACTTTTTTCATAAGAGCTTAGCAATATTTTGTTTTTCAACAAAATACTTATTGGAAAGAGGAATATTGTAACGCCTAGAAATTTCGGAGTGAAGTATCGGAAAAGCAATTTCATCAGTTTCATATATAGTTGCAGTTATTTACAGCTTCTCGCAGCGCAATCGGTTTGGACTTATCATTTTAACATTATCCTGTATTTCGCAACACTAGCTAACTATCCTGTATTTCGCAACACTAGCTAACATTTTGGTTCTGCCCCTTCAGGCCTTAATGTCTTACTTTCCTTTTGGGTAATGTTCTGAAAACCGGACGGGACCATCCGTTCGGACCGGTTTGACCGGCAACCTGCGGCAAATCTGGTCCAGTATATATATAAAACCACTATTTTGATTTAAACTAGATTGGACCGCGGTTGGACCTCCGGAATAATGTCAAGTCGCGGTCCAATCGCAACTAAACCCCGTCGGATTCCGACATCTTTCAATGGAGAAAACACCCCTATTCGACTGACGGTATCTCCACGATCAAAACCATCCATTTTCAGTCGCCGTCGTCCAGTCTACGTCGATCGCTGTCCACCTAAAGTTCACACGACGTTGGATTTCTTTTGTTGATTCCGGGAAGTTCCGACGACGATGGAACTCCCTAGCACCACCATCAGAGTCGTCGGCACCTACACATCAAAAGCCCCAAGATTCCATGTTCGATTGGTCATCGATCGTCGTTGCCGCCACCACTCACCAGAATCTTCAAGTGACAAGGGTGTTTTAGATAGATTTCAAACCTTAGGGGAGTATATAGGGGTGTTTTTGATGAATTTCAAACCTTCAAGGGCTAAAAATAATTTTATAAATTATGGTCCAATCGATCGATCCAACCGATCAAACCGAAAAACGGACCCTTGAACGGGTCATTGTCCGATCTGGTTTTCAGAACATATCTTTTGGGTTCTTGATTGTTCAAAACTGTTCCCAAGTTTTGTCTTTTCTTAGTTGTTTGTGACACGCGATGCTCATAATTTTATGTAAACGACTTTTTTTCACCCACGGTTTGGCCTAATGATACTTTCTCAATTAAAAAGTTCTAAAATATAGCTTTACCATCATTTTAAGATTTGTCTATTAAGTTTAATTGAAGAATGGCATAATAATAAATTCAAAAAATAGTCCTGAGGTATTTATATCATTTTATCCCCTATATAAAACCCTAAATCCTATCAAATGCTACAATATTGCCACCCCATATAAAAACCTGATTAATATTAGCCTTATAAAGAGACATACAAAGAGTCATATAAAGAGTCAAATCCAGCCATTGAAATTCATGATTGCCTCTTTCTCTCTCTCTTTTTCTCTTCTTTTAAGAGCTGGATTTGACTCTTTGTATGACTCTTTGTATGCCTCTTTGTAAGGCTAGTATTACTCTAAAAACCCTAAATCCTGTCAAATTGCTACAGTGTCACCGCCAGCCTATTCAAATCGATTTCAACTGGTTTTCTCACCAAAACTAACAAAAATCTTCACTTCTTCATCCTTTTAGCCTTATACCAGCCTAATTGTCCGTCGGAATTAAGCCATTTTCGACCAAAAAAAACCCACTCCCTCTCGCCGCCGATCTAGGCAAAATTGGCCTATTTTTGGTGTCGTCGACCTCCCTCGACTCCACCAAAATACTCCCCTCACCTCCCTCCTCAAAACCCCAACCACTCCACATTTGTTTAACCTGTCGTTTGCCAGTCATTGTGCTTGGTTTGTTTCACGGGCCCCAAGTTTTTTCAATTGATCCCATCATCAGAAATCAACCCCGACACCACCAAACACACCACCGGCACTTTCTCTCCAAAACCCCCCAACAAACCCAACCCTGTTTGCCCGCCGAATGTCGTTGATCATCGGTTCCTTTCTTAGGGTTTTTTGCTTGATTGATGATTTGGTTGTAATTGTTTGGAGTTGTTTTGTTGGAAATCGACTAGTGAAGTTGGTTTAGAAGTGTTTGTGGTTGTGTGTGATTGTTTTTCCGATCGCCGAAATCAAAGGTGGTGAATGAGAAATGGACAGGTAGGAAGAGTGGCATTTAGAAACTTGACGGGTGGAAAAGTGTTATTAGACCAAATCTTGGGTGGGAAAAAGTCATTTACTCTTTTATGTATAATTGTGAGATGCTATCAGATGTCATGACACATTGCACCAGTAATTTTTGTTTTCTTTAGGATTGTTTTACTTGTTACTGCTCCGTGAAATTGTATGGTTAATGTTCTTATTGAACTATAGCTATAAATTATATTTGCCAAAAAAAAAAAAAAAAAAAACCCTAAATAAGGGTTGTTAAAACAAAAAATTGGGAGCTAAATATTATTTTTTGTGTACGAAACTTGAAAGAAAAATATTGATCTGCAGCTGTGGCCTTGCGGACCGATCCAACCTGGTATACCCCATTAGGTTAGTATTTAGGCCGACTGTAATTAGACTGGATCATTTAACGTTTGGTTAGGCCTACTCATTTTACATACTGGGTAATGACAAGGGCCAAGTAGCCCATGACTGGATAGGAATTTGATTGCCCATTTGAAGACACTCATCAAACACAAGCACCAGCGAGATTGAATTACTGTTGTCTAAAAATGGCCTTCCAAATAACTTTTAGCATGTCAGACTATCTTTACAACTACACACTTTCCAATCTCATCAATATAATGTATAATTTTAGAAGGCTCAGAAAAATAAAAACATAATAGAGTTTTAAATTAGTAAGTGCACAGTTAAAGAATGTTCGAGTCTGTTTATATTTAGATGGTCACGGGTAGGGGCGGCATTAGACTTTATGAAAAACGGATCCTCCAACACGATATAAATCATTCTATATTCTGCCAAAGTTAATGCATGAAAAATTATATTGGGAGGCTAACATAATCTTGTTCAACGTTGTATACATAGCGGTAATTGCCCATAGAACCTCGTTTAGAAAGCTTCAATTTCCATTTTTTAGAGCCATTACTTATCCATTTTTCTGTCATAGACAAGTATAACTGGAAGGAACGATAGATACCTTTAGTTCGCCTTTCAAGTAGAATTCTACTAGACAATACACCACAGTTCTGTTGCAATGCAATGTTCAAGCTAGTTTTGCGTAATCCATCACAGTTCCTCATCTCTTGATCAATTATCTTTTGTCATTGTATACATTATCATATGATTACCAGTCTTTGCATTAAGCACGCTCTGAAAGTAAAGGACATTGCAAAGTCATTGATTAATCAACAATGCTACAGACACCAGGGTTTTTACACAGAAATTTTGTACCGGCCTACGTGTCTCTTGACTTAAACCATTCAAGCATTTAACGTTATTATTTTTTTTAAAATATAAAAATTTTTAAAAAAAATCTGGAATGGACGCCCGTCCATAAGGAATGGATGGGCGTCCCTACTCTAATAGACGCCCGTCCTTAAGGAATGAATGACCGTCCATTAAGTATGGAAAAAAAAAATCTAGAATGGACGCCCGTCCATAAGGTATGGACGGACGTCCCTACTCTAATGGATGCCCGTCCATAAAGAATGAACAGCCGATCCATTAAGTATGGACGACTGTCCATATTTAATGGACGGGCGTCCATACTTAATTAACTCTTTTTTCTTTTGGCTGGGAACATGGCGCCAACTCTTTTTGACTTTTCCTTTTTCTTTTTTTTTTTTCTTTTTTCTAAAAACTAGTAAAGAATCTGGCATGCTATTTATGTACAAATTATACATCGGTTGTGCGAAAGCTCCACCTGGCAGAGAAAAGAAGCTCCACCTGTTTCGATACAATTTTTCGGTGCAATTTTTTCGGTGGATATAGCATTTTTCTTGATCAATAATAAGAAAGCCTTTTATTTATCAAAAGAAAGGCAAAGGAAATAAAAATAATAAAACCATGTTCCATAATGTTCAATGGATACTAGTTTCACAGATAAGATATTTGGGTTTTAGCATCTAAAAACCAGTTCGAAACTTGCATTGCTCAAAACCTTCTATATACACTAAGCTTTATATCAAACGGAGAGTTTATGTGAATTACAAACCCCTGGAACCAGGTATATCAATCCACTGCAACTGGATTTCTAGTTCGCCACGCTCAACATTTCGCAGTCTAAGAACCATGTTTTGAACAACCTTACCATCAGCCCAGACAATGCAACTCTCTTCAGCTATGCAGTTTTCCCTGCTTGGCTGAACTTTTGTGATTATGGTTCCACTTGGGAGGCCTTCCAAACGCATCCTTAGAGCTTGTAAATAGTCGGTGATGTAAAATTCTGCATCCCCCATTTTGTCATCTGGACTGAATGTGTCTCTGTCATACACTGACTGCATTTAATAATGAACGAGAACAGTGGTTCAACAATTCAGAAGAATAAATTTTAGAAATGTTCTCAGAGGTGTCTTCATAAAGTTAACTACATTTTGTTCTCGTATGAGAAAAATGAAATTCACAAATTAAGCAAAAAGAAACATTAACTGGGTCGAATGGTCTCCTTAACATATGCAATATATTAAGTTTTCATCACTCACATCTTTTAATGGGACTCCACAGCAAAATCTATATTGCCAAGAATTTAGGCCAAACCTTGAATCAGCTTAAAAGTGTTCAAAATTTGAATGCAATCTTCCACTAGCAAAATTTGATAATGCGTATTAAGTAGCTTGATTCCAAGATCCTGGGCTACATTTTCTTGTATTATTAATGCATGATTTAAAGTATGATTTACTTATTATTCCTATCTCATTGGTGAACAGCAGGAATATACTAGAAACCCCATCAACTTCTCAACAATGACTATAAATTTCCATCAAGCCAAGAGAAGCAGAGAACCATGGTTGAAAAGCAATAAACCACATCATAATTTCATTTCTTTTCTGTTATTATAACAATATTCGAGTGGGAATTCCAATACTTACAAGCTGGATTGGGAGATGAGGGTCTGCAATAGATAGGGTCAAATCTTCATCCCACTCAGGATTGACATTCTGCTTCACAACACGGGTCTTCAACTTCTGTATCGGACAATTTTGAAACATTCAGTTGAAATAAGTAACGTGGAGGTTTCCTTTTTTCACTTGTTTTCTTCCTTTATCTTTTTTACTTTAACATTCAGTAAAATGTGTTAATGCTACATAGCGTTTATCATCATGTGGTCCACAGTTAATCAATTAAAAAAACAAAAAAAGTCAAAATACTAGTTGATAAGCTGACAGACAACCCCACAAAGTTAATACTTAAATCCAAGAAAAAAATTATTTCTACAAGTTTGTTATAGATATGATGCTATTTTCTGGGTATTTCTTGGATAGCTAGCATAGCTCTGAAAACACAAAATTTAAGCAAAAAGTTATCATCTTGGGGGAAAAAAAAGACTTCGGTCAACATAGTTTTGAGATAGAATTCGAGGCCAAAGAGCTCTGGAAACAGTTAATCATTTTGAAGAAGAAAAACACTAGTGATTCGTACAAATCATTATAGATGTTTCAATCTAATCATCAAAAGATACTAAACATAAGATGATTTTCATATTAAAGAATGAGCTCTTTCGGATTATCATTTACAAATACAACACAAAAGTCAATAAAGAGAGCAGTAAGCAACTGAACACCATCAAACTATAAAATCCATCAAAGATCAACATACCCAGAAACCAAACTGCAACAAGAATCAACAAAACATATCAAAAAACACAAGAAACAAGAAATTACCTGTCTTCCCATTCTGATAATAACATAAGGATCACTGCTCCTGACATCTCTGATCGCAAGATTCACCCCTTTGGTCACATGAATTCTGAGCAAGCCCATCAAATTCTCCATTGGAAATAAGCTTTCAAAGGTGAGAAAATCTAGTTTTGATGGAGTTCGTAAGACTTTAAGTTGTCAAGTGGGTAATGAATAATAAAAATGTCTTTCTGATGACCAGGCCAATACAATTGTCCTATTTATATACACCCAAAAGACAAAAGTCTACAACAAGGAAAAAAATATATTAAATTGAAAATTGAAAATGTATTTATTTATCAAAATTCCCTTTTTCTGTAAAACGCTAAATGTGAATTAGGACATTGAGCAGGCGACTGGGTAATGTATGGGCAAAAGGGTGGGGATGTTTCTGCGTGGTTGAGCGGGCGGCAGCGGATTGGCTGCTTATGGTGTTCGCGAGAGCGTCAACGTTGACTAGGAGAAGACTTCAACAGCAACAGCTGGCCGGCTCCAGAGTTTGGAAGTAAATACTTGACTTGCCTTTTGAAGGTTCAACCGCGCAAACCGGCAACGTAATTTGATTGATGGGTCAAATTTTAATTTTTTTATCAACTCAATGAGGCAATGAGTTATTACCCTATCCATTTAGAAACCCATCTAACAGTATTTTTTGCTTCTTTTAAAAACAATCAATAATCGTTGCTCATGAATGTTTCCTAATGTCTTGGCCAATTATTAGAAAGGTTAATGAAATTGAGTAAAATCTTAAATTTCAAGCACAATATCCAAAGATTTTAGCTACCTAATCCCTAACAGAAATTGATTCCTTTAAACTAACAATCATTAATCAAATCATAACTCTAAAATAACATTTTTTCCGTAAAAACTACTAAATTAAGACTACTTTTATGTATACAAGTAAATATCTCGTTCTTTCTATACATGGGTTCACATCTATTAGAATAAGGGGGCCTATCCTATTGCAAGATCTGAAATATTAGATCCAAACTCCAGAGGGTAAATGCCATTATCTCATACTTTGAATTGAATGATTTTGGGTAGGTATGACCAATTTATCCAACCTAAAACCCACCATATTAAATATTAGATAGTGATATTATTTACACAAAATTCTTAATATTAGCTGTCCCCTGAGCCTGACTGGAAGGAAAAGAAAGCTTAAAAATGGTAAAGAGTTTGTCTGAATTAGTTTATAACCTTTCAGTTTAACATACACGTAACACTGAAAATATAAAATTTGTTTTGGATAAACAAAAATTGTTAATTTTTGCACTTAGGAAGACAATTGGCCAAGACCCACAAACTCCGTGCATGATTTCCTTATTCACTATGCAAACTCTCTTCAAGGTCGGTATGATCTGAAATTTCAACTCAGGAAAGTATAAAAGATTTAAATAACAGGAAGAATGGAAGATGATGAAGTAATATAAAGCGACATTTCCTTAAATATGTTAAATAACAGAAAGAATCCCTTTGATTATTTTATGAATTGACTTTAATTATTTTTAATTGTGAATAATGCATATATATTAAATTCATTTTAGGATCTTTTTGTCAACTACGGGGCAGATATGAGTCATGTGACAAAGAGAAACTGACTTGAGCAATTAAAATAATGAAGAATTTGGCTACCAAACATATTTTTAAAATTCAATTGAAATATCCATTCAATTAATTACTAAAAAAGCCTTTTTTTTCTTTTTTAAATTCTAACAAAATAAGAAGCACAAGATATATATCAATCCATTCATTAATAACAAGTGTAGTCTTTTTTTTGTTTTTCTTTTTGGCAATTGAGATGTTCCAGTTAGCAACACTCTTCAACTAATTTCAAAATCTATTAAACACCTTATAAGTCTAAAGGATCAAATAAATCACATTGTGATAGGTGGTTTCAAGATTTGAACTTAAAAACTCAAGAAATAAAGCAAACTTCTTTGACCGTCAGAACAACTCCTTGAAACAAGTGTCGTCTTTTAGTATAATTTATTTAATTTTTATTTAATTTTTAATTATTTAATTATTAAATATTATATCAGCTTGTATAACTAATTTGTTCATGTAATATTATTTATTAAAAAGATTAATATATGTTAGCTACAAAATGAAGAAAATGAGAACAGATAAAACGTTGATAAGTAGTTTCTTAAGGAGAATTGAAAGACTACAGTGGAAGTCAAACTTGAACAAGTTGGTTTACTATTGCTTCTCATCATGATTGGCGGCGCGCAGATGTATATTTCGCAGTCGAAATCAAAACTGTATTCTTCATTTTATTATTTTATATATTAACAATAAAATATTTCCAGGGATTAATGGTCAAATTATGAATTATTACACCAATAACACAGGGATCATACTAAAACGCTTATCCTATTAATTTTTACGATCAACTAATTGTAACTACACCATGCCTATAATCTTTGATTGTAAATAATACAAGATGCAGCTAACGTACGGTCATATCTAGACCTGGCAAAACGGTAGGGTACAAATGTGCGGGCCTAATATAGGTCAAGTTATACGGGTCCAAAATATTGAGCCCGCACTTACCCTATATGGGTAGGGGTGGCCCTGCCCGTTTTTTCTCTCTCCAGGTTTTAATTTTTTGCATCCCAACATTTTTCAATTATGACAGTTACACCCCCAAAATTCATGCAATTTTAATTTTTTATTATTACACCCCCACAATCAACTACTCTAAATTTAATTCAATTCACATAAACAAATACTAACCAAACTAAACAAATACATATTAGTCTAATATCCATAAACAAACACAATAAGTTAATAACATAAATACAAAATTATAAATACCAACCAAAATAAACAAATATATAATCACTAATACACATAAACAAACACATTTAGTCAATAACATAAAATGCAAAATTACAAATACATTAAGATAAATTTAACTTGACTTGATATTGTTCAACAAAAAAAATTCTTAGCCAGCAAATGTTCATCCCACAATGGGGGTGGTAGAATCTCTTGATTCTGCAATCCCCATATTACTTAATGGCACATCAAGATCATCATCTGAATTAGCATTCACATCATCTTCTACAAAACAATATGTATTATGTAAATGATTGAATCTATCAACAAGAACATAGCCAAATAAGAAAAGGACATGTCAAGATTTATACATGAATAAATTGCATAGAAGAGAATAGATGCCCACCCACGGCCACCATCCATCTGTTTATATTATCATTCAAAATTTAATTATAATCAAAAGCATAGTCTTGGATTGAACAAATATTTTACAAAGCATGACATTATCACTTTCCAATGCCACTGTCAGTTATGATCCAAACACCTCTCATGGAGTTTAATTATTATTATGTTTCCCAATCAAATTTTTCTGTCACTAACAGTAGCAGACATCATCTTTCAATATTCTAACTCAATTCTCAAGAGAATAATAGCATACAATAACACTCTGTCTTTGAATATTACAGAATCTAACCGCAATAATTTAAAATAGTTCCTTTACTCTTAAGTATAGTAAAATACACAAAATAAATGGCCTCTTTAGGAGAGCTAGCTGTTGTAGGCGTTATTTACCTGATGATACAACCTACAGACTACAGAGCCTCAATTTTGCTCTTTTAGATTTCGATAAACAGAGAAACATAGAAGAGAGATGCAATCTGAAGCTAATGTTGAACAAAATCGTCTTTAATGAAGACCATCAGCATCAAATGAACATTATTATTTATGATGTGGTGCAATCTGATCAGACATCAAGTTATGAACGGCGAATATAAAGATCCAAGAGATAAGAGACATATAGCTAAAAAAGAATCACGGAAACAACAAAATCATCACCATTTCCTATAAACTAGCACAAATCATGATCAGATTCAAAAGAGTAAAATACGAGAGTGATAATGATACACATGCCTTGATGCGGCGATAATGGAGACTGCAGAGTGCAGACGCTGGCTGATGAGAAGCGGAGACAAGAGAGTGGACAGTGGAGACAAGAGAAGCAGTGCCGACGACCATGGAGTACCCATTTTAGTCATGATTTGGGCAGCACCGGCGACCGTGGAGTACCCATTTTAGTCATGATTTGGGATGAGAGAAGGCTGATGAGTGATGAGAGATTGAGTTTGAGAGAAGGCTGATGAGTGATGAGAGATTGAGTTTGAGAGAAGGCTGATGAGTGATGAGAGACTGAGTTTAAGAGAAAGGTTGGGGCTTTGGGTTTCATGATTTGGGAATCTGGGATGAATGAAAACTTGAAAAAGGATTTTTTTTTTTTTTTTTAAAGGGACCCGCAGGTAAACCCGTCTTACCCGTTGAAAAAAACGGGCTGGGTCGAGTATGGGTCGAAATAAAACGGGTCAAATTTAAAGACCCACACACTATATTTTGTTCCTGGGTTTAGGGTCGACACATGGGTCCGAACTCGTTTTGTCAGGTCTAGTCACATCCAAGGAAACTAAATGGGAAATTTATTTCAAGCAATTAGTTTTTTTTTTTTTTTTTTTTTATCACCAGAATGTTTGGGCAGCTTATAGATACCTCAACTAACCTCTTAAGGTCTTAGAATTATTGACCAGATAAGAGTTTCAGTGGTCAACTCAAGAGCTTATAAAAGCTTATTTTGCTCTTTTATCATCAGGTCGCCCAATGGTGATTAAATTTTGATGATTAAGATGTCCCAATTAGCTTGCATATATTTCAACTAATCCTCAATGCACATTGAATATCCTATAAGTTTAATATTTTAAGGTAAGCCACAAATATGATAGGTGGTCTTAAAATAATTTGAATCTAAAAAATTAATAAAATAAACAAACCTCCTTGATCGTTAGACCAATTCTTATAATTGTTTCAATTTCATATTAGAAGCCTTTGGTTCACCCAGTCTTTAATTGAAGTCAAGACTTGAGTACAAATAATAAATGGACCAAACCAAGCAAAACAATCAGCTGAGTTGATTAATAAAACTTTAATTTCACGTCTCCAAGACCCCCACCGCCTTTGGTTGACCAAGTCTTTAATTGAAGTCAAGACTTGAGTACAAATAATAAATGGACCAAACCAAACAAAACAATCAGCTGAGTTGATCAATAAAACTTTAATTTCACGTCTCCAAGACCCCACCAATAGTCAGAATTGGGGTACGAATTCCTTTAAATCCTGCATCAAAATTTGAACATGTAGTTCAAGAAGTAAAATAAAAGGCATGTACTTATCCCAAGCTTGAAATATTTAGGTGGCCCGTTTCTTCTTAAATTTAGCCTCATGAATTTGTACAAAGCCTTGGGCTTTGCTTGACTAGAAATCCCAATCAAACAGACTGCATCACGTGGTTCAACCTCCATCGTTCACTTAACCAATACATCACGGGCTAACTACGCAGTTTTTCTTGAATCCATCTCCGCCCTGTCAACATTTCCTGACACGTGTCAAGTTGCACAAATCACCACTGCTTCGCCTAATCGCCTCACAAAAAATCTCATCCCTCGCTCTCACCCTTAGTGTCACTTGCACAATGTCATTTCAAAGTTCAGCAAGTTTTGAACCACAACAAATCTGAATAGAACTTGAGTTATCCCTTCTCTTCCAAATGAGATCGTTTATCATGGAGATTGGTACTGCAAGGTAAACTTTCCCGCTAATTATTTGAAACTCAACTGAATTTAACATTTAAAATTGAATTAGCCATTCATCGTTTGTATTATGTGTTATGATCTTGATAGGTGTTGCCTTGATAAACTGTCGTGTTTTCCACTTAATTTAACGACATCAGATTTTGAAAATTTCCACAAACTTCCACGTCATATTTCCGTCTGGAATCCGAGAACGAATTACCAAAATTCAGTTCATTCTAATCGGGCGTCTACTTGCAAGTATCGGATTCGGATGAAAACATATTCCATGGCTTTTAGTGTGGAGGAATCTCCCCCGTTAAATTCGGAAAATTTTTATAGTGATGGTGAAAATGAGGATGATTCTGAGGAGTCGCGGGAGAAGATTCTGTCACAACCATTGAGCCGTGAAGAGGTTAATTTAACCTAGCCTATACATTCTATCAGGGCAACATATCTATGAGCTAACATGTTTGTTGTGATTTTTGAACAGTTAAGGTCACTATTGACTGATTCCGAAAGACAAAAGCTTGTTAAGAAGTTAAGCGAAGCCAATCAACAAAACCGTTATCTCAAACGACAGGTTTGTATATTACTGTTTGCTTCAAAGTGAGTCAATGAGAAACGATTTTTTGAATAAAATAGCGTAGAAATAAGATAATGAGTGTTCTAGAGGCTTCTGAATTTGATTGCTGAATTATATTCTGTTAATCTATGTATGGATTGTTCAAGTTTGTTACTGTTATGGTTTACATGTCTAGTTGAAAAATGTGTTATCTTCTAATTATGAAAATTTGAATAGACAAAACTATGAGTGAAATGCTAGCGATCTAATGTTCTAACGTTAGAGTATACCTCAAATATTTTACATTTCGTAACCATGCACATAGTTTATTTCTGCAACTCGAAACGACAGCTTTTTAAGCTGTAAAGTTTTTTCATAAGATTAATTTAAAAGAAAAGCCTTGACTCACGTTATATATGTGATCTTTTTTCTATAGCTTTACGTTACAGAGGATGCATTGGTCAACTTCAAAAGCGAACTCGCTGTCTTGGAGCTTGAAATTCAGGTTTACTGTCTACTCTGTCTCCAAAGAAACTAATTAAAAGTAAATCATGTCATGTGTGAGCATATTGTTATCACATTGTGAGTTTGTGACTACTTAAAATCTTGGAAGATCAGCCTTCTTGGTTTCACACTTGGCTTATCGACCATGTTTCTTGATTCTTTGTGAGCTAAGGAAGACTCAAGTGGAAGCTTTAATGACTTTGAAAAATCAGAAGATCTAAATTCTGATTGTAATGATAAGAATTGTGATATAAGGTTTAGCACACTTTGCTGGCTGCACCAAGTCTGAGGAAATTTAATTTATGGTTCTTTCTCACTTAAATTTTGACAAACCAATTTCAACTGAAGGCAGGTCTCAAAATCTGGTCTGCCTTTAAGCAAGTTCAATTCTTGTACTTATTCAAATTGAATATAGCTTGTTTTTCATGATTCCCTCAGAAATCAGAATTTCAATTTACTGTGGGATGTTTGCATCATCTCCCTTCTCATTGGGAAAGATATTTTGCTTTAAGCTTCTATGTTGATTGTAAAGGACTAAAGCAAAAAAGTTGTGGTAGTCATTAAAAGTTTCTGATCTTAAAAACAGAATACAAACATCAGAAGTCTTAATAAAAGGCCTCTCTCTCTCTCTCTCTCTCTCTCTCTCTCTCTCTTCTATACAAATTCAAAATGAAAATTCTACATTGACTGCCCCAATACCGTTATTGATCACTGTGACTGGAAATGGCAATGAGATTATGTGATCCTGCTTCTGATTACCTCAAATAACATTTCTGAAACATTTGCTGAAACCAAAACCAGACAATTACAGATTTAGCCTTCATCAATTCCTGGTGGTGTAACGACAGCTTTTTGATGTTATTGTTCCTTTTTTGTTTTCTGTGGGCAGGCATTAGTCTCCTTGGCAGAAGAAATAGCTCAATCAAGCATTCCAGAAGGTTCTAGAAGGATCAATGGAAAGTTCATTCAATCTCACCTACTTTCACGGTTAGAAGGTACTATTAGCCACATTTGTCTAGATTGATATATTTTGTCCAACAGAGTCTTGTCCATTTCTGCTAATGCTCCTGTATATTTGACATCAATAGTCTAACAAATTTAAGTGGGAAAATATAAAAAGAAATCTCTAATTGCAGGATCTGAAGACTCTTCCATTGGCCTTTTGTATTTCTTCTTAGACATGATGGCAATTTTAAAACTTCTTAGATGTATTTTTCCCATATTGTTTCTAATAAAAGTACTGCTGCCAACTTTCTTGTGGTGTAAAGCTGTACATGAGAAAGTGAAGGAGCAGATTAAGGATGTTGATACTGCACAGTCCAAGGAAGTCCCATTATTTTGGTGTGGCATGGCAGAGGTAAACATGCAAAAAAGTGCACTTATACGCTATTGAATTTCCTTAACTCAAGAATTGTTTTGTGGATTATTTTGCTTGATTTTACCGTCTTGACATATCATAGTTGACCAAAGTTTATGGATTAAAAATTAGCATTTGAGAGCAAAGTCATGTCCAAAGTGCTGAATGCTGGAAGTTTATCTTGGATTTATGATCAACTCAAGTGTCTGCATCATGTTTAGGGCTAGATGTGCATTGCCATATCATGCACATGAATATTTTCTCTGAGAAGTATCTTAGTAAAATTACAAATGGAATGCAACTACTGAGGCAGCAAAAATACATGAAGCAATTATCAGGCTGCCTGTTGTTTCCTTGCACTCTTATGTCATTATTCATTCATTACCACTCTCTACGATATAACACAAAATGAAATACTAAGTTTTTGTGATCTTGCCTGCATCCTTTGTATGCATAATTAATTGTTCTGCTGTAGATTTATTTTTAGCCAGTTTACCTTGTGTGGCATTGATTTTTCTTGTCATACATTTCAATTGATTTTGTTCTTGACTGCATAATGAAGGTTAGTAGAATTGTCTTTGTTTTTAACTTGACGTAGA
Organism: Pistacia vera; assembly: GCF_008641045.1. Taxonomy (NCBI): domain Eukaryota; kingdom Viridiplantae; phylum Streptophyta; class Magnoliopsida; order Sapindales; family Anacardiaceae; genus Pistacia; species Pistacia vera. Next base: position 340,985 of record NW_022196620.1, read on the forward strand.
ACAAGATTTTGATCAAAATCGTGTCAAAATAAGCTTAAGCTTATTTGTTTTACTGTTTTACAGTTGTTTGGACATATCAAACACTGACTGCTCTATTTTTTTAATTTATTCATTTATTTTTAATAAAATTCATGGCATAAAGGTCACTATCTGGTGCAAAATGTACATGTCTCAGACTGTCAAGCACGAGTGACTAGATAGTGTAGATTGATTCACACCAGCATTGTGGATTTCGTAAATAATGCACATCTACCTGAGTCTTTCATCACTTCCAGCTTATGCACCTGCCATTTTATGGGTCTTACATTAGCATAATTTGTAACTCTTATGTAATAAGTAATTAAGTTTGAGTTTTTTTGATAGTATGAATCATTAAACTTCAGTTATATACACTAAAGAGGTCTATACATGTTGTAACAATCCTGTTTTTTACTTATGCAAATACTACTTTTAGGTAATGTGATGTAAAGTTATAAGAGAACTTATAAGTTCGATGGTGATTGACTGATTGCTTATTGTTTGGTCTTCTGGTTAAACAAATTGTCAATATTAGGAGCTTTAATCAATCATCTAGTTATATTCCATGTAAGGGAATCAATGAGTAAATAAATATCTATCAATGTGAAAACAAATGATTCACGAAATATTTTTTAACAAATCACTATATGGTAGATGAAGCTAGTCTATAAAGATGAAAATATCAATAAAAAATCATGTTTAAAAGCGATAGAAAATTTGTTGAAGTTCTTATGATTATTCTTAATATTGTTTTTTCTCTTATGTTTATAGTTATGAAAGAGTATTGTAGACCAAAACATTTAAGCATACCTTGTAATTATGATATTTCAATTTTAAGCCCTTCTGAATTCGTCTGCCATATTTTAAACTAGATTTTCTCATTTCTCAATATTGAACATTGATTCAGCATCAATGTAAAAGCTGGCAGTTGAGATTTGCATTTATTTGGGTTTTATGGCATTGATAAAAATTCCATTATGCTAGATGTATACATTCTTAGATTAATCTTCTGGACTCAAGGATTTATTTTATTGCAGTTGATTGTTGTTAGCATCTCTTTAGCCCTGCATTATTATTATTTTTTCCCTGAGGATGATACCATTTTGAAGAACCAATCTTTGCTTTTTATATGCCAGATGAATCATGTGTCAAAGCCTTGAGTTTGTTATGAAAATTTCGAAGTTATATGGTGGATTGTAACTTTTTGGGAATAATTGTAATGAATATGTTTTGCCTCGTATGATATTAGAGTGTTCAAGTAATGGGCACCTTTGATGGCTGGAGTCAAGGGGGATACTTATCTCCAGAGTATGATGGTTCTTTTACAAGGTTCTCGACTACATTAATGCTTAGACCTGGAAGGTATGAATCTTTTGTATTGGTTCACTGTGAAAGAATTATTTAAAAACTAAACTTGTTAACTCATCTAACCCACAAATTTATGTGAAGGTATGAAATTAAGTTCCTGGTTGACGGGGAGTGGCATCTATCACCAGAATTTCCAACAGTCGGTGAAGGATTAATGAAGAATAATTTACTAATTGTGGAGTAGCTCCAGGTCTGCAGTTCCAGTTATATTTGTACGTATAGAGCAACCTGCATTTCCAGTATGAGCTTCTTTCACTTAATCTATTCCTCCTAGTTTTTTTAATCTGTTTAATAGTTTTAAGTAGCAACCAACCTGATTCAACTTCTGCAAACTTTTGTTCCGTATAAATCCTGTTCCAGTCTTATTAGTCCTGGTCCATATACGTCTCACCTTGCTTAGTTTGTATTCCAACTATTTTAGGGGTTTCTACTTTCTACTGCGTAGCTTGCAAATATAGACAGCATTTCCGAAAGGGTATCCATCTAGGTTCTAATTTTTATGTTGTTCTGTAACTTGTGATGTTATTGTGAGTACTTACAAAGCAAAGGTTCATCCTATTTGAACTTTTATGTGGCAAAAAAAGGTCCATCCATTCATCTGTACGTTTCACAAATAGATTTATTTACTATAAGTTATTTATGCATCCGTAAAACTATTGTCAGCAATTCAACATTGTTTGGTTCAACTTATCTGAGCATCAATTCATGATATTACCGGTATTGGCTACATGTTTTGATGAAGAGAATTTGTAGTTTAAACATTTCAACACTCTTGCCAAGAGATTAAAATAATGAGTCAACTCAATAGCTTATGAAATGGTTTTGCCATTTGGCAATTAGTGAATTTGGAAATCACACGGGTTCACTTTTTTTTTCTGAAATAGTATTTTGTTTAAAGTTCTTGTTGTATAGTTTTGAGTGTATCAGTATCACAAACATGATATTAAAATAATTTATTAGCAATAAATTCATACATTCTTTTCTAAATTATAAACCAAATATGTATTCTATAAAATATTGGGAGCCGTACAGTGTGCTGGGATTGTAGACCGAGATCTAGACTCCGTTTGGTTCATTATTCTGATAGTTTTTTGAATAATCTTTTGAAAAAAGTTAAATTGGGCGGGTATTACGATGTAAGATTTAAAAATTAATAAAAATATCTTATATGTTTGTTTATTTACTAAACACCCTTATAATAAAATATTAAAAGTTAACAAAAACACTTTTAACCCACCCATTAAATACGGATAGTCAGCCACCACCATCGGAGGGTGGTTGGAGTGTTTTTACAATTTCTAAAAAAAATATTTGGAGGTGTTTAGTTAAAGTAACAAATTTAAGAAGTTTAAAAGATATTAAAAAATATAGAATAATATTTTGAGAATAATGATGGGTGCGTTTGGTTTAGTATTTTGGATAGTATTGGATAGTTGGATATGGTTATGATTACGAGAATATGATTTTCAGAATATGTGTTTGGTAGAGTATTTTGAACCTTTATATTTGTGTTAAATATTTGATTAATATATTTGTTATAAATGATTTATTAATATAATATTTTATATATTTTGTTAAAATAATGTATATTATATATTACTTATCACCTCACATTTTAATAATACTAAATATTTTATTGGTAATTTTGTTACCCGTATATATTAAAAAACAAAAACCCATATTAATTTCAAGTAGTAATCCACCTGTTTAAAAACATCACATTAAACATATATGATAAAATACTAATTATCAACCCTTACAATCATTATTACACGTATACTCCATTAACAATTATGACATGGTCCACTGTGCTACCCACGTGCATTCGTTATGTTATCCCGTACAGTCATCATGTTGTCTATAATACCTTGTTGCGGTTGACTCGATCCTTCTCCTTTCGGCCATTTCTGCCCCGTTTTGATGATCACAATTGCTTGCCATTACCCGTACTATTATTGGTTTGTTCGAAGATACGGTCGTCCATATTGCACATTCTTATAAAATTTGAAGTACACAACATGCCATGACAATCTTCCCTTGTTTGTCCAACGGATAATTGTTCTTCCTTTAGAATACGGAACCGTTTTTTCAAAACACCAAGGTTCTCTCGATAACATGCGGAGTGAAGCATGTCTGTAATTAAACAACTCTTGTGGCCCCCTTCGGTTACGGCGGTGATCAGAAATATGGTAACCACTTGCCTATGAGGGCGAGAACCCATCCCTATTTGCATAACCCGCATCAACCAAATAGTATTTCCCTGTAATAATATCCCATTGTATTTGAATTACAGAGCCTCAACAGTGGATGTAATACGCTGTAATACGTCAAGAAAATACTTATACCTGGTGAGGATATGAGAATCCAAATTAGTAATCAATAATTGAATTTAAACTCTGAATCATGCGCTGATCCTTCCCATCCAGTAACGACATAAGTGAACATCATGTTAAAGTCGCATATAGCCATTATATCTGTGACATCATCCCTTGCGATTCCGGTCCTAATGGCAAATTCACGTGGAACCGAAGCGTATACATGTGTGCCATCTATAGCTCCAATACAGTCCTACATGAAAATGAGTCATTTCACTAATATTAACCTACTAAAAAATTAATACACAATGAACTTAACTATCTACTAATACCAAACATAATGAACCAGTACCTTAAAGAAAGGGTAATATTTTCTGTTGGCTGATATTTCCCATGAAACATCATTGAAGTCAGGTGGTTCTGATACTCTGTCTTCAACTCACATTAGCATCGCAAACTGCGGTAACATGTCTAGAGATCGTCTCACCCGAATGTTGGAAATCCTCCATCATCATTCTGATTGTCTCATTTTTTCCAACGATTGTTAGAAATATCATAACTTGTTCTTCTAACTCTCCTCCTGGTTGGTTGCAATTTGCCTTGATCGGACAAAAATTCACATAACAATGTAAAACAGTCTCTGTCCATGTAGCACTTGTCATAGATCCTGTCAGATGACCGTTGAGTACTTCCAACATGTACTGATGACCAGTTAATACAGATTGTGTTGTGGTTGAGGTCGACTTGCTTCTAACGCGGCAACACCACATAGTGCAATGGCTATATCTGTCAGTATTTCTTCTTCGTCCCTCTCATCTGTAGCACCGTTGTATTCTTCCTGTACGGCTAGACGACGCCATTTAAACCTACACATTTGCAAAACATTTATCAACAATTAGCAGTTGTTGTACTACTTTGAAAAATATAACAGTCATATTTAATTGTATGACAATCTAAAACAGTGTTTACACATTACAATATCACATAATAAGTTCATACAGTAGCGTTATAAATTGTAATGTAATGACAACTGCCCACTGAGGCATACAAATTGTTGCCAAACAATTATGAAATATAGTGTCATCTACGAATTATTGGAAAAAAGTTTGTGAATCCAGTTAGCCTTTTCCTCCAGTGGGAGTTTCACAATATCTCCCGCCACCCTGGATTTTCATATAAGTACGTGAAGCCGTCAGATAAAACTGTGTCAGTACTTGCATGGCCGTCATGATGTCAATACATGGCTCATGGAGAAAGGATCATGGAGCATGGGTGTTCGCTTTTTCCCTCACATCTCCACTACGATCGAAAGCCCTGGATCCCATTGTCCGCTTTTCCGCAGCTCATCCGTCAGCTAAAAATGGCATCCGCAATTGTATGTCCGGGCCCCTTTCTATGCCTCCGATTTCTTGCTCCTCCATGACCAGATGTGTTTGGCCATTTTTCCCCTGTCACCAATCAGGATCAGGTTCAAAGTCGCTATCTTCCATAGGAACCGAGCCGGGATTGGAATAACTGGAGGGCTCCACCTGTTGGATGTAGATGTGTACGCATATCTTCCAGTGGCAGTTTGCTCTCAAATATTATTTCATAAAGTTCCTTGTGGGGAAGTCCCTTGTGGTAAATTTGTTGCGCCAGTGGGTTTTGCTAATAGTTAAACGAATAATAATTAATATTTAGCAGTCCGAAAAAATGCATATATTTACAATGACTTTGAATAATAATAGTTAAAAATATGATAATTTACCTTGACATATTCTTGCCAAACCTCAACGGGACACGTTGGACTTTGTGACTCCTGATCCCACCCGAATCCTGTGTGTTGCACAATTTCCACCATGCTTGATAAAGTTTTCGCAGGCGAAAGAACTTAGAGGCTAATTGCGTCACGTTGAGTCTCCTGGCAGCCAATGATATGTCGTCCAACATTTTGTAATCAGCTGTTTTTATTGCAGTACCATGTGAAGTTTTGGCCCGCTCAGATAACAGGACCAGAAATCTGTGGGTCTCTCAGCAGACCAAGCCATAAATCACCCATCTAAGGACAGTACGGTGAGGGACAACCAACATTGGGCACCATACGAATCACCGCACATTACACAATATAATACTCACATGTTAACGTAATCAACTAAACCATATAAAGTATACCTCGTTCGATTCGACACTGCTTGAAGACGTCAATGCAGGGAAGATACGACACTGTCGACCAAAGGGTGTATGACGAACTCCAACTCTGGAAAAACGTCGAAACTTTCGCCTCTGTTGCAAGTAATATACAATCCTGCCCGTCGAGATAAATTATGCTGACATCTATGCATATGAGCGTAATTTCTGTTACGATTAAAGAACATTGTCAATCTATAGAACAAATAAATCAATTAGTGAAACCGGAATAAAATATTTCAGTTAACCAAATACAAAACGCATTTAAAGTCCAAATTAAAAGGATTAATGAAAAGAAAAAAGTACTAATACAAATTATTTCCAAAAAAAAATTGAAAAATAGTACGGCTCGGTGTCTTGAAAACAAATAGGTAACGAAACTTACAACTTGATTTGGATACGTCGGGTTTCTTTCCCTTCTCTGAGTCAGATAAACATCCAAATACAATTAAATGGATCCGTGTGTACACGATTAAAAGCTGTCAAACAAACAAAAAAACCCAATTAAAACAATTCTGTGCCAATTGCCGAATAAAATAAAAACCCAATTAAAACAATTATATGCCAATTGCCTAAAATAAAACTGAATTAAAACAAAACCCAAATAAAACAATAATTGCCGAAAAAACCCCATTAAAACAATAAAGCCGGAAAAACCCATGCTTTAATACATATAAGGTGGGTTTGTTTATTATTGGACACATTTTCCACAAACAAGAATGTTCTTTTCAAAAAAAAAATCAGTCAAAATGCAACTACTGACGGTGGGTGTCTTTACGCAGATTGAGTGGTTTGATGGAGATTGGGGTGTGGGTTTGATCCGATCGTGGTGGCTCAGTGGGTGCGTGGTGGCTCGGTGGGCTGGTGTTGGGTCATGGTGGGCGTGGGGGCTCGGGTGGGCTTGTGTGGGTAGATCGGTGGCGTGGTGGCTCGGGGTGGGTGCGTGGTGCTCGGGTGGGCTGGGTTGGGTGTCGTGGTGGTGCGTGGGGCTCGGTGGGCTTGTGTGGGTTAGATCGGTGCGTGGTGGCTCAGGGTGGGTCGTGGTGGCTCGGTGGGCTGGGTTGGGGTCGTGGTGGTGCTTGGGGCTCGGTGGGGCTTGTGTGGGGGTAGATCGGGTGCGTGGTGGCTCGGTGGTGCGTGGTGGCTCGGGGTGGGTGCGTGGTGGCTCGGGTGGGCTGGGTTGGGGTCTGGTGGTGCGTGGGGGCTCGAGTGGGCTTGTGTGGGGTAGATCGGTGCGTGGTGGCTCGGGTGGGTGCGTGGTGGCTCGGGTGGGCTGGGTTGGGGTAGATCTCGGTCGTGGTGGCTCGGGGGCTTGTGTGGGGTAGATCGGGTGCGTGGTGGCTCGGGGTGGGTGCGTGGTGGCTCAGTGGGCTGGGTTGGGTCGTGGTGGTGCTGGGGGCTCGGGGTCTGGTTTCCGGGTTGACGGTGGGTTCTATGTGGGTTAGAATGTGGTTTGTGACAGAGGGCATTGGGGTTCACGTGCTGGTACTGGAAACTAGAAAGGGAGATGGTGGTAATGCAAACTGGAAGTGAAGCACCGACCTGGTAATGGATTATCAGAAACTGAAATGGTGGTGATGGATATTGAAAGTGAAGCACTGAAAACGGTTATGTGATTGAGAACTGAAGCACAAGCTGGTAGTGAGGATGCAGTATACTGAGAAAGTGAAATGGTCAACAGTGAGGATGCAGTGAAAAAAAAAAAAAAAAAAACAAACTGTAACACACATGTCGGATAGTGTCGGATTCCATTATCAGGGTAGCCATTCTGTAAATATAAACAAACAGCATTTCAAAAATCCGGTCTAAATACAGATAAAAATAGTTAGCCAAACATGCAGTATTTTTACTGTTTAATTTTTTGAAAATATTAATAATAATATTCTTAAAAACGAAACAAACGAAGCCTTGGTTTTTGAACAAATTATAATTAAATATTTGTTTGGCCATCACTATCTTATTCAGGGAAGTGATATATACTATACAATATTAGATTGAAATTATATACGTATAATGATAGTAGCTGTATCTGCACTCTCCAGCCGCCATGTTTCGCACCTCTTCTTTTCAACGGAAGGAAAGTATAGTACCTGTGATGTTGTTATGTTGTGGAGGTTGTTTCTTCTTTTTTGTGTATAATAAATATTATCTCAGCGGGTAGTATTACATTAATAACCAATTTTCATCAACTTTTTCTTTCAATTTTTATGCGATAGCTCGTAATTAGTCCGTTGCTTTGATGATTCATGATAATTCGACGGATTATACAGTTATCATGCCAATGATGCATCGTTCAAATTTCTGTCCTCTTAACTTTCTATGGTAAGATAAAAGTTTACTATAATAGTCAGTTCGTAATTAATTAACGAGATTTATACAGGATTTATGTGAGATCTGTCATGAACTAACTAATTATGAGCGATCATTCACCAGTTATAAAATAAATTTGATGAGAAAAAGTTGTTAGTATAATATTATTCTATAGGGCGCCTCATGTCAGTGACAGTTTTGCAATACCAAAGGAAAAAGGTATGGCTCAAATTGTAGAGACAAGAATGCGAAACGTGGCAGTTGAGGAGTGGATTGGCGGTCGAATATTAAAATCAATAGACTGTTGATAATTTAAATGGACCCTTCAAATTATAAATAAACCCTTTTAAGTTAATAAGCTAAAATCACAAGACTGGATATTCTTTAAGTCTAGTAACTTTTACGGTTATAACCTTAAATAAATATAAATAGTAAATATTCAAAGCGTGAAGCTGATGTCACGCAATTGCAACGTCAGAGTCCTTTTCCTCTTCTGAGTGTTCTCCATCTGCAAGTTAAGCACTGCAACTTTTTTAACAAGAGAAGCGAATTTCGTTTTAGCCATTTGAACACAACTTTATCATGCACTGTACGCTACCTCTGAACGCCACATAAAATAGGATAATTTTGACTTCCATTCTAATACTATCAGATTACAATTGAACAAAATAAATCACTGTTAAATCATAAACATAGATGCCTTTAAATGCCTGAATGACTTAAATTAATAATTTAGGTTGTAATCATTTATTTAAAAACAATAACATTCAATAATTTTTTTAATTTGTTATAAATAAATCTTATTAAAAAGATGAAATAATTATTTAAACAATACAATTAATTAAATTACCAGTTTATGAAAGAGCAAAATTAGGAAATGCAACCGTAACCTGCCCTACATGGAGCCGCTAAAACACATACAGGTGTCCATATAAGCCAAAATAATTGAAGCCTAAAAACATATAAAGGAAGAATAATAGGATAAAAAGCCAAAAGCCAGCCTAGTGTTTCCGACCTTCAGCATCTCCATATTCTTCTTCTTCTTCTTCGTTAATAAAAAACCCTAGTTCGCATCTTCATTCATCAACTCTTTGAATGGTTGAACACACATCTTATTCTTTCATGATCTGTCTCTCCTCTTATAGGGCAACCGCGCGTTTGCTACACGCGTTGTCCTCCCCCTTTCCTTCTTTTGGTTCTCGCAAAGAAGCCTGGTATTATCGCTGCCTCGGCCTTGACCCTTGAACCTTTTTCTTTTTTGTTTTATTCTCTGTTTAATTAACACCTCAGTTTTTTTCTAAATTTCTGGAGAACTTATTACGTCTTTCACATGTATTACACCGAAGGGAAGAAATAAAAAATCAACAATGAAGAAGATGAATGTGATTGAGAAAACGACGTTGCCTTTGGACAAGAAGAAGAGTAATGATCATAATAATAACACTGCAGGGAAGAAAAATAGATTCTTGATTACTATCAACGTTCTTGGTAGTGCAGGACCCATCAGGTTTGTGGTGAATGAAGAGGATCTTGTAGCCGCTGTTATTGAGACTGCCTTGAAGTCTTACGCCCGTGAAGGCCGCCTTCCGGTTCTCGGCTTCGATGTCAATAACTTTCTTCTCTACTGCGCCAATGGAGGATCAGATGGTACATATCAATATTTGCTTTCAATTTCCTTTTCTGACGCAAGTATTATTGTTACATCCCGACCCAGAAAATTTTGATAATATTCTTTATTCATTTCCAATATAAAGTCATGTGTTCGAATGAAGGGGTGGGACTCTGAGCCTCCACTAATGACAATTTTCTGATAGTGGACGGAATGTTACAATTATACAATATTTTAGGTCTTTCCAAGATCATGATGAATTATTATTTATTTGTTATGGGTATGTTTTGGTTTGTTGTTTAGCTTTAGGTCCAATGGAAGCGATAGGATCTGGAGGGGGAATTAGAAACTTTGTGCTGTGCAAGAAACAGATGCAGCCACAGATGACAGAAGGGAGGTCAAAGATGATTAATCAAAAGGGACATGGGTGGAAGGCATGGCTCAATAAATCTCTTAGTTTTAAAATACTACCTCATTGAGATTGAGGTTAGTTACTCCATAACTTTCATTTCACACATGATAATCTTCATTATCATCCCCATAAACGACTTATTCTATCAGAAAAACTTAAACGCTATGTCTATGTGATTTACGACAGAATAAGCCATGTAATTTGCCTTTTGTACATTGGAATGGAATGGCATGCATCTACTTCTTCTGTTTGTGTCGATCTTTCTTATTCTATGTTCTCCTTTTCACTTCCTGTTTAATTTTATTATTTGTGGATTGCTTGGTGTAACTGGGGACGGTGGGCAGTTAAAGAAAAAGTTTAGTTGCTTTTCTCATGGAATAAGAATATATAATATGTTTATATCTAGATGACTTTATGAAAATAGAGGCTTAAATTCAATTGGAGAAATATTTAAGAGTTATTCCATTTGAAAAAAGTTGGAGTTAGATATTGCATCAATAAAACAAATTCTTTAGTTGAAAGTAGGTTGATGCTGCAATACAAAGTTTAATAATTATGAGAGGAGGTGGTATTGCAAAGTTTCAGTTTTTTCTGCAGGGATTCAGTCTTCTACCATACAAAATAAACATATCCTTTCACAGAATTCTGCAACTAATGTTTTTAAATATATGTTCTATGCACTCATTGATTCTATTAACTTTTAAGCATCTCATAAATAGTGTATTGAGCAAAAAATGTTTGGAGCATTCGACCTCTTCTTCCTTGCTGCGGTTGTGTTAATAATTTACTTCACCCGAAGCTAGATAAATTTATTTTTACTTATTTATAAGACAATTAACTAATAACTTAACATCTTTGACATAAAAAAAAATAAGTTTAGAGCTAATAAATTTGCAAACTTGTACATTGAAACCCATTAGGGTGCTTGCAGAAGCCATTGGCAGTAACTTTTTTTTTTTTTTTTTTTTAATGGATATTAAGATTTTTTGCCTTCTTTTTTTAGAGGTTATATACACTTAATAAAGTCTTTTTTTTAAACCAATCATTAAAATTTTAAAATTGAATTTTTTTATCATATAACACCATCAATAAATCATTTTATTAAAAGCTTAACTGAATGAAACTAGACAATATTATTAACAATTAGATACTGAGAAATATCTGAATGGAAATTCTTATAGGAACATATAAATATAATCCGTTATTATTGTTGCTTTCAAATTTTATAAAGTTTCAAAGGATTACTTATTTTACACAGCCATTTTTACTCTAAATATTAACGTTTATTATTGTAAAAGACGGAAATAGAATCTGTTTTAGTGTATTAATAATGTCACAAATAATTCATAGCAGTAGTTGAAAGAAAGCCACTAAGAATTGGGCTAATGAGGCCTCGTAGCCTATTTGTCTTCTCCAATAATTGACAACTCTCACTTACGTTTTGTTGTTGAACAATAATATTTCCTGTTACGTGCCCCCTAATCCACATATACAAAATTCAGTCCAAAAGCTTTTCGTAAACATTTGAGATTCCATGAATTTAGGTTTAGGTTTGCCAAATCTTGAGCAATTATTTAACTTCAACATAAATTTTTAAAACCCCTAGGGATTGGCCTGATGGTCAAGAAAGTTTACTTTTTTTTATTGACTTCCTAAGTTTAAACCACTTTATGGTTACCTATCACATTTGTGGCTTATTTAGAATATTGGACATGTAGGGTGTTTAATAAGTCTCGGGTATTAGTTGAGGTGTGTGCAAACTGGTCCAAACATCCTGAATTTCTTAAAAAAAAATAAAAAATCTAAAAAAAGAAAGTCTATATCTAAAAAAACTACCTCTGGGTGGTCGAGTGGTTCGATAATTTATAAAGACTCTTAAGTATATTACTCAAGAAGTCCTAAGTTCAAGTCCCTCTTTAGTTGCTAATAACGGTAGTCATTGGAGTTCTTATCTCTCCTTAATTGCTAATAACGGTAGTCATTGGAGTTCTTATCTAACCAATACTGTAAGAGTCCCAAGATATTAGTTGAAATACACGTAAGTTTACTCTAACACTCTCTTTCATTTAAAAAATAACAAAAAAAAAAAGCCCATATCCAAAATGCGAGGCTCCAGAGCATAAAGGAAACAAATATTGAATAAATAAAAAATTAAACATGTAAAAGGACAGCTTAATTAGTGAGTCCAGTCCATGAAATGATTAATTACTGAATTAGTCGATTCAAAAGTCAATGATCTTAGGTACTTAAATAATATTCAAAAAACTTCTTCCAATGGCAAAATGTGGTGAGAAAAATGGAGTAATTTGAAATGATTAGAAACTTTCCGATTGCAGAGGAATTGGTACAAAAATGATCCAATCCTTTGATCAAAAGTGCTTTGACGATTGGTGAAGAGAGAAAGTGTTTTAATAGCTTTTGAAAAGTACTTCCACTTGAATATGTGGACTGTAAAGAACCTCTCTTTGCTAGTGCTTCTTAGTGGACATCCTCAATCTCAACATCATCAAATATCTTTTCCTATATATGATTTATATTTATAAATGATGTGATATAGAAAATTCTAGAGGCATTAGTCAATTTCTAATATTTCAAACACCATAAAATTGTAAGATATAGATGGGGTGACCAATGAATTATTAGGTAAGAAAGATTAAGATAAGATTAAATTAAATAAGTGAGAATTTGTTCAACTTATCAAAAATCCATTGCCACCTGGCAACTTCTTAATGGTTAGCAGGAATCTTACTCTGATATGAAAGCTCCATTTCATTTAAAATAAATTCATTAATTATATGACCATGATTCTTACATACCAACCTTATAAATTTATTGAGTTAATGAAGTAAAATAATTGAAGCCAAAATTCCCGACCTATAATAAATTGTGGATAAACCTTAATACTATTGTTAACTTTACGGGTTTACCTACTTAATTAATTATTACTTACCTTGACTTCATCCCTACCATCTTCATAATTAATTTAACAGTCCACCAGATAAGCTTATCTTTCCTTTTATATTTTCATCATTAATTGTTTTTCCTTTCATCAAATTAAACATGTGTCATTCATATATAAGTAAAATGGATAGAAAAGAGAGGACAAATTTCCTTTTAAAAAAAACCAAAAAAAAAAAAAAATTAGATATTGACTTAATATTTGTATTAAAAAAGATGTCATAGGTTGAATTTAATTAATTAATTGATCATGATAGCTCATTAACATGATTCATTTATTAATAATTAAATAGGTATGCTTATTTATTTAATATATTATATGATCAAATTAACCCGAAACATAGAAATTTGATTTATAAGATACATGAAAATGCTTTGTATTAGAAATTCCCTTGGTTTTGTATATATTAATTTTGGATTTCGAGAGGGAATTTTACAGTTGACAGCATAGAAGAAATTGATGGAGTTATTACATTAAATGTGTATTTATTATTTGTATTTGAGGTGTATAATTGAAGATATGATATGGAAAAAGAAAATAAGAAACTTGTTGTCAAGGTCAGCAAATGATTGCTCTTCAAAATCGTATATTCTTATGCTCTTATTCATAATAATACTAAATAAACTTAACTTATTATTCTCCCACGATTTCCGCTCTATTTTGGAATATTTAGGGTCCGTTTAGCTTGTTATTTTAGATAAGATTTTGGAAATAATATTGGGTAATTGAATAAGATGATTATTACGAGGTAAAATTTAAAAAAAAAAAAAAAAAAAACCTATAGGCTTGCTAATTTAACTAAGCACCATAATATATCAAAATTTTGTAAAATAACAAAAACACCCCATCTACCCACAATGCCAAATTTTGACCATCACCGTCAGAATCTAGTCGGATTCTGATTTTACGACACAGACCGATCGAATCTAACTAGTCATGCATCGATCTGACCGTAAAAGGCCAGATTGACAAATTACTATGAGAAAGTTTCCGAGTTGTCATATTAGAATTATGAGAGAAAGTTTATGAGATTGTGTTGTAAGTGTAGTACTCTATAAATATTACTATATACTTATAATTTGAATTTTAATAAAATATAATATATTATAAATATAATCTCTACCATTTGAAAAACAAGTACCTTTATTTTCCTTTCTATTTGATCATCTTGATCTTGCTTTCATGATATGTATTGTCTTCAAGGCATTCAATATACAAATATTTATATTAAGAGTGGAATTTTCTTTTTTTAACTATCTTTAGGTGGCCAGAGCTGTTCGATATAGACTTTTGGATGTATTACCCAAAAGGTCCTAAATTCGAGTCTCTCCTTAATTGCTAATAGTAATAGCCATTGAAGCTTTTACTCGGACAATAATTCTAAAGCTTCAGGAAATTAATTGAGATATTCGTAAACGGACTCAAACACCCTAGGTCATCAAAACAAAAAAAAAAAAAACAAAAAAAAAAAAGAATTTTCTTTATGTGTGCTTATATAATTCTGTATAAATCTTATCAATCAAAGCAGTAACAATTTTTTTTTTCTATTAAAAAAAAATTAACATTTGAAAGAGAAAAAATAAATCTATATAAAATCAAATTTAATAATGTAACTAAATCTATAAAATTAGATATCAGATCTGAAATTACATAAAATATTTTAGAAAATATATTGGAATCATTACCAAACATCTTCATGTCAAATAGTGGGCTCAGAAATATTTATCAAACAAAGAAGCAAAGAAAATAGATTAAAACATTTGTGGTAAGGCTTTTGCTAAGTTTTTCATAAACATTTATCAAACAAACAAGCAAAGAAAATTCTTAATTAAAAATTATAATAATTAGAAAATTAAAACCCATTCATTGTTGAGAACTATGGTTCCCATTTTTATTAAACATACATACACATGATTCCATCTCGAAAACCATAGGAAAATTACACTGAAGAGGCCATCCAACCATATTAAACATAATTCAAAACAGTTTTTTTAAAAATTAACTAAAAGATTTAATTTAAAAAAAAAAAAAAAAAAAAAACTAAATTACACACTTAGATTGGTTCTGTTCAATTCATCCTCGATTCTCACTCACTCGCATCCTCAACTCAGTTTTTACTAAACAACAATACACATTCCCACCAACCTACTGATTTGAGTTGGACTTAACTCACTATTACGACTCACTAGAAGCCAGTTGCCACGCCGAGGTGGTGATGAGCGACCGCGTATGCCACCCAAGCATTAAACAACCGTTGTTCTCCTCCACTCTGTATCCGTCGCCACCCGCAAACAACGCCAACAGCATACTCGCCTGTTTAAACGCATTCGAACCCAGATGAACCGGGTCAAACCCGGACGATGTCAACCGAGTTCGCCACTGAGTCAACGTCTCGTGTCTCTCTGTTCTATCAGAACCTTCGCAAGCCACAACATTGCAAATTTGTCTCCCTAAATACACCTCGGACATCACCAAATCTTGACTCGCCGGGGCCACAGAAGAACCTTCCAACGAGTCAAACAAACTCGAGTAATAATGCAAAGCTTCAGTGAACCGATCAAGAAAAACGGGACTGTTGTGATTAGCTTCCTGTTCAACGATTGTAATAATCTTAGGCTTCATCGCTTTAATAGAAGACACAACCTTTTCGATCCCACCGGGACGAGCCAAGAGACGATGAAGTTCAAAGACGGAGTTAACCGCGACGGTTTCAACTTCGGGTCGTACATCGAGCATTTCAGGTTCAAGATCGGCCAAGCTGTTGGCAACGAATCCGCGGAATTCAAATTCAACGCCAATGGTTTCGGCTAATTGGGCCAGCTTCCATCCCACTTGTTGCAAGGCGTCGGTGTTGTCGGGCTGAGGTGGACCGATGCCCGTCAAACGGAAAGCTGGCGGGCCACCGGGCCTTAATGCTAGAGCTTGCATTAGAGCGGGCCATTGCATACCTTGTTTAAGACTGAAATCGATGACGTGGACTCGATTAGCGGTGGCAAAGGCTTCGAGAATAGCCTGATTAGCCGTGAAATGAGCGAACTTTAGGTACGGGCAGGTCTCGTAGAAGTGCATCTGAAGGATGTCGTTGTAGGATGATTCAAGAGCATCTTGAGGGTAAATTCGGTAGATTCTCCTCGCTAAAGCCTCGGCGAAATAGGTGGCAACTTTTCTCATAGCGCCTGCCTGCGATGCCGCGAGTAATCCTATGTGCTTCACGAGCGCGTCAGCCAGTTTCAAATTATCTTGCTGAATTGCTTCTGCACATGCTAAAAGTGTGTGGACGAGTTGAACCCCCGCTTCTTGCGAATCAACCACCACCAGGGGACGAGTTGACTCAGGAATTGAACCAGAAAGTCCGCTACCTGATGCTCTTTTAGGGCAAATCGAGGTTTTAATCCGCTTGTTGCGGTTGTTTTCGGTTTCTGTATCGGGTTGTGGTGGGTACGCTGCAACGCCGGGGATTGCTCTGAGATCGTACTCGGAATCATCGTTGAAGACTCTTGATGGATTGGAAGTCTGTTGTATTGGGTTGAAGGTGGAAGATTGGGCGGGATCTTGAGTTGGGCGAGGTTGTGTATCAAAAGTAGTGTTATTGAGTTCTGATAGCATACTCTCAACCCAACCAGAGAGATCGGAGGGATTGTAATGAACAGTGTCAGTGGCGAGATGCGAAATCCCATCTTCTTGAGCAGTGCCCATCACCATCTCCAACTGTTCAAGTTTCTGCGCCACATCAGCCATGTCTGAAGCCCGGACCTTGTAACCCAAAACCTCCAGTAACTCATCCATTCCTCCTGCATCCTGCTCATCTTCCCACATCTTCGCCTTAGATGAACTTTCACCTTTGATATTGCTTCCCCCAGCACCACCACCAACACCGCAGCCTGTGCCACCAACACAACTTTCTTGATGATCCCTCTTCATGATTTTCAAGGTTCTTGATTCCAAACGATCGAATTAAGATAACTTAAAAACTCAAACTCGAAGAAATAGGCTAAGTTTTGTACATAGAAGGTGATGATTAAGATTTAATTGGTTGAGTTTTAGGCATTTTTTTCTTCGTAGAAATGATAATAAAGAAAAAGAGAAGCTACGGGTGGAAGGTCCAATGAAGGAATAGGGAGAGCTGGGAGTGGAAGAGATAAGGAACAATGGAGGCCATAATAATGGAACAATATATTTTTTTTCTATGCTTTAATAAATAAATGAAAAGTTAATTGAATATTTTTTTGGGGTATGAAGTTACGTTATTATCTTTTTTCTTTTATGAAAGATAAAAAAATAAGTGTTTTTTGGAAGGTGTAAAAAAATAAATATAAATATGATCCGGCAAGTACTTAAAAGCATAAAAAGAGAGGCGTAACAGCACCGCAATGCTAAAAAAGATGCTGCTGCTGCTGTTGCTGTAGATGTTGATTATGTACGGTGCAGCTACAACTACAGCTCGTATATATCCATGACTTGCATCTCATATTACAAAATCAGACGGTCGCCTTACGTTTTACCAATTAAGCGTTTTTGGGAACTGAATATGAAACGTGGGCTCTACCTGCCAATCACAATTATCTTACTCAGTCGCTCTTTCTTCCTGCGACTTTTCACGCTCTTCTCTTTTCCTTAATTTTATTATATTGATTTCAATTTATTATAAGTTTACACTAAAATCAACTTTTAAATTAAAAAAAATTCTCAAATCTCATTTTTTTTATATGTATAATGTCAAATTTTTATGTCAAAAATTGAACATGTGATTTGATTTGGAGGTGATTTTTTATATACTCATCGAATATAAAAAAAAATATTAGATTGATTAAATCATACTTAAAATTCTAAAAATAAAATCAAATGTTCGATATGAATTTTTGAGTATATTACTCAGATTTTAATTCGAATCTTTCTTCAGTTATTAATAAAGGTAGTTATTAAAACTTTTACCTGATCAATAATTATAGGTTTTGAACCAAAAATAAAATAGAGAAATTTTAACCCAATCCAAGAATTATTTTCATATATGATTTTGATTTTGGATATCAACTCAACCAAAAAAGCAGCAACTGACATCCACGCTCCTACAATTCGAGTGAGTTTAACTGCTTTACTTCTTACATGACCACATGAGGGACTGAGGGAGGATCATGGTCAACTTTAGATCAGAACGCGCTATGATGGCAAGTAAAAATCCGACGCTATAATGATGATGCTTGGTGTCCATCAAAAGACTTGTGGTTCCTTTTTCAGAGCATCTGTTCTTCACGCGCTGCAGGAGTCAGAACTGAAAAACCTGAAAACTCAAAGAACTATATTATGTTTTGATTGGGACCCACAAAATGGGTGAAGATGAGATCAAAGGGGGGGAGATTCAGACGTCAACATCGGTTTTAGGACTATCATAACATCCTGGTGGGACCCCATATCAAAAGTTACGGAAAATAAAGATCACACCGTTAACCTCAACGACGTTAACGATAATATAACGGCGAATAATAGTTTCTATCAGTTTAGTAACTTCAGCTTTCGGTGGTTTAGTGTTTACACTTGACAATGCCAAATCTGGTAATAAAAAATAAAGGAAATTTCTTTATGATACCTACCTATTAAAGCACCTGAGAATATGAAATTCGTAATGACATTTTTATCCCGCACTGTTTTTAATACTGTAACAGCATAAAAGGATCTTTACAAGCATATCACTTTGATATTAAAAATCTTTATGATTAATATCAGCAAATTATTTTGTTAAATTGACGTTATTGGGCATCCAAATCCGGGGGTGACGTTAAGGTACAATATTTATAAAAAAAAAGGAGTGAAACAGAGGCAAAAGCCATAGTACTGACACAATGACACCTCCTCCTTTCACATTGATCCAATCGCCATGTGGTGACGCCACGTTGGACAGATTCCCTAATCTCGGTGGTCCCCAACAACAACCCTGCATCTCTCACCTTGAGATTTATAATTTATATTTTTATTTTTAAAAAAAAAAAAAGAATAATACAAGAGTGGTGATTCAGTGTTTCTCAGGTGTGGAGGAATTTTGATTGGTATAAATAATGGAAGAATTGTTCTCTGATGCCGCCGGAGGGATGGCTAAGGCTTTGCCTTAGTCGAGGTTGGTTGGTTCTTTCTTTTTCTTTACAAATATAGTTAATTAGTCCGACCCCATCAATCAGTATTAATGTTAAAACATGAACAACTGTAAACAAACATTCAGATTATTATTATGGTAAACATGATTCTGTTCTGTTTATACAAAAATAGCTGGAGAACCATAAACTCATGTCCCTCCTTAATTTTGTTAATTAAATCAAACTTCAGTACAAATCCAACGGTAAACCAACAAGTTTTTGACCTCTTCCAACATCAATTGGCCGGTTTAAATTCTCAGATAGTGACCACACCAGAGAGCCCTTGATTTATTCCAAATCAATTACCTAAAATGATTTCAAAGAAGATGGTCAAAATGAAGAGACATAAAATCTGTTGCTTAATCCTAGCTTCACATGGTTGTCTGTATCCACATGCAATTCCCCAATATTAATTTTATTTTTGCTCTTCTTCCATTTGTCATTGCATCTTGATACAATACAAATACTCCTCGTTCAAATAGAAGTCAATAAGATTCCTTAATTATTTTAATTAAGATCCTAATTAAATTTGAATATTGAAATACCATGTTGTCCCATTACGTAAAACCTACTAATTATTTGAATATATGAAAATGCCAATCTCGGTGCTAACAGTGATTACGATATTTAAATATTATTATAATATAAAGTTTTTTTCTGATCTATCCCCTTAATTAATTCTAAATCTCTTCGATCATTGTTCCTTAATTAATCACGCCGGCAGCAACCGATACAAACAAAGTACATACCACCAAGTATTAATTAGTGCCCACTTGGTTCCTAAATAAGTACCATTATTTGAAATGAATGATTTAATTATACACAAATTGCCACGTCTGATGTGATCACTTGAAAATAATGGGAGAATTGACCACTCCAAAAAGAAAAAACTTTAATCATGGAAAAACGACGTGGAATCAATGAGTCACCGAGTTAATTAATAACTCTACTCAGTAAGTAATTCAAATTAAGGCAAGATCTAAGAATAACTAAATCTAGTAATTAATTTGTAAATTAGCCACTCGTGTGCATTAAGCATTAGCAGAACACGAACACCCAATGTCTCCATATTAATGAAAATTAATTAATCTTAAAATGTGGAAAGCATTGGTGGCATCAACAATGAAGGAGAAAATGGTGTCAAATCAAAGTGGTCTCATCTCATCTTGCTGGAGCACTACCGATTGTGTATAGTAGTAATCTGGTTCCTACTGTTTTCATCACTACAACAACTACTTACAAGTTACAAGACATGATGGACCCCATCTTTACCACCCTCTATTTGTACATCAGGACCCTCCATTATCATGACGATGATGATGATGATGATCAGCCTGCCATGCATGTGCTGTTATGAGCTGTACGTGTTTTAATGCATGGCCACGTGTTGCGCTAGTTGTGTGTTGTGTATATTCTGGGAGTGTTGAGTTTGATATAAAAAGAGATGGATCCTATGCGTGATTTTAACTTCTATTCTGGTAATAAAATTGAAAATCAGAAGGCCTTGTGCCCTTGTCACCTTCATAGAATGTAAATTTTGGAGAAGCACGATTCAATTCAGAACTAAAGTTTGGTGACATCCAGCTACCATTCTCTTCTCTCTTACTGCTATCGAGTTAAATTACATTTTCATCCTTGAAGTTTGGAGAAATTGTTTCGGCCTAGTATAATCTGAAAATGTCATTATATATACTCCTTATCACACTACTATAGCTAGGGAATTATGAACTATGCTAATGTTTTGAAACTGAAATTTATATTATACCTCTATTTGTCTTATTAGAAAGAATAAAAAATAAAAAGGATAAAGATTGACTCACAATCCAATCTTATAAATTTTCTCTCACAACTTTGACGTGACAACTTGTAATTAGTCAGCTTGTAAATAGGTAGACGGGACCCATAGCGAGTAGATAAGAATCATTTGCGAACTGACTAATTGTAAGCTATTACGTTGAGGTTGTAAGAGAAAGTTTGTGAGATTGAGTTAGTATTACCCAAATAAAAAATATACATTTATACTGTTTAATCTTCTCTAATTGCAATAGTCTAACATGTACTGTAATAAACTTTTCAGATTTTACTGGACCAAATAATACTTACTCCAAACCTTAGGGATGAAAATGTGATTAAGTCCTCTACTATGTGGGTGGTAGGACCAATTTCAAAAGACAACGAAGGAACACAATCTCTCTTTCTTTCCCATGTGCATAGCCATAATCTTCGTCCCCAAACATCAACTCAAATCTCAAACTCATTTATGTTATTTGTAATGTCAAGTAGCTCTTGGAGAGGGAGAGCTGCATGCATAATTTTGTGTTATTGATGATGAATTGAGGCAAAAGGCGAGAAATAGTTATGGTGGTGTGGGCCGCGGGCTCAGTCACAAGGCTGTTTGTCTGTGTTTATTAAAAACAGCCACATGTGATTTTGGACCGTGGGTGGGTGTCCCTAGTACTTGTATTGTTCATGGAAAAAAGTTTGATCAAGACTTTGACGCTCCATCACTTTTTACCTTCAAATCATGCATGCGTCTCGCTTTTAACCCTTTTATGAGTAAAACAATGAGGAAATTATATTTGAATTAATGTAAAATATGGTTTTTATTTTTCTTTACCTTTTTGTTGACTACGTGAGTTGAGAGTGATGGTTAAACTCCAAGAGGCAAGCGGACATCCCAACTACTTATGACTTCTTTAATGACAATGAAATTAAATAAGTACTTGAACTACTTTTTAAAAGATTTTTATCTTATTTAATTTATTAAAAATATTTTATTCAATTTTTCAAATGAAAGAGATTAATTACACTACTTCAGTAAATATAAACTATTCAAATTTGTTCCTTCAAATTTAAATCCCTGAAAACAATGAATTTTTAAGTATTTTATTAAGCAATCCTACAAACCATAGTTTAAATAAACAGAATAAAACCAAAACAGATTTAAGATACTTCTGTTCATAATCTCATTCAATTTTTTTTTTCCCTGTAAACCAGATAGAATAGAATCCAAGAAACCTGTTGTAAAAACACACACAAAACCTAACAATGCAAACAGATCAAGCAACCACACAAAGAATCAACACCACACTTTTACCGTGGTTCACCTTCCCAAAATTGGAAAGACTACATCCATGTTGAGCTCTAGAAACAAGAGAAGCTCATTGTACTATCAAGAATCAATATTACAGATTACAGACTTCAGATCAGTCAATTCAAGAATGAAACCCTAAATCAAACCCAACTTGTAACTAACAACCTACAGAAGCAAATTTGAGATTCCCTAGCCTTTGAGAGACAAAACCCTCATAGAATGACTAATCCTAATCACTCAAACACAAGTTACAAAGGTCCTGATTTAAGAATCAGAGAAACCCTAACAGAGCTAATTTTTCTTTCTAAATAGAATTGACTATCGCTTAGAAATGACGACTCGTTTGCTTAAATATTGTTGACCAAGTCTGGAGAGAATTGTAGCCGTTGGATCTTAGAACAACTGATGGCCTTGATATATTCTAGGCATAACTTGAAACAACAGCGTATTACTAATTCTGTATTATGGCACCGTTTCAGTCTTCACATTTACAATCTCCACCTTGAAAACTTGAAACCAACTCCTCCACTTGACTCTCCTTAGTGCAGCTCACTTCAACTGATTCCCTCATAGCTCTGTTACTTCTGCTTACTTCACAAATAACAAGTTCAAGCAATGCTTGAACTTTGTTGGAGTGACAATTTTTGTTCCCATGTCTGCTGGATTTTCTTCGGTGGGAATCTTTCTCAGTTCAATTAATCCTTTGGTGATCTGGTCTTTGACAAAATGGAATCATACATCCACGTGTTTAGTTCTTTCATGGTAGATGGGGTTTTTGCTCAACAGTATTACACTTTGACTGTCTGAGTAAATAGTCACCCTGCCATTAGTCAATTCAGCTTCTGTTAGTATTCCTTGCAACCATAGGACTTCCTTAAAAGCATCAGTCAGTGTCACATATTCTGCTTCAGTCGATGAGAGGGCTACTAAAGGCTGGCGTTGTGATTTCCAGCTGATGTAGTTCCCTCTAAGTGTAAAACAATAGGTTGTGGTTGATTTCTTGCTATCCCTGTCACCTACAAAGTCTGAATCCACAAACCCAACCAGATCAAATGCAATTGTTCTTTTACAATGCTCTAATCGTACACATACAGTATAGTTAATGTATATGAGCACCCATTTTAGAGCAGTCCAGTGATCACTCCTTGGATTAGACATGAATCTACTCAAAAGAGATATTGCAAAAGTTAAATTAAGTCTAGCGCTAATCATTACATACATTACCAATCCTATCACATTAGAGTAAGGGACAACCTCCATTTGAATTATTACAGGGGCGCTGAGACTTAGACAATACATAATGGCTAGCTAGAGGCATTGGCACATGTTTACATTTAGAAATTCCAAACTTAAAGTCTAGTTTCTATAGATATGAATGTTGGTGGAATTTTAATCTACTATTGCTTCTGTCCCTATTTATGAACATTCCCAAAATTTTCTTGGCCACCCCCAAGTCCTTCATGTCAAATTCAGAGTTGAGTCTAGCCTTTAATTCAATTATTTTGGAATTTGATTTACTGATCAAGAGTATATCATCAACATAAAGCAACAGGTAAATGGGCATGTTATCTTTCAGTGCAAAATAGAAGCAATTATCATATTTGCTTCTTGTAGATCCTATGTTGACTATGAAGGTATCAAACCTTTTATATCATTGCCCAGGAGACTGCTTAAGACCATACAAAGACTTATGCAGCATGCAAACATGATTTGGCCTCCTATTATCTACAAAGCCTATTGGCTGACTCATGAAGCTCTGCTCTTCTAAGTCACCATGTAGGAATGCTGTTTTTATATCAAGTTGCTCTAGCTCTAGGTTTTAATAGGCAACAACTGACAACATCATCCTAATGGTATTGTATTTGACTATGGGAGAGAAGACTTCATTGAAGTCTATACCCTCCCTTTGGGTGTACCCTTTGACCACTAATCTGGCTTTATACCTAGAGGGTTCATTTATAGCTATACCTTCCTTAATCTTAAATAACCATTTACATTGAATCAGTCTTTGGTCTTTAGGTTTAGGAACAAGGGACTAGGTCCCATTTACCTTTAGGGATTCCATCATTGCTTGCCACCATTTGTCTCTGTCCTTTGAATTCATAGCTTCTGCATATGTCTCATGCTTTGTCCTTTGTACTTTAGTTCCTACCAGTAGAGTTGTATAGATCAATTCTGCATATGAATACCTTGCTAGAGGCCTAATCTCTCTTTTGGTCCTATTCCTAGCTAGCTGGTATTCTTGCAGTTCATCAAGCGGGGGATATTGTGCCTCCCCTGCTCCACCTTCTTTTTCTTGATCTAATGCATCATGTGTTGTTTCTTCTTCTAGTGTAGGTCCAGTTTCTGGCTAAGGAACTTCTGGTTGCATGCTGGTAGCCTCTGGCATGGTTGCGGTTCACTGTTGCTTGAGGAACATGCATCATTGTTAGTAGATTTGCATGGGAAGTTTCCCTCATTAAATATCACATCCCTACTTACAATGATCTTTACCCATGGGGTCTCTTTGTCTTACAACATATAGCCCTTAGTACCTTCTTGGTATCCCAAGAATACATACTTTATAGATCTAGACTCTAGTTTACCATCGCTTGTGTGTGAATATACAGCATACCCAAACACCCTAAGATGGCTCAGACTCAGGTCCTTCCCTGATCATTTGGCTTTTGGACATTTGAATTCTATGGAGCTATTAGGACTTCTATTTATTTGTTAAGACTTCTCCCCAGAAAGTTTTTGGGAGGCCTAAGGTGAACAAGAGGCACCTGACTTTTTCTAAAATCGTTCTGTTCATCCTCTCAACAACCCTATTTTGCTTAGGGGTTTTCCTAACTGTTATGTGCCTCAATATACCCTGATCTCTGCAGTAATTATCAAATTCAATATTACAAAACTCCAATCCATTATCTGTTCTTAAAGCCTTCACTCTTCTATGAACCTAATTCTCTACTAGTGTTTTCCAGGTTTTAAGCTTAGTCAAAGCCTTATCTTTGGACTTCAATTGCTAGACCCATACCTTTCTACTAAAGTCATCTACTATGGAGAGAAAGTACTTATTCCCTCCATGGGACCTAACTCTCTCGGGTCCCTAAAGGTCAGCATGAAGGTAGTCTAAACAGTTTAAGGATAGGTGTGTGCCTTTAGTGAAACTATCCCTATGTTGCTTACCTAATACACATGTTTCACAAAAATCCAGTGAGTTGATCCTGTCCTTACCAAACAACCCCTATTGGCTAAGGATATCCATACCCTTTTAACTCATGTGCCCTAGTCTCAAATGCCACTTGTTAGTTACACTACGGTTGGAAGAGACTAGGGCATTATTTCTCTTCTCAGGGTGATAACTCCCACACAGTAAGTATAGCCCATTTTTCTTCAGCCCCCTTAATACTATGTGATTATTTTTAAACACATTAGTGCACCCCCTTTCAGCTTTGTAGCTACACCCTGATTCATCTAAGGTACCTAAAGATATTAGGTTTCTTTTTAATTTAGGGATGTACCTTACATTAGACAGCACTATCAGTTTTCCATTTTCCAATCTTAGGGTTATATTTCCTATTCCTAATACTTTACAAGTATTGTTATTCCCCATGAACATTGTTTCCTCTTCACCACTCCTAAAGTCTTGAAACCACTCTTTGTTAGGGCTCATGTGAAATGAGCATCTTGAGTCTAACACCCAATCTTGGATTTGATTAGTCCTAGACACAGTAAGTAATTCTGGGTCAGTAACACTATCCTCTGCACAGGCTACATTACTCTCATTATTCCCTAATTTTTCTTTCTAATCCAGTCGTAGCAATTTCTTTTTAAGTGACCTGCCTTATTATAGTGGAAACACTTTTTGGTTTCCCCTTTCTTATTAGTACCTTTTCCTTTTTTCTTATTTTTTGACCTTGTATTTCGTTGCATACCATTAGAAGGATGTCCTGGTTCTATTTTACCCTTTACGAATAAATTGTTTCCATTTCTTTTCTGAACCTTCAACTCTAATTCCCTAGCTTTTAGTCCTGCTATGATTAGATCTACACTAAGGACAATACTAGAGTATTGTAAGGCATTCTTGACTACCTGGTAGTCTTCAGTCAATGAGTTTAAAAGGATCATGGCCAGGCTTGTGTCTCCTAATTCTTGGTCAGTTCCTTTCAAGATTATAGTCATTTTCAAGAATGCATCTAAGTTGTCTTCTATAGACTTACTATTATCAATTCGATAAGAAAATAGGGTACCTTTTAAGAAAGCAAGATTGGGTGCAGTTTGTAGAGCATATAGTGATTCGAGCTTACCCCATAGTGCGAGAGGAGTCTCTAGTCCATCCACTTTCCTCAGAACGTTATTAGCCAGATTCATCACAATCAAGTTATAAGCTTCCTCATCGATTTCTACCTTCTTCTTCAACTTATTCTCTGGCCACTTCTCAGTGTTCTTTTCTAGTGCAGTCCCTACTTTATTGTGTGACAGTAGGGCCTTCATCTTCTTTTTCCAATAATTGAAGTCAATCTTCCTATCGTACTGGGAGATTTCCATGCGAGTTGAACTCATGATGCTAGAACTCAAAATTGCTTTTGATTCTTGAGAATTAAAGGTTTGTTGGTGATCTACAGACTCCTAAGAACCCTCTTGACAACTTTGAAAACCCCCAAATTTGTTGAAACCATAGAAATCAAAATTTTCTAGATTAGGGATCCTGGAGTCATGACAAGCCTTAATGTAACCCGCTCTGATACCACTATTGTAAAAACACACACAAAACCTAACAATGCAAACATATCAAGCAACCACACAAAGAATCAACACCGCACTTTTACCGTGGTTCACCTTTCCAAAAATTGGAAAGACTACATCCACATTGAGCTATGGAAACAAGAGAAGCTCACTGCACTATCAAGAATCAATATTACATATTATAGACTTCAGATCACTCAATTCAAGAATGAAACCCTAAATCAAACCCAACTTGTAACTAATAACCTAGAGAAGCAAATTTGAGATTCCCTAGCCCTTGAGAGACAAAACCCCTCACAGAATGACTAATCGTAATCACTGAAACACTAGTTACAAAGGTCCAGATTTAAGAATCAGAGAAACCCTAGGAAAGCTAATTTTTCTTTCTAAATAGAATTGACTATTGCTCAGAAACGACGACTCGTCTACTTAAATATCGTTGACCAGGTCTGGAGAGAATTGTAGCCGTTGGATCTTAGAACAACTAATGGCCTTGATTTATTCTAGGCACAACTTGAAACGACAGCGTATTGCTAATTCTATATTACGACACTGTTTCAGTCTTCACATTTACAAAACCAAGCAGAAATAAAAAGAAAATTGAACTGAAAATCACTTCAAAAATCTTTTTGCCTAAGAAAATTGAACTTTAATTCTTTCACTTTTGAGGCTTTATTAGTCTTATACATCAGCTAACTATCTTCTGGTTCAGTCTTTAGTGAGAAGAAACACTTTACCATCACCTGAAAAGTGTGCAACTAATATTGCACTTTATACACAATCAATATAACTTGGATGATCAGTTTGGTCTTCCGATAAATAAATGAATATATATATTAAAATTTCTCTATAGTGATACCCTATAATATGAATAATCTTTATATAGTCATAAAAAGAATAAATTCCACTTTATAATAAGTTATAATATTTCTAATTCTAGTCTTAAGAAAGTTGACTCCACATAGTAATAATTATATATATATATATATATATATTTGTGTGTTATGTTACATTAAATGTTTAAGATGAAATAAAATATTTATCTAAAGTTTTTTGGGACAATAATTTATGCTTTAGAGTTTTTACCACATCTTTTAACTTTTGAGTACGTAATAACTCGCTATCATGAATATCTTCTTGTTGAAGCCAAAATATTTCTAGCTTCTCAAGTATGTCTAGAGCTTCTTGGCACAAAACTTTTTATATTTCTATTCTATCATCCCAAGATTACTTTCTTTCTCTTCTTGTCTAATTGTTGCAATGACTACTAAAACAATTAATTGAAATCCTAATACATACTATTAAAACGTGAATTATAAAATAAAAAATCAAATTAGTAATTTTTGTAACTACACCTGTATTAAGTTATAATCTCCTTATAGTAATAAATTAGTTTGATCCCATCATTATGACTATAGAAAGGTTTTACTGTATATATATGTTATGCGGCAAATTCATAGAGCATGATCTATGTCACTTGTCTTGTGACTATGCAAATGGAGCATGAGCTCTCTCCACGTGTTATGTGGCTGAGCATCTGTCCAGGTCGCATGTCACATCCAAAAGGGGTTACTTCATTCGTAAGGCTACCATAAGTTGCTATAATGGTAAGGTTTGGGGCTGAGCTATCATCCAGGTCGCATGTCATTTCATAAGAGGGCTACTTCACTAGTAAGTCTCTAATAAGGGTGGTTTGTCAAGCCACGTGTCCTAACATGAGAGGGTTACTTCATGAGTGGTAGCGTGCCGAATGCACCAAATTAATTAACCTTACTAATGTAACTACTGAATTGTATAAAGGGCAAGCAAGGGTCGATCCCACAGGGAATGACTTGATTAATTTCTATATTCTAAAACAATAAAAACAACAGAAACGCAAATTAAACTCTAAACAGTAAACTTGACAACAGTAATGAAAGGGGGTTTGTAATCAAGGCAAACTAAAGTAAAACAGAGAAATAAAATATCAGGTTAAACAATCAGTTCTCGGTTCAATATCCACCTAAACATGCATTGGACATAAAGTAACCGTAACACTGTTCTATCTCGTCATTATGGAACTACTGACCCTAGGAAACAACAAGCTCTGTTACCCGAATTCTCCCTTAGTTTGTCACTACTGAAACAAGCTCTTCAAGTAGATACTAACCCTTGAACAACCTAGAACAAGCTCTCTAAATTTAATTCAATGGCAGCCTTAAGAATTAGGAGAATAGATCAATCTAAGCAACAATCACGCAAGCTCGGATTATTTAACTTAGGTTATGTTATTCAAGACAATAGACCGAAAACTTGTCCATAATCAGCTATCATCATGCGTCACTCGTTGAATAGAAAAAGGACGATTACGTATCACAATTCCTAATTCTAACAGGTAAATTCTGATTAAACAATTTAGCAGGCCAAAACTAAATCACTCAAACAGGAATCACAGACAATTAAATCAGAATAACATAAACAATTCTAATAAAAACGAGATTGAGAACAACGTTGCTGAAGTTAAGTTACACCAATGACATGAAATTAGGCTTCAAAATCCCCTTGAACTGAAGAAGGAAATTAGCCGCACATCTTGATCTAGAACGCAAAAACTCTCAAAAATTAAAACTCTAATATCCTCCCTCCGTTTAACCTAAAAACTTCTAATTAAATAACATGTGTTTTCCTTAATTCTTCCCCAAGAATCACGGAATTTCTTTCCTAGACGTTTCCTAGAAGATAGACTTCCAGATTTGATAAAATCTGATCAGATATGGATTCCAGAATTCGTCTCCAGCTTGCACCAGGATTCTTGTAATGTAAAAGATCTTTTCTAGGCTCCATCACTTCATGAAAATTGTATTCCAGGATGTGTAGATGAATCTGGGCTTTTGAATCACCCGTTTTCGATATCTGACGCTCCAGTTAGGCCCATTCGAAGATTCAATACTCAGCTAAGGAAACCTTCCGCGACTAGGATTCCAGGTCCGGTTTTGCAACAACTACTGAGAACCCAAACGAACTCGTATTCTTGCCCATAATACCTTCCTGAAAAGCTTGATTTGTCTACTTTAATTTCTCTGAAGAACACTTTTGCAATCGAGGAATCTAGCTCCCCGAAAAACCTGAAAACATAGCACTGGTCAGAATAACGAAAAATCTGGAAAATCTGGAATTTCCTAATCTTTTCTCAATTATTTCCTAAAGTCTATCCAAATATGTCAAACTTACAAAATAAGCTATAATCAGCTCAACTAGGCATAAAACATAACAAAAAACATAATATGAAAGGAATAAAAATATATAAATTACACTCTTATCAATGAGCAAGACCACTCATGTAACAACATAAATAGGAGTTTCTCAGCCCTAAAAGAGGATCCAAGAATTTCATTTTTCTCAATAGCAAAGAGCAATTGTCCCATTTGAGAAGCAAATACCCTTTATAAACACATAAAAAACACGCAAGAAAAACAATAAGATAACAGTGGACGTAGAATTTGTGTTTTGCATCCGAACTACTTTAAAAGCTGCTTTTATGTTCTCTTTATTAATTTACTCACCTTGTTATTATTTTTCTCATTGGTTCAACATCATATTCTCGGTCTCTAGCAGACCCTTACGCGAACTTCCTTGAAGACTCGCATACTAGGGATGGGCATGGGCATGGGCATGGGCTAGAGACCCTCTCTCTAGCCCCGACCCGAAAGCCCAAGGGGATTCCCTGATCTTGACCTGTAGCCCGAACGGGGAATTCTAGGGATTCAGTGGATCCCCGAAATCCCCGTTTGGGTATTGCATTATATTTTTTTTTTAAATTCTTAATGATTAAAAAAATTATAATGAATCAAAATATAATTATGATACATTATACATATATGTAAATATATTATATATTAATGGTATAAGATTATGTATTATTGTATTGAGTAACAAGTATTAATATATAAATATATGATATTATGATTACGAATAATAGCATATTATGTATAATGTATAATAAATTCTAAATAAATTATACCATACACATTACAATGTCTCATTAATACTCTAAATAATAAATAACATTATACATAATGTATTACATATGATACATTATATATTATAATAAATTCTAAATAAATAACTACCATAATATAATAAGGGCCATTAGGTAATGGAATTGACATAATGATTCAATGAGGGACCAAAAAAATTTATAATGATTTATTATAATCAATCAAAATATCAAATGATACATTATACATAAATAACACATACACACACACACACACACACACACACACACACACACACACACATATATATATAAAATGATATATTATACATATATAACATATTTATTATGTATTACAAATATTTATTATGATTTATTATATTTAATCTAGATTTATTTATTATCTATTTGTATATGGTTTTATAAAATATTCACACAATTATAATTTGTTCTTGTATAATTTATGGCTTCATTGATTGATTTTTAACCATATATATATATGGGGTGGGGATGGGCCAGGCCGGGGCGAGACCAATCCTGTCGCTGACCCATCCCCGAGTTCGGGGACCAATTTTCAGCTCGGGCCTGACCCAAATCCTGAATAATTCAGGGAAACTCCGTCCTGTTTGGAGTAGGTTAGGACGGATCCCTGCGGGGACATGTATTATGCCCATTCATATCGCGTACTTCTTGTTGGTGTGAGAAATCGCAATATATATTCTAATTTTAAAAAAAAAAAAAAAATTATGGACCACATCCCGTGAACCAAGATAATGTTATTAGTTTATAATAATTTCCCTTTATATCTTGTGTTGCTTTATTAAAGACAGAAATATATGGTTAAAAAAAAAAAAAAAGACGAAAGAGATTGATGTTGATGCAAATTAGGTAGGCTGCTTAATTCAGGTTTCAATTTGAACAGCGTTTCATACGAAGAGTTAAGAAGTAAAGCTCTTGGAATCCCACTACAATGTGCTATGCTGTTTGTGCACAAAATCCAGATTGGAATGAGCTTGTAAATGAAAATCATTCTCATATTTCCTTTGTTGCATGCCACAATGAGCATAAAATTAAGTGCAGTTCACATCACAACAACTTTAGATATGCATTTCCAGGCTTTAATTTTCACAAATATATATACACCTTCAAAATATACCAGGGCTAGAGGTGCGCCTCTACAATTTTAAGCATGAATATGATAATTGGGCTTCAGCCCCATTATATATATCTTATGGTATAAATTATACCATATGGTACAACGGGGCAGCTATTGCAGAATCAAAATAGGCAAGTTAAGTTCTCATTGGCTTCAGCCACCATTTACCATTTATCACTCATCCACACCCATTAACTTTGGATATATTTTTTTATTCCGCTGTTAAATTAGCTTGCATTAACATTGATGAGATTTTAGGTGGGGTTCTAAATTAAGCTACATTGATGAGATTTTTATTTTAGATAAAACTAAAAAATTTACAAAATCCAAACATTCAAGAGGTCAAAACTGTTTTATAAAATAAACTAATGAGAAGAATTAATAGTAACTAATTAGTAAGAGAATCATAGTATTTGTTAATGCAATAATTTGCACCAATGAGAAGTACGTAGGATTCCAGATATATTTACGTAGGAGTTTGTACAAAACCCAAATATTTGATGCTGGATCGATAGATGAGTGATAAACACAAATTAAAACAAGCAATCGCACAAGGAAAATGATTTTTAAAGTTGTTCAGATGCTTAATGCAAATCCTACGTTCACTATTATTTTTTTGTTTTCTTTGTTTTTGCTGTGCACAAGTATGACTACAAAGTGAATAATTTCGGATCCCTAATTTGAGTAAAAAATATGCTTATATATTATTATAGTGGCAAACTTATAATTAAAGTTAACCTAAAAAGACTAGTATGTGACGTGAATATATGCCTCAAGGATTTACCGTACAACACTTGCACCCTAGGTTTTGGAGTACAGGGTCGGGCTTCAAAAACTTAACTTGTCTATGATGCAACATTTGTCATGGCTCGGGCTGCAACCACGAGCTACTATTCTTTGTGACGGACTAGAACTATTGATGTATGTCGGATCTAGACACATGGTATGTGGATTTCTAGAGGTCTTGTTCGCTTTGGGCTTTAAGACCCACACGATTTTGTCATGAAAAGATGTCTTTGGGTGGTGAGGGTGTTCTTATGCTATATAAGCAGTTTTGTCATGAAAAGACACCTTTGAGCGGTGAGGGTATCCTTGTATTATATAAATGACCAAGACCTTTATCTTCTAACAGATGTGAGACTTTTAATAACAGTAAGATTTTTGTTATTTTTAAACATGTGGAGGATCGATGTCTTTAAATCTTAATTCTATAACATTATAACTAATGACTACTAAATTTAATATTTATTTTTTTATTATAAAATACTCAATACTATTTTTGTCGTCTTAATTTTACTAGTAATTATTTTTAATTATTTACATTAACAATGATAGTACTTATATAGTAATTAGTTATAAGAAACTTGAATGGAGATATGTTAATTATTTTAAGGGTTGGGGGTACTATAACTAAACCTTTAAGTTAATTTTTTTACACTCCTTATGAACCGTTCGTATTTTTTATTTTAACGGTGATGAGAGAAAGGTGCCTTTGTGTGGTAATAATGTTCTTGTATTTTATAAGTGACTAAGACCTTCATCTCTTAACCAATGTGTAACTTTGGTACCAATTGTTTATATGATAAAAAAATATAAAATATTAATCTATATTTAAAATATAAAATTACAATTTAAAAATCCTTTAAAAAAATTAAAAGCTTCTTAGGTAAGTACAGTATCTGTAATTTATATAGAAGCTTTGATATTGTATTTTTTTCAGAAGGATGGAAGTCTTGTATTAAAATGTTGGTCAATTTACTGCATTATGTAGCCCAACTTTGGTCCTCAAGTAACAAGACCATAAAAACCTAACATCATTATCTTTTATAAACCAAAGCTGTTTTTTATAAAATAAAAAATAATTTAACCATCTTATTTAAGCCTACGAACTCTCTATGTATCATGAAATTGTCTTAATTTATTTATTTACTTTTCATCTTGTCAAATAAGAATAAAATGACGTTATTGTACTGGCATATAGAAACATCATCACAACTAATGTACATTAAACTCTTGGGGAAATATCTTTCATTTTGGAAAATCATTGGGGGAGTTAAAGTTGCTACGTATCCCAAACCATGGAGGTAGTCAACTAAGTCAAGGGACGAATTTTAGATAATCCAAATGTGAGTGTGTTTTCTCAAACGTTTTGGGTCTGGGTTTACTTCCCTAAATCTTAGGAGTGATCCGATAATTTCCTAATATCTTTAGTCTTTACTTTCTGGTGAGGCCACGTGTTGACTGTTGAAGCCTTAGTCTAGCTCTAGCACCATCAAGAAACGCACCTGGACAGGGCAACATAACCATAATAGCCTCATCTCTTGCAAACCTCACTCTGTTTCTCAACACAAACAAAACAACAACCAGAAATTCAAAGCCCAAAAAAAAAAAAATGTCAACCTTCAGAGTTCAGCCTGCCACAACATTTGCTATCTCCTCAACAATTAAGCACTTTGGCTTCACTCTCCGCTTTCCCCAGAAAAACTGCGCCGTTTTCAGGCGACCTCGAAACCTCTCAATTATGGCGGCCTCTACTGATCCTCTGGAAATCTGCGTCAAAGCTTCGGTCACTGCTCCTAACAAACCCGGCGATTGTAAGTACTTTCTTCTCTTCACCATAATTGCTTCCTTAGAAATAAGTGATTTTTTTTTTCTTCTTTTGTGGACTGTATAATATTAAAGTAAGCGTTTAATTTAAGCGTCTTGCTTCTTGCTTATAAATAGGTCTACTTCTGTTTTCTTTAAATTTGCCTACCAATTCTCGGTTGCCAAATAGAATGCGAACAGTTTACATTGGGGATAACACATTTTAAATGAAAGATAT
Organism: Pistacia vera; assembly: GCF_008641045.1. Classification (NCBI taxonomy): domain Eukaryota; kingdom Viridiplantae; phylum Streptophyta; class Magnoliopsida; order Sapindales; family Anacardiaceae; genus Pistacia; species Pistacia vera. The sequence goes on from NW_022196620.1 coordinate 376,045, forward strand.
TCAAAATGTATTAATCTCACTCATAATTTGTGTTAAAAAAAAAAGGCAAAAGTAGCTGTAGGTGTGAAATATACGAGTAGTGCTATGCTTCCTAATTTTTTATCTGAAGTTTTCGTTTCAACTGATACAACACTAATTAATTGAAGAAAATGTGGTATATGTTGAGTAACCATCAATTTGAAAACTCAAACTTAAACAGACAGGAAATATCAACGAATGGCATTGACTGCTATCTAATTAACAGATATGTTGCTTGTATTAAAGACATGAAACACTTGCATGGATCCAAATATTGTTTTAATTATCCTTATTATTTTTGTTTTCTAGTTAAGTACAAATCAGTTGTATTCTTTCCTAAACTCAAGTTTAGATTATCTCCTTAAGTGGTGACATGAGCTTTGATCAGATTAATGTATTCATAATTTCAATTTTTTAGGTTTGGTTCATAATAAGAGAAACGGTTGAAAAAAGAAGAAGAGAAAAGAGGAGAAGATTGGCCAAGAGATAATATAGTAGTCTTTGCTCTCTTTTACTTCTATCTACACATATGGTTAATCAATGATGCAAAAATTACAATAATATTCTTAAAATTAAACAATATAATTCTTCCCACACAAATTATAAAAGAATACTATCTATATGGTTATATTGTCTCATGTACTTATTATATTACATAAGTAGTTGGTTGCACAACTGCATGATATGCTGCTTATTGCTTAATGCTGCAGTTTTGAGGATCAGTGCATATGGTATTAACTAATATCGTCCAGGTCCTTTTTGCCAAAGGGTATTGCTTACTATGGAGGAAAAGCATCTACCTTATGACATGAAGTTGGTAGATTTGAGTAACAAGCCAGAATGGTATCTATTTTTGTTTCATATTCTGGGCTAAGTTTCTTAAATTGTATAAAATTATTTTAAGAATTAAACTTGCTCACACCTTAGCAAAAACTATTTCTTTATGCTACTTTAAAAGACTGCCTTTCATTTTTCTTAGGTTTTCTTAATGCATATTTATGAACTTACAAATATGTTTTATGATATCTAGGTTCTTAAAAGTCAGTCCAGAAGGTAAGGTTCCTGTTATTAAACTTGAAGAAAAGTGGCTTCCAGATTCAGATGTTATCACACAATTGTTGGAAGAGAAGTTCCCTGATCCACCATTGGTAACCCCACCTGAGAAGGCTTCAGTGTATGTTTTTATCTTCAGTAGATGTCCATTGCAATGATTGATTATGCATCTTTACTCATTCCAAGTTCTATTGGGCTCTGTGGACTGTAATGTCTTTGCTGCTTTCAAGCTTTTAAAGTATGCTTGATGGCAATGCTGTTGAACATGAATGTGGAATCTACTAATTGATGATGGTTTTACCCTTCATAAGGGTTGTGCGGCCAACAAATTTTCTTAGAACATGAACTTCTCTTATTTGGTCCTGGCCATAATATAATAGAAGCTATTAGTATTGTTTGTGATTAAGGCTTGATTGTGTTGAGTTGAGTTTTGCGATGTTATTACTCCTTTTCCAAAATTTTGGAATAACTAAGAACCTTGCCTATATATTTTGGTTTTGTGTTCCCCCCCCCCCCCCAAAAAAAAACAGTTCTTAATTGTTTTAGAATTGAAAAATGCTATCCTTATAAAGACAATACAAAGAGAGCTACAAAGTGACATCAGCAGGAAGGAAAAAACAAAGAAAAAACGGAAAAAGAGAGAGAGAGAAATCATGAAGATGAAGGGTGGAAATTGTCTTTGTATACCCTTTTTGTTTTTGTCTTTGTAAGACTAGTATTGCTCTTTAGAATTACTATATAAATTCTGGAACTAAGGGTAGCCCATGAATTTTTATGCAGTGGATTGAAGATCTTCTCCACATTTATTGGTTTTTTGAAAAGCAAAGACTCTGGTGATGGAACTGAGCAGGCATTACTTAATGAACTAAGTTCATTTGACAATTATATCAAAGAAAATGTGAGGCTTCTATCTTAATCTTTCCTTACTGCTTCACTATTTTTTCTGTGATGAAATGTTATTGCTTACCTTCTCTAACAACAATTGGTGGCTTAAAAATTTAAGCTTCCACAGTTTGAATGTTCTCTATTATTTACTTATATTGTCGTCTGAAAGAAGTGTAGTTTGGAAATAATATGTTTAACTATAGTTCAACCCTTATCATCCACCATTTTCGAAAAGTTGTCAAGCATGTCAGGAAGATTCTATTAGATTGAATTAATTAACAACATGCGTGCATTTTGTTTACACAAAAGATATTAGCATATTATCTTCTTTCTTTTTTTTTTTTTTGTGAAGAAATTGACAAGCACTTGATATGTGATTTCGAGGTTACTTTGATTTGCTTCAGACAGTATTATGTGTTCTTGTTTTTTGGCATAGAAATCGTGGAATACTGATGATTGTGGATTAGAGACTCCAAAGTTCAATCACATTTTCTTATCCCAGGGTCTGTAGCCCCTACAACCTTCACTAACTATTTTCCTCCTCTTGAAGGGCCCTTTTATCAATGGGGAGAAGGTGTCTGCAGCAGATTTGTCTCTGGCGCCGAAGCTATACCATCTGGAAATTGCTCTGGGGCATTATAAGAAATGGTCTGTTCCAGATTCACTTCAGTATGTGAAGTCTTACATGAAGGTATGCCCAAATAGGCTGCATTTTTTATTGAATTTATAGCCTACAGGGTTATTAATTTATGAATGGGAGGAATTTTTTTTGTCACATTAAATTGCGGGCTTTACTTCTGAGAGAATTGGTGCAGGGCAACAATAAATTTCCATTAGGTGAATAGTTCCTTCCAAGAAAACTTTATCACGTGCTATATTGGAATGTCCAGTAACAACTTGTGTGGAATTTGGTGAAAAAAACTCTTATCTTCTTTCTTTACCCATCTGCCCTAATGCCTGAATGGGTTTTAAAATTGATGATTAGGTAGTTCTCCTCAGGGCCTTCAGTTTGGGAATTCCTTTTCTTGATTATTAGCCCTGGCAGTTGATGGTTTTGTGATTTTTATAGATGAGTTATCCTTGCCTGCCATCTTTTTGTTCTTTTCTGTAGGAATATAGAAGAAATTCCTACAGAAGAAAGGTAATATAGAAAATTCTTTTGGAACAGCACTTTTGAAGGAATCATATGTTCAGAGGAGCATTGTGTCAAAATTTATTCTTACCATTAGATATTGAAGGCAGATTGTACTTATGAACCGGTCGATAACCTTTTAAGTTATTAATCAAAAATACATTTAATAAAATTTCATAGTGCAACATAAAATTATTCCTCTAGTAAGAGGTATGGGTCCTTGTAGAGGTCACTGCAAAATGTCTACTTTTTTGTGCTTAAAACAAATTTTTGAAGCCAAATCCATTGAATCCTTAGTAAGAGTGAATTGTTCTTAGTAGGATATGGTTGCTTCTTTGAAATTTGGTAATATCTTGAGGGAGACATGGACATTTGGAAGTTAGTGGAGAGGTAATTTTCTTGTATAAAAGGTTTTGTTGAGTCAAAAAAAGGAGGTGGAATTAGCTATTAAACCTAATCCTCAAAGGTTATTCTTTCTTTCTGTTTGTTTCTGTTCAAGGAATTCTTGCTGTTTTGTTCGTTTTATCTTATCATGGCTTGGAGTTTCAGAGTTTTGGTTGTTATGGTGTAATTGCCATTGTTCATTCACTAAATCCATTATGCAGAGAACATAGCTCTGTTCTGGAAAAATGTTCAGCTATTTCAGCTAATCATCTTTTAACCCAAACTAACATGCATACTCTGCTCTCTTCCTGAACTTTTCCCTAGTAAGTTCTTCTTGAAAAATGATTCCATTGGTTTAACAGCTGGATTTTTTGACATATGATGCTTATCATGATGTTTAATTAAGTAGTACAAGCCCTTTTTGCTGATAAAGACCTAGATTCCTAGTCATATTACAGCATCTCAGCCATACTCCATTCTTGGAAAACCCCTATATTTTAGCTGTTTGAATTTCAAGCCCCTAATATCTGTGTTACGGTCTTGATTAAGTATCCTTAACCTAGACTTTGTTTCTCAATTAATTTGATGACCAAGTGATTAATTCATTGCTCATGAGTTGTGCCTTTTGCTTCCTCTTTAAGTAAATCGGTACTCTAGTCAATTGTTCTCTCTCTTTTTGAGTTCTCATTGAAGTGGTAAATTCACGTGTGTTGGCATGCTCCTAATTTTGAAAAAAAAATCATGTGATTTGACATCAATTTTACCATGTGATTATGGATTTATACTTCTCATTTGTCAGTTTCATTCTGTGTCTATGATATTTTCATGCTAACAACTATCGGTGGCCCTGAAGGGCACTCAAATTTGTCATATTAAACAAGTATATGTGTGGAAAACTTCCCAAAATCTCTTGCAGTTTAATGAGCAGTTGCTGGGCTACGCACATGATTGAATAGTTGGTTCCTCTGATTTTTACTGTTGAATCATGTAAATAGTGATTTTGTCAATGGTAATTATCATGTGTAAACTATAGTAGAAATCTATCAACTTAAGCTTAGGAATTTAATATCTTCTAATCAGGCCTATCATACATGTAATGATATATGTTTCTAATGCTGCTATAATTTTGTGATATTTCAGAACATTTTCTCAAAGGATTCATTTATTAAAACACAAGCACTTCCAGAAGATGTTATTGCCGGTTGGCGTCCCAAAGTTCTTGGTTAATATCTTTTCAAGCTGTTGTTGCACTCTTTTCCAAACGAATTATCAGGTATCTCCCTGTGATCTTCGGCTATGGATGTGGAATGTTGTAATCCTATAACTAAGACCAACCTTCTGTATTATAGTTGGAATCAGTTCTCTGTATTTTAGCCTTGAAATAAAGTAAAATCCTTATTCTAATTATTACTTGGGAATTATCTTCATGTAAATTGTTTTTATCATAGTTTATTGGTACATCGCAGGCATTGTTCGCATCAAGGACTCAAGTTTCACCAGCCGTTGTTTTGAAGTAGACCAATCTTCAAATTGCATATTAGATGCTTTATAAATCTATTACCAGAGTATCATTTCCCCCGAACAATTCATGCACAAGTGTCATTCGCTCATGCAGTTTTGTTCTCTCCAATTTAACAAATCTAGCAAGCCTCAGCTACCTTGCCACTTGGAATGGAGACTACAACCCTCACTGATCTCATTTATAACTTTGGAAGAAAATCATAAAGAATTTGTACTAAATTAAAGGAATCATTTTCAAGAAAATGGCTTAAAATCAGTTATTGGAGTTCTTGATACAGTCAAACATACAAATTATAATAATAATAATAACAATAATATTAGGTGTATAATCATTTCTCATAATCTTTGATAGTTCGTAATTGGACAGACAAGATTTATAGCAACTACACGCGATTAATTTATGAGTTAATTAATTATGAGATGTCAGAAGTTGTGAGATTGAATTGTAAACTTAGCATTACTCTAATAATAAATATTAAAAATGATTTACTCTAATAATAAATATTAAAAATGATTGAGGAAATTAACAATGCCGCATATGGATAATGGATCAACCTCAAATCTTTAAAGGAGATGTCTCAAAACTATACCTTTATCGTTGATCTAAAAACCATTTGAAAAGTGAATACAAGTGGGGACAAAGGCAGTTATAAAATCATATTAAATTTAGTAAACAAGTACAATGATGAACATGTATGATTCAGTCGATTGAATCAGCTACAGGAAAGTTGGGCCCTTAAATACTGACTAAAGTAATATTTAATTACTATAACATCAATAGATCACCAAACTGCATTTGTTACCTGTTTTATCCATTTTATTCTGCTTAAATACCTAATAGCTGTTTGCACTTTAAACAAGGAAAAAAGAAGTAATGAAAATAATCTAATGGCTGCGAGAAACAACGAAGTTAGCAATATGATACAAAGGGGCAGCCATTGTAGAATCAAAATAGGAAAGCTCTTCTTTGGCTTCAACCACCAACTCTCTGGCATACTTCTTTGACTCATCCACACCCATCAACTTCGGATATGTGGCCTTATTTCGCACCAAATCCTTTCCAGCTTTCTTCCCCAACTCCTCTGTGTTTCCAGTTTCATCTAAAATATCATCCCACACTTGATACGCCAACCCCATACACTTCCCGTACTTCCTAATCTTCTCTATCTCAACATCATTTCCTCCTCCAACTAAAACCCCACAAACCACTGACGTCTCTACAATTTTCCCAGTTTTGTTCCTGTGAATGAACTCCAATTCACTCAAACTTACTTCTTTTCCTTCACTGTTGATGTCTGCAACCTGCCCTGCCACAGCTCCTTTTGACCCAAGTGCTGAACATAGCTCGACAACGGCTCTAACCAGGCGATCAGATGAAATTTTGCCTTTGGTTTTAGTTACAAAATGTTCAATAGCGAGAAAGGATAGAGCTTGAGAAGCAAGAACTGAAATTCCTTCACCAAAAACCTTGTGATTTGCAGGCTTTCCTCGTCTAAGATCGTCATTATCCATGCAAGGGAGATCATCAAGAATCACAGCCGATGCTACCATCATCTCTAGTGCACAAGCCATTGGCATCGCCAAAGACTCGTTTCCTCCAACCAACTCTCACGAGGCAATGCATAGAGTTGGAGCGAAACGTTTCCCACCGGCTTGAAGAGTGTACCTCATTGCCTCGTGAAGTATCGGTGGTGTATTTTGCGATGGAACCACTGCTTCATCCAGTGCCTTGTTGATTTGGTTTACCTTCGTGGCCCTGTATTCTGCAAAGTTGAATTCTGTAGACGGTAAAGGGTTCTGCTGGGAGTTTGCCGTCAGATTCCGGTGGCCTGAAAATGGTGACTTTCTTGGGAGGTTTATTAGACCATTAATGGAGTTGCGGAGGAGAGTTGAAGCCATGGGAACGTGGTTTTGCAGCTGAAGGAATCTTTCCTTGTATATAAATATAATTTTACTTAGCTTCACACATCTGAATCATCATAATTACATCTTTCTATCATATATATATAAAGTCCAACGGCTAACGACAACCTGTTTTTGTTTAATTATTATTAGTTTTACAATTTCTAGATAAATTATAATCTAATACTTAAAGATGATAATGCTACCGCTACGATCTTGCGGCATTCTTGGCCCTTTTTATAGAGGTTGAATTGCCTTAATTTACCGTGTATTGAACATGCAACTCAAAGGTCATAGTTAATATTATAATAAAAAGTAACAATTGAGGCTCCTTGTGACTTATTATTTCTATACATATTTTTAATCTTATTCCTTAAATATTGTTTAGCACATTATTTGAGAAATATTAGTCTATTTTTTAATTACTTTTAGACTCCTTAAGTTTATTAATTTCATAATACCCCCTGAAAAAAGTTTAAAATTAACAAAAACACTCCCATCCACCAATACTTGCCAAATTCCGACAACCATCATTGGTGATAGTCGAAATCTGTTACAACAGTCTACACCACCACCGAAAATGGCCGGTAATTCACTGATCTGGCCTTTTCCGACCAAATCCATAGTGTATCTAGCCGAAAAAGGTAAAGAAATGGCTATCGTTGACGGCTCTTGGCCATCGTTGACAGACAACGACGGCGACATTTGTCCATGGTGGATCTAGCCAGAAAAACGCTATATTAACGCCCTACTCGCTAGATCCGACCGGTCTGTGGTATAACACAATTTTTCGGTCAGATTCCGATAGTGGTGGCCGAAATCTGGCACTGCGGGTGATGGGGGTGTTTTTGTCATTTTACAAAATTTTATATATTGGGGTGTTTAGTTAAGTTAGCAAACCTAAGGGGTTTTTCTATAAATTTTTTAATTTTACCTCGTAATAAATTAGCAAACCTAAGGGGTTTTTCTATAAATTTTTAAATTTTACCTCGTAATAATCTCTTATTCAACTATCCAATATTATTCCCAAAATCCTATCTAAAATAATAAAACAAACGGACCCTAAGATATTTACTTTTCCTTNTATTTAATTACTATAACATCAATAGATCACCAAACTGCATTTGTTACCTGTTTTATCCATTTTATTCTGCTTAAATACCTAATAGCTGTTTGCACTTTAAACAAGGAAAAAAGAAGTAATGAAAATAATCTAATGGCTGCGAGAAACAACGAAGTTAGCAATATGATACAAAGGGGCAGCCATTGTAGAATCAAAATAGGAAAGCTCTTCTTTGGCTTCAACCACCAACTCTCTGGCATACTTCTTTGACTCATCCACACCCATCAACTTCGGATATGTGGCCTTATTTCGCACCAAATCCTTTCCAGCTTTCTTCCCCAACTCCTCTGTGTTTCCAGTTTCATCTAAAATATCATCCCACACTTGATACGCCAACCCCATACACTTCCCGTACTTCCTAATCTTCTCTATCTCAACATCATTTCCTCCTCCAACTAAAACCCCACAAACCACTGACGTCTCTACAATTTTCCCAGTTTTGTTCCTGTGAATGAACTCCAATTCACTCAAACTTACTTCTTTTCCTTCACTGTTGATGTCTGCAACCTGCCCTGCCACAGCTCCTTTTGACCCAAGTGCTGAACATAGCTCGACAACGGCTCTAACCAGGCGATCAGATGAAATTTTGCCTTTGGTTTTAGTTACAAAATGTTCAATAGCGAGAAAGGATAGAGCTTGAGAAGCAAGAACTGAAATTCCTTCACCAAAAACCTTGTGATTTGCAGGCTTTCCTCGTCTAAGATCGTCATTATCCATGCAAGGGAGATCATCAAGAATCACAGCCGATGCTACCATCATCTCTAGTGCACAAGCCATTGGCATCGCCAAAGACTCGTTTCCTCCAACCAACTCTCACGAGGCAATGCATAGAGTTGGAGCGAAACGTTTCCCACCGGCTTGAAGAGTGTACCTCATTGCCTCGTGAAGTATCGGTGGTGTATTTTGCGATGGAACCACTGCTTCATCCAGTGCCTTGTTGATTTGGTTTACCTTCGTGGCCCTGTATTCTGCAAAGTTGAATTCTGTAGACGGTAAAGGGTTCTGCTGGGAGTTTGCCGTCAGATTCCGGTGGCCTGAAAATGGTGACTTTCTTGGGAGGTTTATTAGACCATTAATGGAGTTGCGGAGGAGAGTTGAAGCCATGGGAACGTGGTTTTGCAGCTGAAGGAATCTTTCCTTGTATATAAATATAATTTTACTTAGCTTCACACATCTGAATCATCATAATTACATCTTTCTATCATATATATATAAAGTCCAACGGCTAACGACAACCTGTTTTTGTTTAATTATTATTAGTTTTACAATTTCTAGATAAATTATAATCTAATACTTAAAGATGATAATGCTACCGCTACGATCTTGCGGCATTCTTGGCCCTTTTTATAGAGGTTGAATTGCCTTAATTTACCGTGTATTGAACATGCAACTCAAAGGTCATAGTTAATATTATAATAAAAAGTAACAATTGAGGCTCCTTGTGACTTATTATTTCTATACATATTTTTAATCTTATTCCTTAAATATTGTTTAGCACATTATTTGAGAAATATTAGTCTATTTTTTAATTACTTTTAGACTCCTTAAGTTTATTAATTTCATAATACCCCCTGAAAAAAGTTTAAAATTAACAAAAACACTCCCATCCACCAATACTTGCCAAATTCCGACAACCATCATTGGTGATAGTCGAAATCTGTTACAACAGTCTACACCACCACCGAAAATGGCCGGTAATTCACTGATCTGGCCTTTTCCGACCAAATCCATAGTGTATCTAGCCGAAAAAGGTAAAGAAATGGCTATCGTTGACGGCTCTTGGCCATCGTTGACAGACAACGACGGCGACATTTGTCCATGGTGGATCTAGCCAGAAAAACGCTATATTAACGCCCTACTCGCTAGATCCGACCGGTCTGTGGTATAACACAATTTTTCGGTCAGATTCCGATAGTGGTGGCCGAAATCTGGCACTGCGGGTGATGGGGGTGTTTTTGTCATTTTACAAAATTTTATATATTGGGGTGTTTAGTTAAGTTAGCAAACCTAAGGGGTTTTTCTATAAATTTTTTAATTTTACCTCGTAATAAATTAGCAAACCTAAGGGGTTTTTCTATAAATTTTTAAATTTTACCTCGTAATAATCTCTTATTCAACTATCCAATATTATTCCCAAAATCCTATCTAAAATAATAAAACAAACGGACCCTAAGATATTTACTTTTCCTTCCCTGTGCAGGGGAGTAAAAAAAAGGTTGAACTCTGATATTCTGCCACTAACTTTAAATTTTCTTCTATTTTTTTTTAATACTTGTAAACATCACCTAGATATCCTCCCTCTACTAGGAACGCAAACTCTGTTTTATCTTACCCTTAGATAGGGCCAAGCCAGAAAATTTATTTTGGGGGGCCAAACATAATCTTCAATGAATAGAAGGGCATATAAATTACGAAGTTACATTTATAGGGTCCAAAGTGTGAAGTTCAAAACTTGGGGTGGCCAAAGGTAAAAAAACTTAATTCATAGAGACAACCAATAAATTTCTATATTAAACTAAAATTCTTTTGTAGAAATTTATTGATTGTGGGTAAGTTAAAAATCAATCACTTTATTCTTAAGTTTCAATATCAGTTTTTGATGAATAACATTTGAAATTGATTGATTTGAAAAGTTGATTTAAGTAGCTTTTAAAATAAACTTATTTTCAAACTTGATTTTATATATATAAAATGAGAAATATACATATACATAATTTTTCAAATTATAAAATAAATTTAGATAAACATTTAATTCATTAAAAAACAAATAATTTTCTCATATGTTTGTATATTTTAAAAATATTGAAAGAATAGACCCCCTATAAGTATCGAAATCACAAGCTGCCCCACAGACATCAGAAACCACAATTTACTACCCCTGCCATTAGTTTAGGGTGTTAACTTTAATACCAGTGAAGGTAAATTAGACCTTTCACATTCAAAATTTTTTAGAACAAATTATCCGAAATAAAAAATATTAATAGAAATAAAAACAGTTAAAGAATTAAAAAAAAAAAACTAAAATAATACATAAAATTTAGAAAATTTTAAAAACATATAAAATATTTGGTAAACGTTTAGAATTAAAAAAAAAAAATGAAATAATATAAAAATTAAATCATTCTAACTTTGAATTTAGAAATCTCATGAAGAATTTCTTAATTTGCATTACGGAGAGGGAGACATTCAGTGGTGGAGTGATAAGCATTCTAGTTAAATGGGGATATAAATGATCTAGTTATTTAGTTATTTTTGAACCATAATTAATGATCTTTTCATCCATATAAAGATGGCATATATTTATCCTTAGGATATCTTTGAGCTACATATTTTCCTATTCAATTAAGGAGTTCGTAGAACTTACAATGTTCTTTCAAATTCGCTTGCAAAATAACTACTTGTTTCCTTTCCTAGTCAATTACGGAGCTTGTAATACTTATGATCCAAGAAAACCAGTACTTGAATTTATGAGGGACACTCTCACTTGTTGCCTCTACAATTGATCCTCCTCTCTGAAAACACCGTACTTTAAATTTCATCAAACATACTCTCATTTGTTCTCTCTAAAATCTATTTTCAAACCATCTCTCCACCAAAACAAGCACTTCCAATTTATCAAACACAATCACTCAAAGTCAGAAGGCTTAGCGATCTTTTCAAATTAGCGGCTGTAAAGGCCAGAGATGCGGTCGAAGGGTTTTTCAAACTCAACAACATAGATATGGCGATCAGGTCTCTCACAGCAGCCAAAGAGTTTAATCCTGAAGTGCCCAACACCGATGACTACTTCACGGCTTACCAAGTGCACGAAGTTGCTGCCAAGAACAGCACCTGGTATGAGATTCTTTCTTTGAGTGATATCGGAGTAGATTCAAGCATGATCAGGAAACAATGCAAGAGAATGGCTCTTGTGTTGCATCCGGACAAGAATCATTCTGTTGCAGCGGAGGGGGCTTTCAAACTTATACAATCTGCGTTCCAAGTTCTGATGGTTCCCGAAAAAAGACAATCCTACGATAGTAGCTTGGGTTCTAAGAAACGCCCTCATCAATCACCGCACACGGCTTCAGGTTCTTCTAAATGTTCTAAATCATCAAGGCCTACAACGAAGAAGCCAAATCCAGTCAGTCCCAGCCCCAAGCAACAGCTGATCATAAGGCCAGAACTTCTTCAGCTGGGTTCGGAAGCACAAACACCAAAGAAAACTGTCGTGGAAGATGCAATCTTCGAAACGTCAGATTTAAAATCGTTCATCACGCTAATGGTACCAAAAAGATTGTTGTTTCTCGTAATGATAAAGTGGTAGAATTCCAACCCGCTTGGCTTTTGAATGGATTTTGATCAATGTAATTTACTGTTTCTGTAATGGAATTCAGTTCTTCGTAATTTTATTTTCTATCCTTTCCAGTTTTACTTAATGTTTTATTCACTTAAACGTGATCATATTACTAGAAGTTTTATGGTAATTTTTACCTAAAAGAGGGTACTGTACAGTAAATAATATATATATATATATCCTTGGGATGTACACACCTTCATTTTTTTTTGAATTCCAGGCCTCTATTTTTAGTTAAAAAAAAAATATACTGAATATATATTATTCTTTCTTTTGAAGCGAGACAGAAAAAAGAGCATATACAACTCTTTGTTAGAAATGTAAGTTCTGAATGAAATGTTACAGTGGAGGTAGCAGAATATTTTGCTTTGTATAACAAACTTCAAAGAGTTTCAAGACTTACAGTTGTAAATTTTGTTGGATTATCCATGAAGGAATGCTACCTGATAAATTATTGTATGACACATCTCTGCAGAACATGTTTCACATCTTTGATTTCATATTGGGAAACTACTAAACAGAGGAACTTGAATGCAAGTTTAGCTTTTTGATGGCTTGCTCAAAATTACCTTTTTAATTGATACATTAATTAGTAACGAGATTATTGAAAATATGTCAAAAGTACTTACATGTTGAGAAGATGCTCACTTTTATTGCCAGGCAGTGTGCCGGTTAACCTATTATTTCCGAGAAACCTGAGTACAACAGCAGCAATACATGTTTCAATATAATGAGAACATTCTGGGAAGTATAATGACACAACAAAGCAGAGATGCCAGATTACAGGGAAGCTAGAGAACCCAAATTGAAAAGCGAGCTGGGAATCTGTTCACTTAAATTGTTGAAACTCAGATCCCTAAAGAAAAAAATATTAGAATTATGTAATTATAAGATGAAGAAACTTGCTAATAACCAAAAAGTAATGAAGCGAAGAAAAAAACAAAAAGAGAGAAAAGGAAATGAATAAATTACAAATGCACCAAACTCTGGTAGTTGCCAATGTCATATAGAATTGAATCGGAAATTTTGTTATTCCTTAGTTCTCTAAAGTATATGAAACCAGCAGTCTGGATCAAAAGAAGAAGAAGAAGAAGAAAAACACAAGAAGTATATATGTCAGGTTATTGAACATAAGATAATAGAACTTTGACAATGTTGCCTTACAAGACAGTTAAAGATTTTATATTACTTATAAATGCCAATGACGAGCTCCCATTCAATAAATCGATTATTCTCCTACATTTCCAATTGTTCATGAGATTGTTAGCATTGATCATCGCAAAATTCAGATGTGATCAATGAAATGTTGCAGGTGAACACTCACAACTCAGCCATATTAGTCAGATTGGAAAAGGATGACGGGTATCGACCCTTCAAAAGAGTTTCCTTGAAACCTCCTACATTAACATATATAAAAAGAAAATTGTGAACTGTTCTAGCATATCATTCAAAGTAGGAAAATTTAAAGTACCCGGATATATATTCTCAGTCTCAAACATTATAATTACAGTGTCTGAAACAGAAATCATTGTGAAGAAGCTTGAAGCTAAAATAACTTAGGGGTGAATGAGAACAAAATAAACAAAAAAAATTGGAATAGTTTTCTCACAAGGTTTAAAGATGCGACCAATTTCCTATAAAATCAGGGATCCCTCCTATAAGTTCAATGTCAGAAGCCAGCCTGTGCCCAAAAGAAGAATTTGTTTACGAACCTACCCCAGCCATTTTTCATCAGCAGAATGCGTATCTATATTAGAAAATTCCAAGTAGAAGATTAATAGAATAAAAAAGTTCTTACAGTGTTTCCAGGTTCTTTAGATCGGCAAAAGTTGAAGGAATCTCACAACTTACTCCAGAACTGTCAATCAATCTCCCAAGGCAAATAATATCTATAAATTCCATCACAATCTAGTAACTTGTCTCCAGCAAAAACCATCATCAAGTAAACGAATTATGGGACACATGATAGTATAATCTCCAATAAATGTGAAGACTAAAGCCAGCTGGGGTTTCACCTTTTGCATCATTGTACAGAACATTATAGACTAGGATATATGCTCAATATAAACATAATTTTGCATCTAAAATGAATCTGAAACGTCTAAAACAACTTACAATTCCTTTAATTTCATCAAATTACCAAGCTCAGAGGGTAGAGGACCAGATAGTCTCAAGGTTCCTATATAAAGTTGCTCTAAAATTTGGCAAATTACCAAAGCTCAGGCGGCACAGAACCCGAGAAGTTGTTTGTTCGAATTGCTCTACAGCCCCAAGAATTTAGTTCTTCAGTTATAAAATTGCAATGCAATTACAAAAAAATATTTCATTCAGATAAATCATCATAAGTTATATGGTTAAGAGGGGCACAAAGATTGAGCTTACAGGAATACTAACTTAGGAAGCATGCCAAGCTCTTTTGGAATCTGCACAGATAATGTATTACGGCGAAAGTTCCTGATCAAAATGAGAACTAATTAGCATCACGAAAAGGGAATACAGTTTGAGTTTCAAAATCAATATTTTTTGTCAGCTTACAGATGTTTTATTGCAGTTAGATTGCTGACAGATGGAGACAGTGGACCTGACAAGAGATTTGTTGCCAAGTCCCTGATAGAAACAGAAGAAACAAGTAAGATTAATATTTAAGAACACAAAGTTCAAATCATTTTATGACTTGATACACTTCGAGTGATTTAACATATTTGAATAAAATTAAGTAAACTATTTTCATATCCACTCATTCTCATCTAATGGTCTGAAATTATACACAATTGAAACAAACATATATGAAATTGACAAAACCGTACAGATGGGTGAGGAAATTCAAACTCCATAGTTCATCGGGGATCATACTATTAACTTGCAGATCGACAATTTTCCTGTAATTTAAGAAATTGTAAAAGTAAGCAGCCATGATATTAAATAAATCTCAAAAGTTTGTGTTTCTCTGTTAACTTGCATCTCCACAATGTGACAAAGAGTGTCGTTGTTGTAAGAACAATCACATTTGATGAAAGGGTTGTAATAGTTGTCATTAATGTCAATGGAGGAGGAAACGGCACCTCCACTGCACGACTCTCCACTTATATTCCATTGATTTTGAGTTGCAGATATCCCCCATTTTTCAAATAATGCATTCAACGCTCTCACTGTTATCAGAAGAATATGAAAACAAGTACATAAATCATCTTAATAATAGTAATAATAAAAAAGATTGAAGCAAACCTTCATTAGGAGCTGTAGTAATAGCTTGAGCTTGAGTTTGAACTACGTCAAGTACAAGAACTTCCAAGAAAATACAACTCACATACAAACAAATTATCACTGAAACTGAAGCTGAAGCTGCTGATTTGATCAATATTATAATACATACATAAACCAATATTAATCTTGTTTGTTTCTTCAAGAATAATATTGATTTATAACATAATTAACATCAACACAAGTCTGAGCCCCTATGAAGAAGAAGATTAAGTAGCAGTTTCAGCTTGATCATGACTTTGAGCTACATGAAGTACAAAAAAGTCCAAGAAAATGAAACTCACATACAACCAACCAATTAGTGAAACTGAAGTGGCTGATTTTTTCATCAGCATTGTCTTGACTAGTCAACTTGATAATTTTCATTAGCATTAGTTTATGATTAGTCCACATTAATTAGTTTCCGGCAGGCGAGGGAATTTATATAAAATCTAATTCTACTTTAAATGTCAATGTAATATTGTTGGAGTTGTCGGCCATTTTAGCAATAAGGGGCCACACAGACGCATTCAGGGTCTCATTGCTCGGTCAGTGGGCAAGGGCCGTCGGCCCGTAGGCGTTTGGACTTTTTTTATAAAGAACAGCTGAAGGATCCCTCTAAGTTATTAATTCATTATTGAGTTTGGGCTTAGGAATAAGAATCCTTGTAATGCTAGGTTTTACACTTTAAACCTAGTATATAAACATCTTTTCTCTTGTATGTGAGTGTTAGCAAATCTTAGGGCAAATTACTTTCATTGTAGTGGGAGAGGTGAAACAATATTGCAATAATATTGACTCTGCAGGACGTAGTTTGTTAATTTGGCGAACCCGGATAAATCGCGTGTATTTCTTCTTTCTCTTTACTGTTTGTGGTTTGTGTGTGTTTTTAGTCTTGATCTCGTATTACTCTAGATTGTTTCAATAACTACACATAAATTAACATATAAAAATATAAGTTTGGTTAATTTTGCTTTATTTTTTGGGTTTTGTAAATAGAATTTTAATTTTCATACGTTATTTCTAACTTCAAGGTTTCTGTAAAATTTTATTTTACCATTCTTTTCTTAACAAGCTTTAGACAACATTAGTGGTTTGTGTGGTAGTTGTCTATTTCTAAATTATTTTAGGGTAATTTAATTTAAAATAAAATACAATAGTATTGATCTGTTCTTACTTTCCAAACTTTAGGTAATGTTTTCCCAATAAGGAAATTGGATAAGTACATAAATGCAAGAGTTGTTTAATCTCAAACTCAAAAACTAACTCAAGGGAGGAGAAGGGAGTCCAATCATATATATACACTATAACAACCTATTAGATTAGCGATACAGGACAAAGGGAACTTATAACAAAATAAATACAACTTTTTTTTAGTCTAACACAAGGTGATGAAAAAAAGTCACCTTTTTGTCTCATATTGTTCCCATGTTAATTGACGTCGAGGATGGTAAATGTCAAATTTTAGGGGTTATGTCATGCTATTAAGTTTAGGTTATATATTAAGTTAAGTTGGCAGGGTATGTAGATATATGGTTAATCTAATCATGATTGAGTCTCAACATACAAGAGATTTTACGAACAAACAAGATACACAAAGTGGGTCTTGGAATAGAAGTTCAAATAAAAAAGAGAACTTACCTCATAAATAAAATAATGGTTCAAAAGGGCTAACTGTGGACTCTTTTCAAAGAAACATCTGTCAATGTTGTAGAAAAGGCATTATAAAGAATGTTATCTAAAGAGAGTGTTTTAGCTGTGGAAAAACTAATCACCTGTCATAGATGAGCAAGATGATAACAGGCCAAGAAAGAAGTCAATGACCACCAAGGACATGTGTTTACTTTGACTAAGCCGATATTGGAGACTTTTGTGACAAGGGGTTAGGTATAATGTCTTTATATCCTAATAATATATGACTATTATATTTGGATAATTTCTCTCATAATTAGTATGCTAGAATATTATAAGTTGTTCACCCAAGCTTTAAGCGAGTTGACGTTGAAATCAGATTTCGTGGACTATATTTTTATTAGCGAGTAGAAAATGTAACACCTGAAATTTGAAGTTTTATTATTTGATTTAGGACTTGATCTTGATTGTTTTACTTTTTTAAAAGTGAATTGAATTTAAGTGGATGTTTAATTAATATTCCTGACTTGTTTGAAAAGACAAGATCTGGCTGAGTGAATGGACCATTGCGACTGTCAGTTGCAGAAACAAGGTGAATTGTAACAACCCAATTGCATCCCACATTACTAAGCTAAAGCTCGGTAATTGGGCTAAGCTTATAGAACAGTTGGGCACCTTTCGTTTCAAATCAAAGAATATACATAAAAGAAGCTTCAATAACTCACACTTCAATCAAGCAAAAAATATTAATTTGTTGTCTACCCTTTCCAGTAATGTCATGGATGTTGAATATTTTTTCAAACTTATGTTTTATGTTTGTGTGTATACACTGAGTCTTGATCGTGATAGCTGATTGCGATTGTTGAGTACGACATTTGATCGCTGTCCTTTTTTGAGTGTGTGCACACTTTTTTTTGTGCCAACATTGCACGTCTGACTATCATTTGGCACATGCTGCGACTTTTATCCTTTTGCTCAGATATTTTTCTCTGCTCTTTTATGCTATCGTTTGGACCACTAACAGGTGGCTCAATATCCTTCAAAAGTGCAGGGAAAAATCAGTTTTATTCTCTTTTTGTTGTGGTCCTAAACTAAAGGTAAAAACATTGCTATTTTTGGTCTAGCACATGTTAGCCTTGTCTGCGGACCTGGACAGAATTGGAGCGCACGAAACTATCCTTTATCTTCTCCATTTGTGACATTACTTTGTGAACCTTTTGGTGATATTTCATTTTGTGCTCTGAAACTTTCAGAGAGTTTTTCTTAAAGGTTCATCTTATGTTTTTGTGCCAAACTATTATCATCTATCATCCTTGTTGTATGACGGGTGGAACTTGTTTGCTTAGCTGAAGCTGGAGCATTTCTTCGGCAACCAAGTCTTGGGTGGAACTCAAGCTTGTTTCCAAGAGTGTACCTAGTGTGAAGAAATCCTTGGAGCAATAAGACATTAGAGATTCAAGGAGCGGTGTTTAGTGTAACTAAAAAAGGGACTTCTCTTTACTGTTGCTAAAATCATCTTTGAACAATATCTTGTAATGTTTGTTTGATTAGTGGATTTGCTGCGATCTGGACGAGGTCCCATGGATGTAGGCTAAAAGTGGATTTAGCCAAACCATGTAAATGCTGGTGTGCTTTACGTTTTTAGCTTGTAGTTTTTGATTTATCACAAACTAGACTATGCTAACACAACTTGGTAAATATTTCTGCTGCTTGTTTAAAAATGGGTACCTAAACATTGAAATAGAGTTCGCCAACTCTAACAAGTGGTGTCAGAGCAAGTTCTGATAAGTTTCTTCAGTTGATCCTGACCCATTTTTGGTTCCTTTCATGTGCTTCTGATAGTTTTTGTGTTTTGTCAAAATCTAGTCTTTTTGATGTGTTTTATTTTTGGTATGCTGCTTGCTTGCGTGTGCACATCTGTTTGCTATGCTCGTATCTGTTGTGTCGGCTGTCATGAATCTCTTCAGTGAATGAGGGTCTACTCATAGACCACCTCTGTTAGAAGGCACTAATTATTATACATGGAGACCTAGGATGCGTGCCTTCTTAAAGTCCATTGATAAAAGAGTTTGGATCTCGGTTGTGAACGGTTGGACACCCCTGGTTGAAGTTGAAGATGAAGTGTCTAGTCCAAAACCCATTGAGAGTTGGACTAAAGCTAAGTTAGATCTTGCAAACTATAACTTAAAAGTTCTTAATGCTCTGTTCAATGCTGTGAATGTGAATCAAATGAAAGTCATTGCCAACTGTGAGCTTGCCAAGGATGCTTGGGATAGGCTACAAGTCAAAAACGAAAGAACTAGTGCTGTTAAAAAGAATAGGCTTAGAAGACTTGTAACTGATTTTGAAAACTTGGTCATGCATGATGATGAAAGTATAATTGACTTTCATGGTAGACTTTGTGATGTGTCTAATGAATGTTTTGCTTTGGGAAGAATTTATACTAACGCTGAACTTGTCAAGAAAGTTCTATGTTCTCTTCCCAAGAGATTTTTATCCAAAGTTACCTCCATTAAAGAATGCCGTGATTTGGACTCCATGGACATTGACGAACTGATTGGCTCCCTTCAAAACTATGAGATGAATTTGAAAAGGTGGGATGATAAAAAACCTAGCGAAGGTTTGGCTCTCAAACATGAGGTAGATTTTGACCTTTTTCAAAATTTTGACTCAAATGATTTTGATGATGAACAATGTGCTTTACTCACTAAGAATTTTGTAATTTTTTTGAAGAAAAACATGAAAAAGCCTTTTGTGAGTGGAAATGGCAAAAAACCTTTCATAAAAAAAACTTTTGAACTACAAACCTCTGGTAATCTTTCAAAAAGATTCTCAAATGATAAGTAAAAGAAAAATAAGGGAATCAAATGTTATGAGCGTGAAAGGGTTTGGGCATATTCAATCTGAGTGTGCTAACACTTTGGAAAAGAAGAAAGGTAAGGCTATGGTATCCACTTTGAGTGAGAGTGATTAAGATGAGAGTGAAAGTGAGGATGATGAGGCCGTTCATAATGAGAATGTTCTTGCCTTTGCCGTGAACCGAGAAGACGACAAGAGTGTGTCCTCCGATGACACTATTGATGTTTATGCATAACAACAAGAAGCATATGACAAGATGTATGATCAATGGTTGAAGGCTGTGAAAAAATTGCAATCTCTTGGAATTGAAAATGCAACCTTGTTGAAACAAAAGAAAATCTTGATCGAAAAGATCATTGTGTTAACTACTGAACTAATCGAGGCTAAGACCATTATTGATAAGTTGAATGCAGGTTCTCTCAAACTTGATGAAGTTCTCTGACAAGGAAAGTCTTTTGGAGATCGGTATGGTTTGGGCTTCTCTCCTGGTGTGTGCACATTTCTTAAAGTTGCCAATTTTCCTGCTGAGGTTGCTGTTGAACATCAAGCGCTAAAGGTAACAAAATTCATTCCCACTTGTCATTTTTGCAGTAAAAAAGGTCACATCACACCTAGGTATTTCAAGTTCATTGCTTATTTGAAAAGAGTCCTTGAAAACCATAACATTTTATCCGGTGTTAACACACATGCTAAGAATGGTTTTTCTAAAAGGGTGTGGAAACCCAAGTCTAATGTGAACTACCTTGTGTCTCATACATCATTGCTTGCATTTCAAAACGATCTTTGGTATCTTGATAGTGGTTGTTCTAGGCACATGACTGAAAATAAATCTTTGTTGTCTCATCTTGAGTGCATTGATAGTGGACATGTTAGTTATGGTGATGGTAAGAAAGGCAAAGTTTTAGGAAAGGGATTGATTGCTCTTCCTGGTTTCCCTTTGTTTAATGATTTGCTCCTT
Source organism: Pistacia vera (assembly GCF_008641045.1). Classification (NCBI taxonomy): domain Eukaryota; kingdom Viridiplantae; phylum Streptophyta; class Magnoliopsida; order Sapindales; family Anacardiaceae; genus Pistacia; species Pistacia vera. The sequence goes on from NW_022196620.1 coordinate 397,088, forward strand.
TTTGAAGGTTTGAAAGCAAACTTAATAAGCCTTAGTCGTCAGATTTGTGACAAGAATTTTGTGGTCTAATTTTTTAAGGACAAATGTCAAGTATTGAATGGTGAAGGTGTTTCCTTACTTGAGGGGAAAAGATTCAATGACAATTGTTATTTGCTTTCTAACCATGTTTCATGTTTAAATTCTAAGATTGATTGCACTAATTTGTGGCACGAAAAGCTAGGTCATATGAACTTCAAAGACTTGGTAAGATTCTCAAAAAGGGAAGTTGTTAAAGGACTACCAAAACTTGAACCTCCAAAAGGTAATGTGTGTGGTCTATGTTAACAAGTTAAACAAACCAAGATCTCTCACAAAGCTTTATCTAATCTCAGTACCTCATGTGTGTTGGAATTGCTCCATATAGATCTAATGTGTCCTATGCAAATCGAGAGTTTGGGAGGTAAGAGATATGTGTTTTTTTGTGTTGACGACTTCTCAAGATATGTATGGGTTGATTTCTTGTGTGAGAAATCTGATTCTTTCAATGCTTTTCAAAAATTGGCTAAGAGGTTGCTTGTTGAGAAAAGTTTCATGGCTCTAAAGATTGTGAGAATTAGGATTGACCATGGGAAGGAATTTGAGAACACTGACTTTGTTAATTTTTGTGAAATCCAGGGCATTTCCTATGAATTCTCTGCCCCAAAGACACCTCAACAAAATGGTGTGGTGGAGAGGAAAAATAGAGTGCTTCAAGAAATGGCTAGGGTGATGCTAAATGCGAAGAAACTTCTCACAAGACTTTGGGCTGAAGCCATAAACATAGCTTGTCACATCTCTAATAGAGTGTTTCTTAGAAAAGGTACTCATCAAACTCCCTATGAGCTGCGAAAAGGTAAGAAACCTGATCTCTCTTATTTTTGTGTGTTTGGATGCAAATACTTTGTCCTAAATGATAGAGAGAACTTGGATAAATTCGATTCTAGGAGTGATGAAGGAGTTTTTCTTGGATAGTCATCCAATAGTCGTGCATATAGGATCTATAACATGCTTACATAAAAGATTATAGAGTCTATTAGTGTGGTTTTTTGTGATGCTGAAGATTTTTCATAATACTCATAAGAATGCGAAATTGGTGAGATGACTGCTCCTAGTGTGCCCACAGAAGGTGATGTGAACACAGCTGAACCACAAGAACAAAAGACTTTTATGAGTGTGCCCACACCAACTTCAGGTGCTACAACATTTGGATTTGAACTTTGTAAAGAATTAACTTCTGATTCTTCCTTGCATAATGATAGGATTGAACTAGTTATTGACTTATTTGAGCAAATTGATCAGAGAAGAACACCAAGAAGAAAAGAACCTCCTACTTGAATCAGGACGACACATCCTCCATCAATCGTGATTGGAGACCCAAACGAGGTAATGGTTACTACAAGAAAAATGCAAAATGAAATTAATCATTTGTGTTATGTTTCTCTTGTAGAGCTGAAAAATGCCAAGCAAGCATTGGAAGATAAGTGCTGGATAGAAGCCATGCATGAAGAACTTGAGCAATTTGAAAGGAATGATATATGGACTCTTGTGCTGAGACCTGAAGGAATCAACATTATTGGTACCAAATGGATTTTCAAGAACAAAACTGATGAATTTGGTAATGTTATAAGGAATAAAGCGAGGCTGGTAACTCAAGGATATACTTAAGTGGAAGGGATAGACTTCGATGAAACATTTGCTCATGTTGCTCGACTATAGTCAATCTGCCTGTTGATTGCTATTACCTGCTGTGTAAAGATCAAGCTATTCCAAATGGACGTAAAAAGTGCTTTCTTGAATGGGATGCTCTCAGAAGAAGTTTATGTGGAACAACTGGTTGGTTTCCAAGACCCTCATAAGCCAAACCATGTGTTTAGATTGAAGAAGCCCTTTATGGGTTGAAACAAGCCCCTTGAGCCTAGTATGAAAGATTGACTATATTTCTTCTTAAGCACAAGTATGAGAGAGGTAATGCTGATAAAACTTTGTTTATCAAGCATGTTAACAGCGAAATTTTGTGTGCACATATTTACGTTGACGATATTGTGTTTGCTCAACTTCTCACACAAATTCACATGAGTTCATTTGTTTGATGAAAAATGAATTTAAAACAAGCATGGTAGGAGAGTTAAATATGCTTCTAGGACTCCAAATCAAACAATAGGAAAATGGCATGCTTGTTTCCCAATCAAAATATGCTAGAAACATGTTAAAGAGGTTTAGCTTAGAAAATGCAAAGCATGCTAGAACACCCATGAGTGCTACCCTTAAGCTTTCTAGAGATGAACATGGTAAGAAGGTAGACACTAAATTGTTTCGAAGCATGATTGGAAGCCTACTTTATTTGACTGCTAGTCAACCTGATATCTATTTTAGTGTTGACATTTGTGCTAGGTTTCAAGCTAACCTTACTGATTTGCACCTGAATGCATTGAAAAGAATCACGAAACATGTTTCAGGTATTTTGATTTTGGTTTATGGTATTAATTTGATTCTAACAGTTGCTTGGTTGGATATAGTGACCCTAATTAGGCAGGAAGTTTGGATGATAGAAAGAGCACCTTGGGTGGTTGTTTCTATCTTGGGAACAATCTTGTCACGTGGTACAGCAAGAAACAAAATGCTATCTCTCTATCCACTGCCGAGGCTGAGTATATTGCTGCAGGGAGTTGTTGCGCTCAAATTTTATGGTTAAAGCAAATGTTGTGTGATTATGACATTGATCAAGATTGTTTGATAATTTGCTGTGATAACACAAGTGCCATTAACATCTCTAAGAACCTAGTCCAACACTCTAGGACTAAACACATTAACATAAGACACAATTTCAATAGAGAGTTGGTTGAAGAGAATGTTATAGCACTTGCTCATGTGAACACAAAATCCCAATTGGTTGATTTATTTACAAAAACACTTGACTATTTTTCTTTTGTTTACTTGAGGTAGTCCATAGGACTACTTCAACTTGAATAGTTGTTTTTTTTTTTGAACAAAACATCTTTTTATCTGGCATGTCTGTTTATCTGTGTTAGCACTTATGTATAAAGTTCTCTCTTGCTTGTGTGCTAACTTTGTTAGGATGTGCCCACACTGTCTGACTATTTTTATGATATGACCTTAACTCATCTGGAGTAGTTTGTCTTTTGTTTATCACCATGTGAAAGAGCTACCTTGCTTGAAGTGTGAAAGTCATTTTTGAGTAATTTTCTGAAATGTAATGTCCCTATGCTTTGGAAAATCTACCATTTAGAGGGCTACCTTCTTGTAAGTGTAAAAGCTAAACTTGGTTATGTTTTGAGAGTTATTTGCCTTGTTTGTGCCAAAAGAAAAAAAAAAAAAAGACAAAAAAAAAAAGACAAATCATGTGCCATAAAATGTTCAATAGAAAAATGCTTTTGTGGGGCATGAGGGAAGGGGGAGTTTTCTTGCAATTTCTTGATTGACTAACGAGTCACTTGCACCCTTTTGAGGACACTATCACACACTTAGATGAGCCCCTTGTGACAAGTCCCCTCTTGTATGTGCTTGAGGAAGTGTCATCTTGATGGTTATGATTGTATGGCATACTTCTTGTGATTTTTGTTCATTTCAAGATTGAGACCTAGACACATGGGTTGTTTTGCACAGATTGATATGATTGATCCTTAAAAATTTAAGTGAAATTTCTCATTAATTTTTCTTTTTAAACCTTGTCTTGAATTGTAAATAAAGTTTGCTTGTAAATAAAGTTTGCTGCCTTTTGAATATGCTGTCATATTGGGATATTGTGCGCACACATAGTTGCATTAGAATACATTAAGTTTTTCATATCTGATTCTTGTGCGCTCACATGAGATTTATGCTCTCACATCTTGTCGAGTCTGCTTTCCGTGCGCTCACATGACTACGCAGTGCGCACATCGCTTTTGTGTGAAAGAGTCCATTTTTGGTAAATATTTTTTTTGGTTTTTTTTTTTTTTTTTTTAAAGTGTGATTACTTTATGTTTTTAGCTATAAACCCTTTTAGCTTCGTACTTGCTTTTTTCTCTCTCACTTTTTGTTTTTCAACTTTTTTAATTGTTTTTTCTTTCTTTCTTCATGGATTCTCTTGCAAAATCATTGAAAAGCAAACCATGAGAAGATTTTAAAATGAAGAAGGTCACCTTTAAGAAGAAACCCCATGCAGAGGAAGCTATGCACACATCCTTTGTACTGAGTGCGTTGATTTCAAAAGAAGAGGATGTTGTTCACAAGTCCTCCAATGCAACCTCATTTAATGGTTCCTCATCATCACATTTCTCGAGCGACTCTGAAAGTCCTCCTGTCTCACCCTTGAAAAACCAAAAGGAGAATCCTGCCAAAGCTTCATTGTCAAAGTCTTCAACACAAAAGGAGAAAGCAAAGAAAAAGGGCAAATCCATCGTATCTGACTCCCCACCTAGTAAAGTTTCTACATTTATCTCTTTTGAGGCCAAAAAACGATTTAGAGACCACTTTGTCAAGAAGACAATTGTGTGTGAGGCCTTTGTAAAACTTGATGATTTCCTTGAATCGAAGAAAATGCTTAAGAAATGAAAATGGCTCAAAACTGTCATTGAGTTGGTAATACCCACTCAATCTCTTGCGCAAGAATTTTATGCCAATTTTGGCATTGACAGTGAAAAGTTCGATTTTGATAGTCATGAGAATCAGGTGTTTGTTAGGAGTAAATGGATCTATTTTAATGATGATGTGATTAGAGATGTTTTGTCGTTGCCTTATGTTGAAAATGCTCAAAACTTGTATGATGTGAACATGGATGATGTTGCGAATGCGTTATTTGGCGGATCTGTCTCTAAATGGCCCAAGGTTGGTTTCCATCAGCCCAGTGTGCTAACACCTTTGTATAGGTTGTTGTTCAAAATTTCCTTGACCAACTGGTCACCTTCGATGCATAACTCTACTGTTAGGGTAGAAAGAGCCCAACTCATTTATGGGATTAGTATAGGGATAAAAATTGATTTAGGATCCCAGATTTACTCGAGCATTAAAAATGTTGTTGAATTCGCCATTTCCATTCAAGTGTTGCCCTTTCCCTCACTTATCCATAGGATTATCTCACAATATAAGCCAAAATCTCATGAAGTGGAACCTTGTTTGAAGCTAAAAACTATGAACAAAAATTCCTTTAGACAGCCCTCCAAAAGTGCCCCATCCTCTTCCTCTCTTGAACCATTGAGAACTTGGCAATCCAAGTTGTTTGATGAAATGCAGGTTTTGAAGCTTTCCCTAGAGAATGTTCTTCAATACATGAAGGAAATGCATTCTTCCGTCAATTCTTATTAAGACAGTTTGGAGAAAAAGTGAAGAAATCGAAGAAGTCAAAGAAATGAAGAAGTCAAAACCTAAATCTGGAGCCTTTTCTCCCATTCCTAAAGCTCTGCACATCAGTTCCGAAAAAGAAACTAATGAACCTAATCCTGAAGAGAACACTCTTCTAGTCTACTATGCTGCTGCTACCACAAATCCTGTCCCTATTGCCACCGTCCAAGAGGCTGCTCTCTCAACTCATACAAAAGATGTCCAAGGTGCAGTCTCTCATACTTCCTTATCTCATGAAGTTCCTGCTCCTGTTGCTGCTACTTCTCCAAAGAAGAAATCAAAGGGCAAAGCAGTTCATTCCACAGCCCCTACTCCCACCGTAACTGATAAAAATCTTCCTCCCTCAGCCCCTATCGAAGATTTTCAAGAGGAACCATCTAATGCCAAGGTGAAGAGAACCAAACGAAAAGCTGGCAGGCAAATGGTTCCCTCTCAAAAGTTCGCAAGGCTGAGCTCAAACATATGAACAAAGAGGGGGAGTAAAATTGAGTGGGAGTTGATTTTTTGCTGCATATGAACTTTTTTCTAAGTTCTTGCACTTGTGTTTTTATTGCTCTTTGTGATTTATTTTATTTTATTTTGCATTTATTATGAACTGATGAAACCTTGTTGCAGTTGTTGACTCTCTTAGGGAGAGTTTGTTTGAATGTTGGTTAGGTATTTCTTTTGGATATGTTTCATGAGTGATTTGGTTTGATTTATTTTTGTGGCTAACATTGTTTGTGTTGACTTTGTTCCTTGTTGGTTTATAATGTCTCTTTTTTGTGTCTAATTTGTTTGTGAGACAAATTTCTATTTGATTTTGTTATCAACTATTTACTTTGTTCATAAGTTTGACAAATGGGGAGATTGTTGAATATTTTGTCAAACTTATGTTTGTGGGTATACAATAGGTTTGTGTGTGTGCATAGGTTTGCCAAACCTATGTTTTGGCATGTTTTCGTTTGAGTGTGTTCACAACAAATTTGTGCTCGCACACTAAGTCTTGATTGCGATTGTTGCTCGCGGTGTCTCATTGTTGTCCTTTTTCGAGTGTGTGTGCAAACTCTCTTTCTGTGCCAACATCATACGTCTGACTATCATTAGGCACATGTTGCGACTTTTATCTTTTTGCTCAGATATTTTTCTCTGCTCTTTTGTGCTATCGTTTGGACCACTAACATGTGGCTTAATATCCTTCAAAGGTGCAGGGAAAAATCAGCTCTATTCTCTTTTTGTTGTGGTCCTAAACTAAAAAAAAAAACATTGCTATTTTTGGACCAGCACATGTTAGCCTTGTTTGCTGACTTGGACAGAATTGGAGTGCATGAAACTATCCTTTATCTTCTCTATTTTTGCGACATTACTTTGTGAACCTTTTGGTGATATTTAATTTTGTGCTTTGAAACTTTCAAAGAGTTTTTCTTAAAGGTTCATCTTATGTTTTTGTGCCAAACTATTATCATCTATCATCCTTGTTGTATGATGGGTGGAACTTGTTTGCTTAGCTGAAGCTGGAGCATTTCTTCGGCAACCAAGTCTTGGGTGGAACTCAAGCTTGTTTCCAAGAGTGTACCTGGTGTGAAGAAATCCTTGGAGCAATAAGACATTAGAGATTCAAGGAGTGGTGTTTAGTGTAACTAGAACAAGGGAGTTCTCTTTACTATTGCTAAAATCATCTTTGAATGATATCTTGTAATGTTTGTTTGATTAGTGGATTTGCTGCGATCTGGACAAGGTCCCATGGATGTAGGCTAAAAATGGATTTAGCCAAACCATGTAAATGCTAGTGTGCTTTACGTTTTCAGCTTGTAGTTTTTGATTTATCACAAATTGGACTGTGCTAACACAACTTGGTAAATATTTCCACTGCTTGTCTAAAAATGGGTACCCAAACATTGAAATAGAGTTCACCAACTCTAACAATGGAAAAGTCCTTTATTTCAATTTCCTAGTGAAGCTTTAGCCCCTGTGCTTGTTGAAGAAGAAGTAATTCAAAATCAATTTATATTTCCTGGCGAAGATTCAGTCTAGTGCTTGTTGAACAAGAAGTAGTTCAAAATATATTCCGTATATTTTTTACTAGAGTTTATTAGTCTTAAATATTTTAACATTATGAATAATAGTTGTGTTGAAGTAACATGAAATAAAACTGGAATCTAAAGTAACAGCCAATCAAGGGAACAGGGCTTCATTAGCACTTATTTTTGGAGTTTTATCCGTTGTACATAACCTTGTTGAGGAGATGTAATGGCTAGTATCTTCACATTCTTCATTTATATCATCACTAACAAAGGTGCTCACGTTATCAAATGCACATTCAGCCAACTATCCAAGCTTAGAATTTATTGTACTCACTTCCATATCTCTACAAAGCATAGCAATCTCGCGGGACATTGATGGCTTCGACAAGGGCAATGTTTGAGTACACAAAAGCACTACTCTTATCAGGGCTTTTACTTCTTCCTCACTGAATTCTGAAAATTTTGAGTCCACTAGTTCAAGAGAGAAAAAAATAAGGAAAAGAAGAGCTTGAGGAGAAGGAAAGAAAAAGAGAAATAGTAGAAAAATTGGGTTTGTCACATACGACATTGTTAGCAAATGAGTTTATGATTCAATTTATAAAGCTTATGTCCTTATAACTAAATAGACATATTTTTGGCGTTTGAGGATTGTGTGAAGCCCGAAAGCAAACCCATGCAAGCCTACATCCAAATGATTAAATTCAAAGGATAATAACTACTTAGTTGAAACCCAATTCAAAGCCATGAACATAGATATATTATGAAAATATATAATCCTTTGGAGTTTTATGAATTGATGTATTTAATAAATATTGGTGTGGACGAAGATCACATGTTTGTTGTGTATATTGTGGGTTGATGAAGGCCATTAGAAGTGTGTTTAGTAGAATATTTAAATTTGGGATGAGTATTAAAATAGGCGTTACTTTACTAAAATTTTAACCCTAAACTCTCGAAACCACGAAATGGAGAAGTTGTGCTTACAGATTCCAGAACCTTGCTTGCAAGGAAAATTGTGTTGGAGACAATTCAGCCTATACGGGAGAAAACTGAAGGAAGGGGATGAACATAGAATTGATGTTAGACAGAGGAACCTAGCAACCAAAGAACCCATTTCCATAATGTAATGACTCTCTTTCTAGCTAGTATACTCGTAAAATAATAGTAAAAACTCATTAAATACATATAAGAAAAGTATATAAACGAGTATAAAAGTATGGGCCCATATTTAATTTTCTTTATACACAAAACTTTACATAATACAAATAAGTCTCAAAATATTAGCTTGACATTTTTGCCCAACCCTTTCCGCCGCGTGATGATCCAAATGATCGCATTTCACCTTTTACCTGCAAAAACATTCTAAACAACGGGGTGAGCACTAATTGCTCAGTAAGTAAACTTGCTATGTTACCCTTCTCTTTCCTTTGCTTAAATTCTGAATTTCTTTCCTTACTTCACATTTCCCCATTCTTCTCTATTCTTTCTCTACTCTTACTCTGTTTTTCTTTCTCACATTTCCCCATTCTTCTCTATTCTTTCTCTACTCTTACTCTGTTTTTCTCTCTGTTCTTTCTCTATTCTAATTTTTCATTACTCAAATAATGGGCATGATATTATGCATAAATAATATGCAAATGCACAATTGTATAAAATGAGCATTTTCTTTTCTGTTTTTCTTTCTTCTCGGTTCCTATTCTGTTTTTCTTTCTTTCTTTTCTGTGCTTCTTTCTTTCTCTCTTTTTTTTTTTTTTCTTTCTATTATTTCTTATTCTTTTCTCTTCTTTCTTATTCTTTTCTTTTCTTATCCTTATTCTTTTCTTATTCTTTTTCTTTTGCCGATCAGACTCGGTTGAGGTATGGATTTGGAACCTTGGCCGTGTGAGTATATTCTTCTTTCTTGGGTATAGCCCTCATCCACATGCACTCTTACGGACTGTACCAATTCTTCTTTCTTCTTCTTAGGCCGCTCACTAAAGGCGGCGTGCATGTAGGGAAAATTCTTCTTGTCACTCATGGTTCCCCATTGCAACAACCTTTCCTTCTTTTTATCTTTTTACACTTCTTTAACTAGAATTCAGATTTGGAACTTTTTAACATTCTTATTTCTTTCTATTTAATCTTTGACATTCTTTAGTGCTTTTTCATACTCTTATGAATATGCATGCATGTAGATGGTTTCATGCTTATACTTCTTTCTAAATTCACATGTTTAAATGCAATTATGCAATATGGAATGCAAACATGCCATTCTCTACCATCTACAAACTCATATCAATATAATACATAATCATACTCATATAAACACTTCTCTTTGACATTTCATCAAACAACTTATATGCACAAAGCAACTCTAATTTGGCTAGATTTCTATCTCTTTTCTAAGCCACCAAAATTTGGGAATTAAACCCTTCATATTCAACACCAAATCTGCCCAAAAGAGACACTCCAAAATTTCCACTCCATCTCTTCCAAATTTCATCCAAACATTCATCAAACATCCAATACACCAACACAAATACTCATGGACAAGTTATAATCATTATTCAACACCAAATCCATCGACAATTTCTACATATAAGACATATGTATACATAAAAGAAATTCTCTACACCACATAACTTAAATCATATTTTGGGTAGGATTTACTTACGTTATACAAGAGCAATCCAACACTTTAAAAACCTTCTTGGATCTAACTCCCTTCATCTTAAATTCTATGAACATAAATCATCAAAATTCAACACTTTAAAAATTAAAACTCACTTCTTAGTGCAAGGATCTTACCTAAAGATGCTTAGGATTAAAAATCCACCCAAAAGTACCCAAAATCTATGATTTTTCTTTGAAGAAAAAATGAAGAGCTTGAGAGAATATGGAGGTGAAAATGGCGTGCATACGGTTGAAGAGTGGCTAGGGTTTCACTCTTCAATTTGATATAACATAAAAATATATATAGTTTTCCATTTTGCCCTTGCACTTTCTTTAAAATTTCATCTATGTCTCTTAGTCAATTACCATAATGCCCTCATATTTATTACATTCTCCATGAAATTCTATCTCTTTTCACTCTCCACAATTTCAACTAATTTTGAGTGAAAAGACCATTTTACCCTTAATGCAAGTTTAAGGCATTTTCTTCACATTTTCTCAAAATAACTTTAACAAAAATCAACTAAGGGGTATAAAAACATAAATTAAATTACGTACATTCATGTGGGTGTTACACATAAATTATCCATTATTATTCATTTTCTATATTGTTATAGAGTGTCTCAAGGATTTTAGCAAAACACAAAACAAGAGAATTACCTGCCGTAATTAGATATTTTTAGTTGAAGTTGTTGGCCACTAAGTTACTACTGCGCATTGCACCAATAACATTCTGAATGTTAGTTTCATCATTGTGTAAATACTATACTGGAAAGTAAAAATTTATCTAAGAAAATGTGAAATGCATAGTAAAGATGTTAATTAAATTATATGTTTAAAAAAAATTAAGGATGTACAGTTGAAATTTTCTTCTTGAATCCACAAAGGAAGGCTACAAGATAGATTATTGTAGCATACATCCTTGCCAACATCGGTTGAGTAGAATGTTAATTACACAATGCAACTTGTTGTGAGTGTAAAATTCAAGTATTGTTAAAATCACATTGATTTTTTTTTTCCCTACAAGCTTTTGGATTTTTTCCTAAGAACCCACAAGTACAAGTAACAAGCTTAGCTAGACATGTGAATTCACATGCATTTAGATAGGAGTAGCAGTGCACTTTTGTAAGTATAGATTAATATAAATGCAAGTTTAGCCTTTCGCTCGAGTGACTTTTGATAAAAACTAGGGTTCTCGGAAAAACTCATCTTGTAACTATTACCTTTTCAGTTGAAACATTAATTAGTAGAGTATTCTATTTTGGGTATATTGTAATGAGGTTGAGGCAAATATGTCAAAAGTACTTACATATATAGAAGAGTTGTCCCCTTTTCATTTGGGAGGGTACCATTTAAACTATTGTTTCCAAGAAACCTGAGTACAAAATTCATGTTTCAATATAACGAGTTCACTGGAAAGTAAAGACAGAGCAAATCAGAAATGGTAGATTACAAGTAAGTCAGCGAACCCAAATTGAAAAGCGAGCTGGGAATCTGTCCACTGATATTGTTGAAACTCAGATCCCTGAAGAAAAAAATTAGAATTACATAATTATAAGATGAAAACTTGCAAAAAAACAAAAAATAATGGAGGTAAAAATAAAAAGAGAACAGAGAATAGATAACTTACAGGTGTCGCAAACTCAGGTAGTCCCCAACATTAGATGGAATTGAATCGAAAATTTTGTTATTCCTTATTTCTCTGCAGTATATGAAACAAACAATGTATATCAAAGAAAGAAGACGAAGAAAAACCCAAAAAGTATATATGAGGTAATTCAACACAGATATTAGAACTTTGACAATGTTGCCTTACAAGTAAGTTAGTTTTGTCATATTCTTTAAAAATGCTAACGATGAGGAGCTCCCATTGGATAAATTACTTATTCTCCTGCATTTTCATTATTTTTTATAGGATTGTTAGTATTGATTACTGAAAAATTCAAACATAATCAATGAAATCTCGCAGGTGAACACTCACAACTCAAATCAGATTAGTTAGACTGGAAAAAGATGATGGTATCGGCCCTTCAAACGAATTTCCTTGCAATCTCCTACAATAACATATGGAAAAAGGAAATTTTGAACTGTATGGCATAGCATTCAAAGTAGGAATGTTTAAAGTACCCGAATAGATATTCCCAGTCTCAAACATCAAAATTACAGTTTTTGAAACTCAATTCTTAGCTAAGAAGCTTGAAGCTAAAATACCTTAGGGGTGACTGGGAACAAAATAATGAAAAAAATAAATAGTTTTTTGACAAGAAATTAATAGTTGACCAATTTCCCATGAAGTCAGGAATCATGTAAGTTCAACGTGAGAAGCCCACCTAAGCACAATAAAACAATTAGTTTAAGATCTAATCCAAGCCATTTCTCAGCAGCAGAATGCATATCTATATTAAAAAAAATTCCACTTAGTAGATTAACATAATGAAAAGTCCTTACACTTTCTCCAGGTTCTTTAAATTAGCGAAACTCGAAGGGATCTCACCACTCACTCCAGCAAATGGACAGGACAAAGAATATTTATAAATTCCTTACAAATTCAGTAACTTGACTCCAATAAAGCCATCATCAATAAATGAATTACGTGACACATGATAGTATAATCTTGTGTGAAATAACTGCGAATTTGGTTTATGTTAAAGCTAAGACTAAAGCCAGCTAGGAATTTCACGTTTAGCATTCTTGTGCTTAAATAATCAAAATTTTGCATTGAAAATGAAACCAGAAAGTCTTTAACAACTTACAATGTCTTTAATTTTGACAAATTACCAAGCTCAGATGGCATCTCAATGTCCCCATACACAGCTGCTCTAAATTTGATAAATTACCAAGCCCAGGTGGCAAAGAACCAGAAAAGTTGTTTGCTCCAATATACCTACATCCCCAAGAATTTAGTTCTTCAGTTATAAAATTGTAATGCAATTACACTAAAGAGTTCATTTAGATAAATATTTATAAGGTTGCGAATGGGATAAACTTTGAACTTACAATATCGCTAACTCCGAAAGCATGCCAAGCTCTTTTGGAAGCTGCCAAGAAAATGTATTTCTTGTTAAGTCCCTAATCAAAATGAGAACAAATTTTAGCGTAAAAAAAGAGTGGTGGTGGTTTTTTATTGGGTGGGTGGGTAAGGAATAGTGTGACTTTCAAAATTAAAATTTCATATCTGCTGCTTATAGGTGTTTTATTGCAGTTAGATTGCTGATGGATGAAGAAAGCGGACCTAACAAGAGATTATTTCTCAGGTCCCTATTAGAAACAGGTAAGATTAATATATAAGACCACCAAATCCAAATTAAAGAGAGTTAACATATTTATAATAAACCATACAGTCTTATGAGGAAATTCAAACTCCATAGCTCATCTGGGATCACACCATCAACTTCCAGTATGAAAACTCTCCTATAATTTAAGAAATTGTTAAAGTAAGCAACCCTGAAATTAAATAAAGGATCGAATTCTCAAAATTCGGTATTTTTCTACTTACATCTCGATGATGTGGCAAAGAGCATTATTGTTGTAAGAACAATCACATTTGATAAATGGGTTGTAACCATTCAGTAGCGGATCCAGAAATTTCTGTTAAGGTGGGCCAAAATAAAGACTAATTGCACATTAATGTTTTTGTCCATTAATATTTTTGTTAGGATGTGCCAAAATCTAGAAATTATACATACTAGTATTTAAAAAAAAAATTGAGGGTGGGCCATGGCTGGATCCGCCCCTGTAACCATTGGTATCAATGGCAATGGAGTCGTCAATTGTGGCTCCACTACATGGCCCTCCACTTATATTCCATTGATTTTGATTTGCAGAAATCCCCTATTTTTCTAAAATTCTATTTGTTATGCCTGGAAAAGTAGGGTTGACATAGAAGCCTTGCCAGCGCGGGTGGTCAGAGCTTAAGAAAGTTCTGCAACTGCTCAAATGTGGCCATGTCACGTGATGACGTGAGCAGCATGCTCCTGCCAGTGTAGTAGGTGTATGCCAGGTTGGCAAATGGTTGGAAACGATCCACGTGTCTAATCCCTGCATGAGTCGAGGAAATCACACGGACAGGTGAGCAATGGGACGTAGAGATGGATTTGCATGACATCTACCCCACTCGTAGATTTAGTAATCATTACCTTGGTTCATCCTACTATAAATAGAGGACTTCTCTCCCATTTGTGGGATTGGATAATTTCTCTCTAGAAAAGCTTACTTTCTCTCTCTCCATCTTGTATTCTCAAAGCTAAAACTCAGCTCGCTGAACACGACCTGACTATACTTATTAATACAATATTAGTGGATGTAGGATTCGCCTTGTGAGCATCCGAACCACTTTAAACGTTGTTCTTCTCTCTTTATTCAATTAAACATTTCCATAATCATGTGTGACTTCTGAGCCCGCTCAACATTTCTCACGTTCGAATAGTTGGTGTCAAAATCCAAGCATCAATAGTTTGACACTAGAAGGAGGACCTGATTTAGTACTTGTTCTTTATTAGGAGAATCTCTGACTAATCGGTCCCACAACGGCAAATGGCTCACTGTTTTGAATATGAGCAAATCACCTATGGCAATGAAGAAATGCCCCAGGTATAGGAGGACACTTCTCCCGAAGTGCCCCTAGCCTAGCAAAATGAAATGAGGGATATCCCTTCAAGCTCACGGCTTGATCCAGCCATTATGAGTTACTTGGAGAGGTTCAACAATACTCTCTAAACGGTCAGCCAGAGGCTGGACAGATAGGATCAGGTCGTGCCACCCGAATCAAATGAGGCGGTGCAACTGCCAAAAAGGCCTGCAGGTTGCGCAAAAACATGAAAAAGGGCAAAAGCCCATACCGCGTCCACTGCAGCGCTTCAAAGAAAGGGAAATCAAGTGGTGCACGACGGACCTAGAGGTTCTGAGGGACTGGCAAACACCGATCGTGCCTCGGGTAGAATACCCATAGCATTGCGACTCGGTGACATGTCGCGGCCTGAGCCGTCCCATGCCATGTCGCATGAGCACTCCCACAAAAGTGCAAGGCGGGGAGATTCCCATAATCGCCAAAATGACGATTTTGATCGTTGTCGCGCGGGAGATTCCCATCATCCGTGGGTCAGTTCGTACCATCGTAGAGGTCGGGAAAGTTCCCTGAATCATTCAACGCCATCACACGGCTTTAGCCAGTGTGTGTTGAGATTGGCCAGAACTATCGGCCGAGGCGAGGAGGAATCCGACCTACGGTCTTTCCTCAATCACAACCGTGAGGGTCGAACCCACATTGCAGAAAGTGATCCCTAGATAGCTCCGCTGCCTCAGATTGAGGAGTTACAGTGAGTTTTGGATCAGCTAAAGGCTCAGCGAAATGAGCAAGGGCAGGTCGCAAAGGCGTCTCCCTTTTCTCCAGCAGTATTAGCCACCTCTTTCCTGTCAAGCTTCAGAATGCCTAACATGCGAGCATTCGATGGGAATTATGATCCGTAGGATCATTTATATGAGTTCAACGACCTCATGGAACTCCACCAAGTCTTTGACTTGGCAAAATGCAGTTGCTTGGCAGTAACTCTTACCTCTCATACCAAGCGATGGTTCAGGTCGCTCCTAGCAGGATTGGTCAGCTCGTGGCCCCAGATGAGCTCGACATTTTTAAGACACTTCCAAGCAAACAGGAAGTTCTCTATGCCTATAAGCTACCTGAGCAATATAAGGCAAGAGAGGAATGAGCCCTTTCAATCTTATATTGACAGGTTCCATAGGGAGCTCCATAAAGTAGCTCACACTCCCGAAGAGTCCGTTCGGACTCTTATCATCACGGGAGTTTGTCCACAAACAGATTTATGGAAGGAGCTACAATCTGAGGAGGATGTTTCCCTCACCCGCTTCTACAACCTTACCAAAAAGTACCTTCGCATTGAAAATTCCGTGGTGGTGCTCAACCGCCATGACCCCGGTCCTTCGGGCAGTTCTCCCAATCGGGGGGAGAATAGGAGGGCAAATTGCAGATGGGCTAATGACGATCAGCGGAAAGGAAAGAAGCAGCAATATGAGCCCAAGAAATCTTACGCCCTAGTTTCTCGTCGTGATTGCGACTAGAGTTAGTACACCCATCTGAATGCTTTATCTCGCCTATCCTTAATAAGTCAGAGGAGGTCGGTCTACTCGGAGAGCTGGAACCCATGAAAAATCCCTCTTTAGCCAGAAACAATAAAAAATACTATCGCTATCACTGGGATAATGAGTACCACACCGATGAGTGTCAGGTCCTCAAGCAAGCAATTGAGGACCTCATTAAGTAGGGGCACTTCAAAAAGTACGTTGATGACTCTGCTGCCGTTCGGGAGAAAAATCAAGAGGAACCAGGCAAGAAGTGTCGTGGTTCTAAGGGTCTCTGCAGTGTAGGGATCATCTTTGGGGGACCACACATCGCGGGAAATTTGCGAGGTGCCCATGAAAGGTACGCTCGCGTTGCCCGTCATGACCTCATAAATGTGATGAGTACGACGCCGTAACCAACAAAGGTTCACAGAGAGGAGGAAATCACCTTCTCTGAGAAAGACGTAGTACGATTGCATCATCCCCATGACGATGCTCTCGTCATCACGCTCGAAATAGGGTGGTGCGAGGTTCACCGAATGTTGGTGGATAACGGAAGCGCCGTGAACATCTTGTTCCAGTGAGCTTTTGAAAGGATGAAACTGGATGAGGCCGATCTAAAGCCTACCTCCATCCCTTTATATAGTTTCACCGAGGATCACCTGATCCCTAGAGGGACGATCTCACTCCCGGTCATATTGGGTGACATTAATGAGATGACTAAAATTACTGAGTTCTTAGTGGTGGACTATCCGTCCACTTTTAATGCCATCCGGAGATGACCTCTACTTAGAAACTTCAAAACAGTCACCTCGATCTACCATCTAAAAATGAAGTACCCCACCCCCATGGGGATAGGGGAAGTAAGCGGATCTTAACGCGTATCTCGCGACTGCTATATAAAGGCAGTGCAGATGGCGTGCAAGGGAAAAGGCAGTCCACTTAGCATCTCTAAACAGATAATGGCGATCAGTCGGATCGAACCACAGCTTGGTCCAACTAAGGATAACATGATCCTCGTATCTAGGAATGCCCTTCCAGTGGGCCGATTGAGGACCTATCTGAAGTGCCAGTCGATCAGAGCGAGCCGAGCTGAGTGTTGAGAATTGGAAGTAATCTCAACCCCCAGCTCGCCAACCACCTGACCAGCTTCCTTAGGGAAAATATCAACGTCTTTGCATGAACATATGCCGACATGGTTGGGATCAGCCGGAATATCATTTGCCATGCTCTGAATATTGATAGTGAGGTCAGACCGATCCGCCAGAAGAGAAGAGCAATGGATTCGAAGCGATATGTTGCCTTGAAAGTTGAGGTAGATAGTCTCCCCCTAAATGGATCCATCCGGGAAGCACTCTACCCGAGCTGGGTTGCCAACCCGATTTTGGTAAAGAAGCCCAACGGCAAATGGCGAACCTGTATTGACTTCACCAACCTTAACAAAACATGTCCGAAAGACAACTTTCCTTTGCCAAGAATCGACCAGCTTGTTGATGCCACCTCTGGGCATGAGCTGTTGAGTTTTACGGATGCCTACTCAGGATACAACCAGATTTTGATGTACGTACCGAATGAAGAGCATACTTCCTTTGTCATAGATTGGGGGTTGTATTGCTACAAGGTTATGCCCTTCGACTTAAAGAACGCGGGGGCAACTTACCAGTGATTGGTTAACCAGATGTTTTCTAAGTAGATAAAAAAATCAATGGAAGTCTATGTTGATGACATGCTGGTCAAATTGCATGTAGCTTTAGATCACATAGCACATCTCGCTGAGATGTTTGGTATACTCCGGAGGTACAGAATGAAGCTCAATCCTCTCAAGTGTTCATTTGGAGTATCGTTGGGAAAATTTATGGGGTACATGGTTAACCAGAGAGGAATAGAGATCAACCTTGAAAAAATCTAAGTTCTCTTCGATATGAAAAGCCGACCAATCGAAAGCAGGTTTAGAGTCTCAACGGGTGAATAGCAACACTCAATCGCTTCATATCAAAGGCAACAGATCACTGCTTGCCGTTCTTTAATATACTTAGGTCCAACAAGAAGTTCGAATGGACTCCCAAGTACGAACAGGCATTCCAGAACATTAAAGAGCACCTCGGAAAGCCACCTCTTCTGTCCAAGCCTCTTTCTCAAGAAATTCTCCTTCTGTATCTGTCCTTCTCTCAGTATGCTGTCAGTACAGGTCTAATCCGAGAGGAAGAAAGGGTCCAATGGCTAGTATATTACGCGAGCAAGCGTCTGCTGGACGTCGAGATGCGGTATCTAGAAATGGAGCGATTAGCCTATGCCTTGTTGATCACCTTCAAGAAGTTGCTACCTTATTTCCACGCCCACACGATCCATGTGTTGACCAACTATCCGCTCAAGCAAGTCCTTCGAAAACCAAAAGCCTCGGGTAAGTTGCTTAAGTGGGCCGTGGAACTAAGTCAGTTTGATCTGCAGTACAAACCGAAAGCAAGCATCAAAGGGTAGGCTGTTGCCGATTTCATCTTGAAATTCTCATATCAACTGGTTAAGGAATCCGAGTAATAGGTCGGCAAAGTCACCCAGGAAACCGTTTAGAATCTGTCAACCTGGAGCCTCTATGTCGATTGATCCTCGAACAGGAAAGGGCCAGGGCATGCCTTCTCCTCCTTAGTCCTGAAGGGACTTGCATTTATCGCATTCTTCGATTTGGATTCAAAGCGACCACCAATGAGGTTGAATATAAAACTCTGCTTGCTAGGCTGTGGTTGGCAAGAGAAATTGGATCAACCGTGATCAGCATTCACAATGACTCCATGCTAGTTGTTAACCAAATTTTGGGGGAATATCAAGCCAAAGAGGAAAACATGATTAGTTATCTGAAGAAAGCTAAGGCCGCACTTGAGCCATTTAAGCACTTCACGATCACGCAGATCCATAGGGATAGTAACTCTGTCATGGATGCCTTGGCAAAGATAGCTCCGTCCTTGGATTTAGATGCCCTAGAGAGTATTCCTGTTCGGTTTATAGAGATCCCTAGTATCAGCTCGCCCGAATAGGCCGTGTATGTGACCGAGCCAGTTTCTTGGATGACCCCAATCATTCAGTATCTCTGAGATGGGACCTTGCCCAATGACAAGATCGAGGCAAGAACCATACAAACTAGAGTTGCTTGTTACACACTTATAGGAGATCAATTGTACAAGTGAGGGTTTAGTGCCCCTCTTCTCCGATGTGTAATCGATGAAGAAGCAGACTATATCATGAGGGAGATACATGAAAGGATCTGTGGTAATCATATGGCCGCGCGATCTCTCGCCAACAAAGTTGTTCGTCAAGGGTATTACTGGCCCCTACTCCAAGAGGATACCTTCAACTTTGTGAAATAGTGTGACAAACGCTAGCGGTTCGCGAACATACCGCAAGCTCTTTCCCACCAACTGATAACCATGACCTGCCCCTAGCCATTCTCTATGTGGGGAATCAATCTTATTAGACCTATGCTAGTTGGAAGGGGAGGGGTCAAGTATGCGGTGGTTACAGTGGATTACTTCACCAAGTGGGCCGAGGCCGAACCTTTGGCCTTGATCACCACCATGAAGCTCAATGACTTTGTCTTAAAAAACATAGTGTGCCGCTATGGGAAGTAGTTCAATAACGAGGAATTCAGGTAGTTTTGCGATGAGCTAGGAATCCATAAAAAGTTTGCATCAGTCGCAAAACCGCAAGCAAATGGCCAGGTTGAAGCTATCAACAAGACCATTAAGCATACTCTGAAAGCCAAACTTTGCGTTGCCAAGGATAATTAGGCCGATGACCTCCCTGAAGTCCTATGGGCATACAGGACAACTCCGAGAATCTCTACTTCAGAAACACCATTTTTGCTAGCATATAGCTGCGAGGCGATAATCCCTGTGGAGGTAAGAACTGGTTCACTTTAAAGGGACCTATTCAACGAGACACAAATGAAGCGCTTATGCGTGCAAGTCTGGATTTAGTTGAAGAACACCGCAGCAAGGCTCAGCTAAGGATAGTAGCCTACCAACAGTGCGCGAAAAGGTTCTTCAACTCTAAGGTTAGAAGAAGAGACTTCCAGGTTGGCGACCTTGTTCTGAAAGAAGTCCTTCTTGGTATAAGAGAATCTAGTGCGGAGTATTAGGGCCGAATTGGGAAGGCCCATACCGCATCGTTAAAGTGATAAGACTGGGGACTTATCACCTTAAAAAGTTGAACGGTTCCAAAGTACCGCGAGCTTGGAACGTTGAACATCTTTGCCCCTATTATCAATTCCGAACTCATTTCTTCCAATTTTCTTGTAAGGACTTACTTTTTCAAGCCTTGTAAATAAGATAAGCTCTTTTGTAATATCGTTTCCTGCATGTGTACCTTTCTGTTTGCACCAAAAATCATTTGTACAAATACTACTGTAAATAGTTACAAAGCGACCTTGTGTCCACATGCATAATATTTGTGAGGTACAAAAAATTATAAGTGCTCATGAATGGATGAGGAAACGATCTCTTTATTTATTTGTAAAATAAAAATAAGTACATATTTGTGAGCATAGAAACAGTAGTAAAAAGCAGAAGCCATCACTGGCCATCATCCCAAGCCCCGGAGGTGCGACCTCAGTATCCACAGGTTGGTCGTCAAACACTTAGTCGGCTGTTGGTTCCTTCAGGACATACTCCGGATGCTCATCTTCTGGATCAGGCCCCTGACATTCCTCCTCCCCATCGGCCTGCTCCATGGAAGCGAGGATCCTCTGCCAGTCGTCCGGGAGGTCAGTGAAGTCTATGTTGGGATTCTTTGGCTGAAGGGTATATATGGACTAGATCGACTAGTCGGCAGCCTTGCTCTTAATCTCCAGCTCTTGTTGCTTCATCTCTTCCGTTAGCGAAGCAACATGACCCTAGGAGAATTGGAGTTCAGCCTTAAGTGCCCACCTCTGCTTTTTGGTGGCTTCCCATAGCTGCGCCCTGTCTTGCTCTGCTCGCAAGGCCAGCTCAGAGTTCGCTTATAACTCCAGCTCTTTCTCGCCAGCCTCCTTGGTGAGTCTGGCCACTGTCCTTTGGAGCTCTTTAATTTCCTCTCCTCTTTTCTCCAGCTCGGCCTTCTGGAAATCCACCATGCGAAGCGCAGCGTTCCTCTCAGACAAATATTGGTTCGTCTGAATGGTGATAGGTTCTTCTCTACTTGTGCGGCTTTTAAGTCCCGCTTAAGCCATACGTTCTCTTCTCTCAGCTCGACTAGCCCCTCAATAGCCCCCAACTGAGTCTTCTGCTAGGCCAGGTGCATGGCGAGTAGGGACTGCAAAGCGAAAAGAACAAAGGATTAAATTCTTTTCCATTAAAAAGTAAGGAAATGTAAGAAAGTCCTTGACGAGGACAAACCATTTTACCTGGCTTTGATGTTGGAAGGCCAAGGTCATCAGATCCTGCTCGAATATCTCTGCGAGCTGGCACTCCAGCAAGGTAAACATCACCAGCTGCAAATGCTCTGGGAATTGCCCCATGGAGTCTAGCACGGGAGTGCCCATTTCGACGGTAGGGGCACCTTACCCACCGGTTCCTTGCTCGCTCTCCTCCCGAGATCCGCGACCTCCCTTTGCCCCATTGGTAGATGGGGCAATGGTGATGTCGGTCGTCCTCTTGCCCCCCCCCCCCCCTGAGCGGAAGGCTTGGTAAGGCTGTGACTTCCCGGGCTGAATGCCCAAGCCTTCCGGTTCGAACTTTGACTCCTTGGCCCGAAGCTGTTTTCTCTTTTTTGACTTCTAGGCCATCGTCTTCTGCTTAGGACGAGCAGCCGTAGGTTGTGGGCACCCGCTAGTCGAATCGGTGCACCCATCAATGTCCCTCCAACGGGGGGACCGCTTGGAGCCACCCTAGCTAATCTTGTGGCACCGACCCGCAGAAAGGAGAACTCCCTAGCTCTCAACGACTTGGGTACCTTGGGTGGCATGGTCGCTGCATGCAAACATCGTTAGCAAAATAGTTCACCCCATGCAAATAACAAAGTTGGCTAAAGTTACGGATACTTACTTGGTAAGGTTTCTAAGGTCGTTTCAAGGTTGAAAAACCAGTATTTTCGTAGGTTCACGGTTGTCACGAGCAGCCTCGCGTCGCGACTCTATTTGGGTAGAAAACCGAAGGTAGTTATTCTGTTGAAATTGACGAGAGCCGCTAACCTAGTCGTCTTGTTTACTGCGAAGAAACAGAGAAAACTCGTTAGCAAAGATTAAAAGAAAGAAAATTCGCCAAGAAAAATAAAGGAAGACCTACTCGGCTCCCTAAATTGGCAAATGCCATCATAGTGAAAAAGGAAAAACTTCGTCTCATCCGCCCCAACATTGTTGGGGTAACTGTGTATTCCTCCCTCGATCGTAGATCGCTTCGAGAAGTAAAAAGAGTCCTTGTCCTTACTCTTCTTCAAATAGTATGAGCAGCTGAGCTCTAGCGCGGTCAGCTCGCCTAGACCGTTCTTGTCGCATGGGATATACATAGTCACTACTATCATATACGCATTTGGCATCAACTGTAACGACGCAACCCCAAAGTGATCGAGGATCGACCTTATGAAAAGGTGGAAAGGAATCAGCAATTCACACTTAAAAATGTTCTCGGAGATCATAGCCATTCCTTCCAACGGATTTCGAGCTGTATGCATCCTCTGCTGATAGACATCTACGCTAAGTGCATATTGGTCTACCGCCTTTTGAATCTCCTCTACTGTGGCTATTGATAGGATTTCTTGTGAGGGACCCACTAGGGCATCCTACACCGGCAAGCTCGTTCCCTCATCTGTCCTGATCGCTGAAGAGTCCATTTCTTCTGCAATATGAAAAAGAGCGACATACAGGAATTACTCAGTCGTCGTACAGAATTTCGTACGATGACATGGAAGAAAAGGTACACACTATCTTCCTTAAACCCTAGAAAAACCTTAAAAATCCTTGGGGACCACCCCCAAAGGCTCAAACCCTAGAGGAAAGTCACTTCTCCGATTAACCACCAGCAAACACCCACCATTATCACATGGTTATCATGAAAACCAAAAAGAAAAAGGAAAGTAATGAAAGAATCATCTTTACCTCTTGAGTATGAAGATGAAACTTCCTATTGTGAACGTCAAGTGCGCACCAATCTGGGAGGTGAAAAATCTGGTCTCACGAAAGCTTCTTGCTCTTCCTGAAAAAGTGATTATTTTGACATTGCTTGAGGCGAGCCTAGGATTTTATAGTGAAGGAAGTGGCGCTTGGTTTTCCCCAAGTCAATCAACGTTTGAACGAAAATTATCTCTTGCCGTTGATCGCGACCACGTGTCATCAATCAACGGGGAAGAGTAATCGCCACTCTTCAAGAAATCAAATCGTCGCTTCCTTCCTTTGAAAAAATCGAGCGACGGCTCGTTTCCCTCCTCCACATTAAATGCGCACTCATCCGCATTTAATGTTCTGATAAGGAATGTCGTTTCAGCATGACTTACATTTAATGCGCATGGTTGGCACTTATTGCGCATAGGACACGTCTGTCAGAGCAAAAGGTGTTTCATTAATGTATTAGCTACCAAAGCGCAACAGATAACATCTGAAGAGGTCGTTAGGTAAAACACTATTTGTCGCATCTGTTGCGAAGCGATGTGACTCCTTGCCTTCAGCAAAAAATATGCTAAGTATAACTAGGTCGTGAACCTCGGTCAAGATAAGAGCTCTATCAATATGGCACTGAATAAGGTCTGGTCCAGGTCGTAGGCCTTGCAGAAGAAGAGTATTTCAGGTCGCCTATATAGGAATGTCTTGCGACCTCCTTGTAGCCAGGTCGGATCGATCGGGCGTCATTCGACACATATCAAATCAAAGGCATAATGGTGTAGTTCTCAAGGTTCGATTCTCAAACCTTAAAAACTAGGGGACTTCTGTTATGCTTGGAAAAGTAGGGCTGACGCAGCAGCCTTGTCAACGCGGGTGGTCAGAGCTTAGGAAAGATCTGCAACAGCTCAGATGCGGCCACGTTGCGTGATGACGTGAGCAGCATGCTCCTGCCAGTGTAATAGGTGTATGCTAGGTTGGCAAATGATTGGAAATGATCCACGTGTCCAATCCCTGCACAAGTCAAGGAAATCACGCGGGCAGGTGAGCAATGGGACGCAAAAATGGATTTGCACGACATCTACCCCACTCGCAGATTTAGTAATCATTACCTTGGTTCATCCCACTACAAATAGAGGACTTCTCTCCCATTTGTGGGATTGGCTAATTTCTCTCTAGAAAAGCTTACTCTCTCTCTCTCCTTCTTGTATTCTCAAAGCTAAAACTCAGCTTGCTAAACGCGACCTGACTATACTCATTAATATAATATCAGTGGACGTAGGATTCGCCTTGTGAGCATCTGAACCACTTTAAACGTTGTTCTTCTCTCTTTATTCAATTAAACATTTCCATAATCACGTGTGACTTCTGAGCCCGCTCAACATTTCTCACGTGCAAATAGTTGGTGTCAAAATCCAAGCATCAATACTATTCAATGTTGCCACTGTTATAGAAGAGAAGCAACTCAAAAAATGAGAAGAATGAAGTGAGTGACAGAGTCTGAATGTGAAGCATCTTTCAGAGTTAAAATAATAAAAAGAACATAAATAAAATTTTACTTTAGAAGCAGACCTTCACGAGGAGCTATAGTAGCTTGAGCTTGAGTTTGAGCTACATCAAGTACAAGAATGTCCCAAGAAAATGTAACTGACATACAAGCAAACAATTGCTGAAACTAAAGCGGCTGATTTCATCAACATCATCATTACATGTATAAGCCAATATTACTCTTATTTAATATTTGTTTCTTCAAGAATAATAATGTGTAATTATAACTTGATTAACAGCTCTAATGCTATGTCGTTATTATCCCAGTTAGTAAATTCACGAATTATACATCCAGTCGTATAATTCACGTATTATTTACAAACAGCCGTATTTTATTAGCTTAGCCGTATTATTCGCGAATTATATGCCTCAGCTGTATTGTTCGTGAATTATTCCCATATTCGAATTTTTTCTGAAATTTTACAAACGTATTTTTCACCATTTGCTGTATCATACCTGTAAAATTCCCGTACCCTTTTTTTGCCGTACCTTTATTTACTAACTAGGGTGAGTTTTTGTTATAGACAATAATTTAAATCTTGGTTATATCATTTATTTATTTTATTTCTTTGGAACTCTAGTTCGATTTTGAATTTTGGTTTTGTTATGTGTTTGATTTGAGACTATAATTGAATCTTGGCTATATATTGCGTTTGAGTTTGAAGACTATAATTGAATCTCAATTATATATTGTGTTATATTATTAGGTCTAATGGATATTGGTTAATTGAATACTTTGCATTTGAAATGTTATATTGATTATAACCAGGTGGTCCATGAAAAGTGCAAAAACTAGGATCGATATTGTTGTATTTTTCAAAACGTATTATTAACAATGTGCCATATTAAACCTGTATATACGCGTACCATATTTTTCCTATATTCGAATTTTATGACTTAATTTTTACAAACATATTTTTTACCATTTACCATATCATACCCATAAAATTCTTATATCCTTTTTTTGTTGTAGCCATATTTACTAACTAGGGTTATTATAAGACTTGTTCTTTGTCCCAGCTGAGACTTCACTAGCCAATAATAGTTGACCCTGTCTTCAATAAGGAAATATATTATCAATCTTTGATTCTTTTGGCTATTTTTTTTCCCTTCTTATTCCCATAATCAAAAAGCAATTACTTGACTCTATATTTATATATTTAAAATTAATAATTAAATTACACCATTTTTACCTTCTTTGAAATAATGAAAAGTTGTTAGACCCAGCTGCTCAATCCATTTAGGAAGTTATAAATGGAGTAATATTTTAATATATTATTAATTTCTAGGCTTTTTAATTGCTTTTTAGATGACTCATTCTGGAAGAAGCAATTTGGTGGGTGCCAAAAAAAAATTACACTAAAATATAAAATAACCCATTCTATTTATTAAAGATAGTAATCCTTGATTACACATGTTAGGTTGAAATAGTGGCTGTTTACTTTACATCAAAATAGATCTTTATTATTTTGAATAACCCATAAATATAAAAGTTTGTGTTAATAATTGATTTTTAAATCAAAATTTACCTTTAATTAATACTAATATTGTGGGATAAAAAAATAATAATAATTGATTCTAAATTAATAATTTACTTCCCTAAATTATTGTCCTGCAAGAGGGAGGAATGTGGGCCATGAAGTGACAAATTCTTAGACAGTTTTAATATATCATAAATGTATTAATTCAATAAAAAAAGTTCATATATGTAATTTTTTTTTTCATAAAATCCAATTATTATAGTAGCTAATTGGAGAACAAATTACAAGACCTTTTTAAAAGAAAGTAATTGTTGGTGGGGAAATAATATAAATCTATTAATATTTTCTTTATTTACAATGAAAAATTACTTTTATAAAAATGATGTGATATTATTCTTACAGTATCCATTATAATCTCTCTCGCTCACTTTTTTTTTTTTAAACAATAACCACTATTTTTTTAATAAATAAAATAGACTATAATCTCTTTAATATGTTACTAATTTTCACTTATTTCAAGTCTTTATATGAAACTGGTTTCCCAATTAGTATTCTTCACAAAAATAAAATAAACTAAAAAATTAGAATATAAATGGTACATTCTATAGTTCATAATATAAAGTAGCGAGGAATTTCTATATTTTCTCTAAAACGGCATAAAAACATATTTTTATTTTCTCAAATCATGTTTTTTCCCCTAATGATTTTTTAAATGTTTTTAAAATTTTAAAATTACAGATTATTTTAAATTTTATACTTCATAAAATTTAAATTTAAAGAGTTTATGATCTATATAATTTCGTAAAAAATGTATACATATTTCTAGTCTCTTAGAAATCAAGACTTTAGATCCATAGTCTTATCTCATGTGATACACATATGCCGTAATAAAGGTTGTAGACTTTTGAATCAATTAGTGGCTATTTTGTCTTATCAATTCAACAAAAATATAATAAATAAATAAGCTTTTTTGTTGATCATTTTATTTTATTTAGAAAACATGCTCAAATACATTTTACACAACAAGATAATAATATTTTTCTTAAAAGATGTATAAAAGTAACCCAAATTTTCAACTCAAGTACTTTAATTTGTTGAAGTCTTAAAGTGGTGAGAAAGTAATTAGCCTAATTAATTTAACCTTAAAGCCATTACTTTCACTCTATATTTAAATTTTAATTGTTAAAATTTCCAACATTATTAATAGTTAAATTCACTTTTTTCTTTCTTTGGAATAATGCATGGAAAGTTGTTGGATGCAACCCATATAAGAAGTTATAAGTGGAAATAATATCTTAATATATTGTTTCATTTCTGGTATTTTTTTAATTGTTTTTCTGTTTACTTATTTTGGAAAAATGTAATTTTTTTTTTTGGATAAACCCAGTAATTAAATAAAAAAGAAAAAAATTACAACCTTAGAAGGGGAGCCCTTCCCCCAAAAGAGCCTTGGACAAACCCAAGGATCCAACTAACAAGAACAAAGGCCATAACATAGGAAAAACAATCCTCTACAAGCTAAGCCGTATCAAAAAGAAAGCCTTGACAAAAGCCCTTAAACTAACTACACTACATTTTCATATAAAGAAATGTTGCAAGCCCAAAAGCCTAAATAAACCCTCCAGCAAAAGTGACACAAGCCTAAGGACTTCACACATTGGTTAAAAAATAACAGGCCCAAGAATGCACAACCCAAGTGATGAAAATAAATAGAATAAAATTATATAGAATAAGTGAAGTTGTTGGATTCAACACATATAACAAGTTCTAAGTAGAGACAAAATATTATTATACGGTTGGATTTTTTTGTCCTCTGTAATTTTTTTAGAGTTTACAAGTTATGAAAGAGGCAATTTAGTGGTATTGATATTTTTTTAGATAAATCCAATGGTATTTGTTAGAGTCTCATATTTACTAGACACGTTCAAGCCTACTGGGTTATAAGAGGAGTTAATCCTCTCATTCAAGAGGGCCTTATTGGGTAAGGAGTTAGACCCATCTCAAATTCTATCATGGTATTAGAGCTAGGTCCAGTTCAATTGAGTGCTTGACTAACGGGTGAGGAGCCAGCAACTACGTCTATCAACAGGCATGACCCAACATATGAGCTTGACCGTAAGGAGTTAGAGCGAGCAACTACCTCCATCAACAAGCATGACCCAACATATAAGCTTGACCTTGAGGGATTAGACATGCTCAAGCCTACTGGTTTATAAGAGGAGTAATCCTCCAATTCAACAAGACTTTATTGGTTGAGGAGTCAAACCCATCTTAAATTCTATCAGTGTTTAAGTATAGCCCTAAGAAAATTTACATAAGGACGTCTTAAGTTGTGATAGAATATTATTATTATGTAATCGCTCATCCATTAATGAAACTCCATTTTCGTCCAATTTGGTCAAATTGTGTAATAAATATGTTCCAAGCAAGCAACAACCTTAAATAAAGCTATAGAAAATTACCTTAAATTTTGGATAATTATTTTCATAAGCTTTGAATCAAATATTGTTCTAGTATTATTTAGGTTCAAAATAAGGAATTGCAATCAAATTACAAATCAACGGATCCCGGAACACCAGTAATAATTTACCAAGAACATGTGAAGTGTCATTGAGTTCATTGCAGAAAGAGCTTTTCAGCCATCCAAGGTTTAACTCTTTCAAGAATGGAAATGAGCAGCCCAATTATAAAAAGATTAGGGAAATCAATTAAGAAAATCATGACTAACAACAACAAGGCTAGTTAGTAATAACCAAACATACCTCATAGAGACGTTTAGAATTGCTTCATCTCATAAGTATCACTATAACCAAACCAATACCCAATGCATCCTTCATTTGACTCAGCTGCAACTCCATCAACTATTAACACCAAATACAAACGATACTCATAAGAACATCACATACACCAAATATTCCTCTCTCCAATAACCGTTGTCGTGAGGCTCCAGATTCACTATGAATAGTTGTTATCAAATTTCCTAACAATTGACTCTACAAACCAGTTAACATAGTGGACATAAATTGCAAAACAAAACAAAACAAAACAATATATACATGCATACATACAAGTTCATATAAAACAATTCAGTTATTCCTAAAAATGAAATCTGCAGACTAGGCATATAGAAATTTCAAAACAATCACTATTCCTTAAATAAAACAAATACAAAACCAAATGTTCCCATCACTCACAAGGCACTGATAATTTAACAAAATCATCCTCCGCTAGAAAAATAAAATGTCAAACATTCCCACAAAATAAAATTCAACAAAGTTTACGTGTACCTCAATTAATCTTTAAGATCCATTGAACACCCTACAAGTCTAATGGGCCACGTAAATCACAAATGTGGTAGGTGACCACTTTGTGTGGCTCAAATACAAGATCTTTGGATAACCCGCAATCTTACCATCAGGTCGCAAGCCAAGTGGTCGCTCCACTAATTGTTTGCTGACATGCAAATTTATAATCTATAGTTTGTATATCTACACAAATGGTTCCTAGAATCTACCATCTATCGTTTGTCATCTACTGAATGACTTCTAGAATCTATAATTCACACAAATCTGTACTATCTTGTCTTGTGAAAACTTACATTTAGAACACAATCAATACAGGGTTACTTTACCTTTTTTTACTTTTCATGATCGATTTGCTAAACTAAAGAAAAAGAAAAAAGAAATAGCATTGAAATCCATTTTTATTGACCAATCAGAATTGTCTCCTAAGATCTATAATTGTCTTAAAAAGTCCAATATACATACATTATTTGACCTTTTGAATAACAGTCAAGAAGACCTTTTGAAAATAGAACATTTTCGCATATAAGATGTAAAACAGATATTGGACATTCTAGAAAATAAATAAAAAAGCATTTCACAATTGATTTACTGAAAAGAAAAATCAAATAAGTTTTAAATCAATTGAATTTATTTCATTTTTTTTCTTTTTTCTTTTTTTCTAAAGAATAAAAAAAAATAGAAAAACTGAAACGATTTGCACCTTTAGCACAATTTAGATATTTGGACCGGAATTTAATTGAATAGAAGTATCCAGAGAGAATTCACTTTGACTTTGAAGCGATTACATAGAATCTATCTATCTAAAATATGACATTTGTCTTTTTGACAATGATGTATAAATCTGTTTGTACTAAATGGTTGCCATAATCTGTCACCCACATAGATCTAAACTTTCTTATCATATATTTGATTTGTTAATGGTCCTAGAATCTATCGATCTGAAATGTACCTTTTATATCGACAGAATTATCATATGCTATTTTACGTACCTGGTACTAACAAACTTAAGTTGCTAATGTGTTTTTCACTTATTGGTCGAACACATATATACCCCTTTTATAGAAGATTTTCACAAAAGAAAAAATAAGAAGAGAATAAAATATATTTCACATTGTTGGTAATTAAAAAAAAAAAAAAGTGATTGTAAGTTGTAACGCATACACTTTCTTAGATGCTTTCAGCTTTTGCATATTGGCATCATATGGTATATCCCATTATTATGTGTCCTGCTCTACTTAATTCTTCTTTCCATTTTTAGCCTCCAATAATACCCTAAATGACGCTTGTATCCTATTTTCCCAACATTCCGATTTTACCCCTACACCACTTCTCTACATTACCAAACAAACACCACCGATTCCCCTTAATTACCATTCCGTCAAAAATCTGAACTTAATTTCGGAAATTTTTTTTTTTTTTCATTTAACGTAATTTAATATTGATTTAATCGTTAAACTCGACTCAAATAAAATATTATTACAGAAAAAAGAATTATGTGAAGATTTATCCTTTAATAAGAAACTGGAAATTAGTTGATTATTTATCCTATTCCTTTTCTATCATTCTTTTCGATCACCTAACAGAAAATTTTCTCAACAGCCAAACAGCATCTGGAGCTAGTAGTAGCACAGAAAAATCGCAGTTTACTCAGAACAAACAAAATAAAAAAAGAGGGCAAAATAGGCAAGTATTGATTTACATTTTAATTTCTCCCTTAATTGTTGCTGAGTTTCAGTTCCCTTTACATAGACAACCTTCAACAACAACAATACATTATTTTAAGCGGACCATATTTTTATTAGTGAGTAGAAAATGTAACATCCTTAAATTTGAAGTTTTAAATTTGATTTAGGAGGTGATCTTGATTGTTTTTTTTTTTTTTTTTAGAAGTGATTTGAATTTAAAGTTTGAAAACATTTTAAGGGGATGTTTAATTAGTATTCCTGACTTGTTTGAAAAGACAAAATCTGGTTGAGTGAATGGACTATCAGCAAATGTCGGTTGCAGAAACGTGGTAAATAGGGCTAAGCTTATAGAATAGTTGGGCACCTTTCCTTTCAAATCAAAGAGTATACATAAGAAAAGCTTCAATAACTCACACTTCAATCAAGCAAAAAATATTAATTTGTTATCTAATAATGTCACAAAGAAGTCCTTTATTTCAATTCCTAGTGAAGTTTTACAGCCCGTGCTTGTTCAAGAAGAAGTAATTCAAAATCAATTTCCATTTCATGGTGAAGATTCAGTCTTGTGCTTGTTGAGCAAGAAGTAATTCAAAATCTATTCCGTATATTTTTTACTAGAGTTTTTTGGTCTTAAATTTTTTAACATTGTGAATAACAGTTGTGTTTTACTAACATGAAATAAAACTGGAATCCGAAGTAAAAGCCATCTAATGGAACAGGGCTTCACTAGCACTTATTTCTGGAGTTTTATCCGCCGTACTTAATCTTGTTGAGGAGATGTGATGGCTAGTATCTTCACATTCTTCATTTATAGCATCACTAACAAAGGTGGTCACATCATCAAATGCCATTCAGTCAAGTATCCAGGTTTAGAATTTACTGTACTCACTTCCACATCTCCATGAAGCATAGCAATCACGTGGGACATTGATGGCCTCGACGTGGGCAATGTTTGAGTACACAAAAGAGCTACTCCTATTATGCCTTTTACTTCTTCCTCATAGAATTTAGACAGTTTTGAGTCCACTCGTTCAAGTTGGCGGTTGTTCTTGTATAGATGCGAAGCTTGGGAATTAAGTAGGAAAGATAGAAGTTGTTATATATGAGTGATTGGATTAGGAGGAGAAGTAGAAAATAAAAGTGGAAAGGGTATATATATGCAGATCAAGTTTGGCCTCATTTGGTTCTTTCAAATTTGTTTACCAAGTACTAGAAATAGTAAAAGGAGAAAAAATTGGTACATCAACGTCATTCATACCCAATCAAGAAGGTACTTCTTCTCTTCTTCCAAGCTTGAATCCAAGTTTGGCCTCCCACTAACAACCTCTAGAATCACAACGCCAAAGGCAAACACACCAATCTTCTCTGTAAGATATCCACGCATGGCATACTCTGGTGCAAGATATCCACTACATCAATACAATTGAGGCAAAATTCATTTCAGTAATCTAATGAATGAAAAAACATAATATTTTAATAAATTTTAGGTGCTAATCAAAAGTCTTACAATGTCCCTGCAACATGAGTGCTTATGTGACTCTTCTTATCATCATAAAGTTTGGCCAAACCAAAATCTGATATTTTAGGGATGAGATTACCAATAAGCAGAATATTACTGGATTTCATGTCTCGTTGTATAACTCAAAGCCTCGATTCCTCATGAAGATAAGATAGACCTCTTGCTAGTCTTAAACAAATATCATAATGCGTTGACTAGTCAAGGTCCGAACTTCCTTTTTCTGCTTTGCAAAAGTCACAAAAGTTTAAACTGTTATTAACATAACAAATAATGCTAGGACTCCCAAGAAAAACTTAGTACTACATATATGTTATTCGCATACCAAATAATGCTTTATCAAGACTGTTGTTTTCCAGATATTCATAAACAAGCATTCGTTGTGCTCTCTCATAACAACATCCATGAAGTTTTACTAGGTTACGGTGTTGCACGACAGATATGGTAGCAATTTCTGCAGCAAACTGGCTCTTCCATTGGTTGGATGCTACAGATAATTGCTTCACAGTATCACTCTTCCATCACTGAGAATTCCCAATTGTGTAAAATGTTCAACTTGGAATGGTGAGAAAAATCAGTTAACAATTGATCAATTTTATATGATTATTATTGACCAAATACCAAATCCTGTCTTTATTTAATGAAACAAAGAGAATCAAGCTCAAAGATGACCCTATTATTTATGATATAAAGCCAAAAAGATTGTCTTTCAATTTAATCTAGGACAAAAAGTGATGCTGAAACCTGTATTTAGTTTGAGAAAAAACAGTTTATCTTAAGACACCAAATGTGCTCACCACTCATGCACCGAATAGAACAATGACTTACCTTATGAACCGGTCCATATCCTCCCTCTTCGAGCTTATTTGTGGAACTGAAGTCTTCTGTAGCAGTCATTAGTTCCACTAACTAAAAGTGTATGGTCTAACATCCATGTCGAGAAGCTCTGAAAATTCAATAACAAACTTAGCTTATTATCAGGAATGTTTGTCTAATCAAATACTTTAGTGGGGTTGTCAAGTCAAATATGTGAAAGTTTGGAAATAACAAATGCAATTGTCTAATTGTGGCATTGTAACGCAATTTTGTGCTTAAAGGGTAAGCAATTCGGTGAAAACTAAAACGACCAAGAGTTCCATATATTTCAAAAAGATGGCATAGTTATGTTCCCTTTAATTAACCTAGAATCCAAGTTCTTATTCTAGAATCCAAGTTCATATCTTGTAATTAATGCACTTAAGAACTTACTAATGGAACTTTGCTTTATGAATTAAACAAGCATTAGTAAAATACATTGTTCTTTTTTATGTACAAAAGCTTTCTTGCACATGAGCCAGAGTTTACTTGACAAGTTATGTAACTCACCTTCTTATTCAAACATTTTAGAACAATTAAGTTAGCATATGGTCGAGATGCTAACCTAAATAAAAGACTAGAACAGGATGCAAACTAACAATAGTATTTTCATAGCTAGTATATATGATAGATAAGATGTCAGTACGAAGATCTTTTGATTTACCATCATCAACAATCTGTGGCCTTTTCCTTCTTTGGACAACGAAGAAAGTTGCAAGTAACAGAAATACATCCCCAAAAGCAACAACAATCCCCACAATTAGGCCTGTTCTCTTGTTCTAACTTGGAGGTTTGAAATCTGTATCAAATCATAGTGTTTAACTTAATATCTTTATAATGCAACCAAATCAACCGAAATCTGTATCAAGCTTCGTAATTGACTCAATATCTTATATAATGCAAGGAAATCAACCTAAAAGTGGAAAAAGGACAAGCAGCTATTTATTGAACCTGGTACATATGGACCAATGTTAGGAATACAGCATGTCCTTTTGCCAACCCCAAAAAAGTGGATTTCCATGTAGTTTTCGGATACTTGAGTTGGATATTCTCTTTGAACTGCTCTTTTAAGGACTCCACCTGCTGCCCTTGTTATGTCAAAATCTTTTTTAACAAGATTTCCTTGGAATAAATAGATTTAAATGTTGAAACAAAAACCAATAACAGTTGAAAGGAAATATATTGGGAAACGTATTACATTTAAGGTCATTCGTCATGCTTTAACCTCAACATAAACCTATGTGATGTATAGGTAAGGCGTATTTGGCTAAAATAATCTGAATATGTAATACATACTTGAAGATATATATCGAAAACATGCCTCCCAAGACTTTTCCTTTCGGTAGTAGTGAAACTAGCTAATTCTGCAAATTGGAGAGTCACAGTGTACTTTCCATTTTGAAGGCCTAAACCATAGTATCTTAAAGATGAAGCAGAGATTCGAGCACTTCGGAAAAGTCTCAACTCTTGAGTATTTGTGACTATAGATGCGGAACCAATTTTATACTCTGCATTATAGTTCTCAATAAAGCATCCAACATTACTAACTCCCCATCTATTTGTGTCTGTCAAATAATATGCAGTTGGACCAAGAGGCTCATTGTCACTCTCATACACAATATCGTGAGATGTAATTGTTTGACCGACACACTTAATTGCAAAGCTCGAATCTGCATACCAATTAATGTAACCTCTTATCAAGGCAAACCATTAAGAATATGTATGTCTAAAAGTTTGATTTATAATATTTAATTAGTTGTGATCATATATTTCATATTAATCATTTTTTTTTTTTATTATTTTTAAAAGGGTTTTTTTATTGTTTTTTTATTAATTATTTTTTTTTTTTTTTTTTTTATTTAAAAATTTCAGTGAGGGTGACTAAGGAAATAATGAAGATAGGTAATATAGAGGAGGGGTTTAATTGCAAAGAAAAATGAAAAATCTTGGTGTCTTGTATCTTAGCCAAATAGAAAGAAAAAGAAAAGAAGATAAGCTTTCTCTTGTTCTTACAAAGAGTTAGGTACGGGTGAGAAGAAAATAAGGAAAAGAAGAGAATGAGGAGAAGGAAAGAAAAAGAGAAATAGTAGAAAAATTGGTTTGTTTTAAAATAGAGAGGCACACAAAAATTTATTAGAGTTGGACAATATTTAATTGGTTGGATTTAGGATTAACAATTGATATCAAAGTCGGTACGCGACTCAAATATGTAGGTGACGACCTCACGAGGATGTGAGGTCCATAAGGTAAAGAGTTTGTTTCATCCTCCATTGCTAGCAAATGAGTTTAGGATTCAATTTATAAGGCTTAGGTCCTTATAATTAAGTAGATGCATTTTGGGTGTTTGCCGGTTGTGTGAAGCCCGAAAGCAAATGCGTGCAAGCCTACATCCAAATGATTAAAGCCAGAGGATGATATCTACTTAGTTGGATCCTATTCAAAGCCATGAGGATAGGTAACTTTATGAAAATATATAATCCTTTGAACTTGTATGAATTGATGTATTTAATAAATATTGGTGTAGACAAAGATCACATGTTTGTTATGTATGTTGTGGGTTTATGAATGACAATTAGAAGTGTTTTTAACAGAATATTTAAATTTGGGATGGGTGTTACTCTACCTAAATTTTAACCCTAAACTCTCAAAACCACAAAATGGAGAAGTTGTACTTACAAATTCCAGAACCCTGATTGCAAGGAAAATTGCGTTGGAGACAGTGCAGCCCATACGGGAGAAAACTGAACGAAGGGGAGGAACATAGAAATCATGTTAGACAGCAGGAACTAACTAATAAAGAACCCATCTCCATAAGTTATTCATTATTATTCAATTTCAATATCGATATAGAAAGTCTCTAGCATTTTAACAAAACACAGAACAAGAGAATTACCTGTTGTAATTAGAACTTTCTAGGTTGAAGTTGTTGGCCACTAAGTTACTACACATTGCACCAATAGCATTGTGAATGTTAGTTTCATTATTGTGTGAATACTATACTGGAAAGTAGAAATTTATCTAAGAAAATGTGAAATGTATAGTAAAGATGTTAAATAAATTATGTGTTCCAAAAAGTTGAGGACGTGCAGTTGTAAATTTTGTTGTCGAATCCAAGAAGGCAGGTTGCCGAATAGATTATTGTAAGGTACATCTCTGGCAACATCAGGTGAGGAGAATGTTAACTACACAATACAGTTGGTTGCTACTATAAAATTCAGGCATTATTCAATCACACTGTTTTTACTCAACTTCCCAATTTTTTACCCAGGAACTCCACAAGTCTAAGTAATGTACATTAATCCAGGAGAAGTTATGCACTTGAAAGTCTAGATTAAGAATGCAAGTTTAGCCTTTTGCTAGAGTGACTTTGGCTACAAACTAGGGTTCTTGGAAAAACTCGACCTGTAACTACACCTTTTCAATTGGTGCAATTAGTTGAGCATTCTATTTTGGGAATGCCATAATGAGTTGATGCAAATATGGCGGAAGTACTTACATATTGAAAAGTTTTGGACTTTTCTCTGCAGGGAGGGTACCATTTAAGTGATTATTTCCAAGAAACCTGAATACAAAACTAGTAACTCATGTTTCACTATAATGAGTACACTATAGGAAGTAAAAGCCACGACAAATCAGAATTGGTAGGTGATGGAACTCCCTGTCAATTTCAACAAATCTAGCAACAAAACAGTATAAAAAGGCAAGATATGGCAGGCCAATTTTGGAACTAATTGATATTGTATTGATTGAATGGAAATGGTTTGTTAACAAGGAAAAATAATAGCAGTAAATAATTCAAAGAGAACTGATGTTTCCTTGCAGTTCGAGGAGTTGGTGACCTCCCTTAATGACCCTTTGAAAAATATGCCTATCCTTCCCTAAACTCCCCTCCCTTGATATACTAATACCTTAACTAAAATATTCCTCCCTCTAACAACTTGATTCCCTAACACATGAATATTTCTCAACCAACTCTCACTAGCACACATGCACACTCTCACACCCAATACCCTACTGCCCTCTTTATGCCCTTTATATTGATAGACTTTACTAATGGGAGGTCTCATCAGGAGGTTACAGGAAAGCCAATGAACTCAAACTGAAAAGCGAGATAGGAATCTGTCCACTTATATTGTTGAAACTCAGATCTCTGAAGAAACAATATTATAATTTACAATTATAAGATGAAGAAACTTGCTAACAACCAAAAAGTAATGGAGGTAAAAATAAAAGAGAGAACGGGAATAAATAACTTACAGATGATGCAAACTCTCGTTGTCACTAATGAGAGATGGAATTGAATCACAAATTCTGTTATTCCTTAGTACTCTACATCATCTGGAACCAACAGTTATGATCAAAAAAAGAAGAAAAAGAAAAACACAAAAGACATAGATGACGTAATTCAACACATGATATTACAACTTTGACAATGTTGCATTATAAGGTAGTTAAAGATTTAAAATTCCTTATAAATGCCAACGACGATGAGCTCCCATTTGATATATCACTTATTCTCCTACATTTTTATTTTTCATGGGATTAAGATTGTTAGCGTTGATCATTGAAATATTAAAACATGATCAATGAAATGTTGCTGGTGAACACTCACAAATCTGTCAGACTTGTTAGCTTGGAAAAGGATGACAGTATCGGCCCCTCAAAAGAGTTTCCTTGAAACCTGCTACAATAAAATGTATGACAAGAAAAAAAAGTGAAATTCTCAGTTAAAAAACTTTAACCTAAAATAACTAAAGAGTGATTTAGCAAAAAATAGAAAGGAAAAAAAAAAAAAAACTAAAATAGTTTTCTCACAATTGTTTCAGATTTGACCAGTTTCCTATAAAGTCAGGGATCCTTCCTGTAAGTTCAATGTCAAAAGCGCACCTGAGCACAATAATAAGAGTTTATTTAAGATCTGATGCAAGCCATTTTTTCATTAGTAGTTGGTTTGCTCACATTCTTTCCTTTAGGGAGAAAATTCTTCTGTATAATTTAAGATTAAAAAATTTCCAATTAGAAAATTAACATTCTATCACCCACTGCCTAACCGTTAAAAGGCTAAAATGGTAATTTCTTATATTTTAATATTTTCATTTCTACAAAAACATTCTGTCACCCACTGCCTAATCGATGCCACCACACCCTCTTGTTCATAGAAGGCCAATAGCAGCACCACCACCTAGCCACCACACCCTCAAGCCGAAGCTCCAACAAATTAAGGTTACCATTACTACAATCGAAAATCAAATGCGACCTGGATGGCTACGAAATGGAACTCACACTCACTTACCAACAATTCAATTTGGCTCTCGATCTCTTCCAGAAGCTAGCGAGCACCTAGACCTCCACCAGCTCCAAACCCTCTAAAAGCCATGGCCACCATCGCCACCGCCACCACCATCCCAAAACCTATCCCAATTATTCTCATAATCCTCATCTCCTCCACCCTAACCTCTGCAAAATCCAACCACTTCTCCAAAACCCTCTCTCTAAAATCCCTTGGCCTCAAAAAACAAAAGCTTAGCCATTTCCACTTCCACTTCCATGACATTGTCAGTGACAAATAACTTACCATCGTTTGCGTTGCCAAGGTCGCCATGACCAACAAATCTGCCACCCTCTTCAACTTAGATGCCAACAACACATAACTCAAATCAAGCAATTGGTTGTCTCAATCAAGCAACACCCACCCTCTTCGGCCTAGATGCCAATAACACATAGCTCAAATCAAGCGGTTGGCTGTCTCAATCAAGCAACACACAACTCAAATCAAGTAATCGACTGTCTCATTCAGATCCATTCAGGTGGGCATTCGGAGAGCAGTAGGCAACGTAGAGAGAAGACGAGGGTGCGACATCAGATTGTGAGGGTTCTCTCAATCCGATACTCGTGCAGTCGTGTGCTTGAGGGGGGGAGAGAAGAGCTTGGCTACTGGTTAGGGGGAGAAACAAGAGGTTGTGGTTGAGGGAGGGTGAGAGAAGAGGCAGAGGAGGAGGAGATGAAGAAGAAGAAGACAGGAAGAGGAGGGGGAGATGAAGAAGAAAGAAGATGGAAGGGCAGTTTGGTAATAGTATCCTCTGCATATGTGTCAACACACCCAACAATCACTAATGGTGTTACTTTACGGTGGGAACCTGAAATTTATGAAACGTGGGAATTCCCTATCGCTAAACCTTGGGTGGCGATTTGGGTGGGAACATGTCGTTTACTTTATATGAAATATACAAAACCATATAGAGAGGAAAGGAACTTCAAACTCCATAGCACATTTGGGATCACACCGTCAATTTCCAGTGCGGAAACTCTCCTATAATTTAAGATATTGTAAAAGTAAGCAACCTGAAATTAAAAAAAGGCTCGAGTTCTCAAAATTTTCCTTTTTCTACTTACATGTCGATAATGTGGCAAAGAGTGTCTTCGTTGAAAGAACAATCACATTTGATAAATGGGTTGTAACCTTTGGTAGCATGGGCAATGGAGTCGTCAATGGCGGCTCCACTACATGGCTCTCCAATTATATTCCATTGATTTTGATTTGTAGAATTCCCCCATTTTTCAAAAATCATATTCAATGCTGCCACTGTTATAGAAGAGAAGCAATTCAAAAAATGAGAAGAATGAAGTGAGTGATAGAGTCTGAATGTCAAGCATATTTCAGAGTTAAAATAATAAAAAGAAGATAAGTAAAATTTTACTTAGAAGTAAACCTTCACGAGGAGCTGGAGTGGCTTGAGCTTCATTTGGAGCAACATCAAATACAAGAAGGTGCAAGAAAACCAATGTTACTCTTGTTTAATATTTGTTTCTTCAAGAATAATAATGTGTAATTATAACTTGATTAACAACTCTAAAACTTACGTGCACCTTGACTAATCCCCCGACCCCAAACAAGGCTTCTGAAACAGGGCAAGCCCTGCGGTCCATGGTGAACAATATTGGCAACCCTTCTTGTGATTTGAACCTCAGACCATAGGGGGAGCAAACCCCTTGGCCCAAGCCTTTACCACTAGGTCAACACATTGTTGGTTTCATTATTATAACTTGATTTTGATTTACAGATATCCCCCATTTTTCATATAATGCATTCAATGCTCTAATTGTTATGAGAAAAAGAATGAGAACATGCAAGTACATAAATTAGAAACAAGATAGAACGTAGTAG
The DNA here is from genome assembly GCF_008641045.1 of Pistacia vera. Classification (NCBI taxonomy): domain Eukaryota; kingdom Viridiplantae; phylum Streptophyta; class Magnoliopsida; order Sapindales; family Anacardiaceae; genus Pistacia; species Pistacia vera. Next base: position 437,785 of record NW_022196620.1, read on the forward strand.
CAGACCTATATTAGGAGCTGTAGGAGCTTGATCTACCTCCATATTCCACTGAGTTTGAGCTACATCAAGTACAAGAAGGTGCAAGAAAATGTAACTGACATACAAGTAAACAATTGCTTAAACTGAAGCGTCTGATTTCATCAACATTATCATTACATGTATAAACCAATATTACTCTTGTTTAATATTTGTTTCTTCAAGAACAATAATGTGTAATTATATAACTTGATTAACAACATTGTTATGTTGTTATTATAAGGCATGTTCTTTGTCCTCGTTGATTTCACTAGTCTACAATAGTTGACCCTATTTTCAATAAGGAAATGGATAAGAGCTTGAAATTACATATTTTGTTAGTGATATAATTGGATTATTTGTGGAAAAATGTGTTTTTAATGTGAAATTTGAGTTAATTATTTCATAAATACCTTTTAAAGGATCACGGGTGTATTTTGAGTATTTTCAGGTTAAAAATGATATTTGAATGAATAAGAATGATTTCTATGGAATTCATGATGAGTAGGAACAAACGGTGCAAGAATCGGAGCTGAAACGAGAAAGTTGTGACGCGTTGAAGATACGAACGTAAAACCTAGAAGTCCTTCAAGATGAGCATGTTTTGATGTTTTGATCATAACTTGAGCTGTAGAAATTAGAATTCGATGATTCCTATGGTGGTAGAAATAATATTCAGAGAGCTACAAAGTTTGTGTTGATTGATTTTCCAAATTCTGAATATTACAGACTCATGGGATAGAAAGAACGATCATCATGACGATCGATCACGGGCCTGTTTGGGTTATTGTATTCTCCTAGTCCGAATCTGAATGTTTTAAGGCATTTAATTCTTTCCTAATTAACCTCCAAACCCTAGCACTATAAATAAGGGTATTTATATTTTCTAGGGAGATTAGAGAAGGAGAAAGGGCAGCTACTATTTTGGAGATCGAAATTCTTGCAGTTCTTGTCGCCAATTAGAGAAGTTTTTCTATTTTTCTTTCTTGAACTCATGTTATTGAATACAGTGGTTGTTTTTATTACTACAATTATGAACTAAATCCCTTTTCTAGGGCTAAAGATGTAGCCCAATTTATGAATATGTGTTGACGTTATTGTTATTGATTTTAAATCGAGCATTAATTATAAGTTTTATTATTATGTGTAATGCTTTCAATTCTTAAGGGCCCGAGAGTTGAATGATTTTATGGGTTGGGTTGAGATCAAGAGATGAAACCTGATTAGTCTAAGGTAATAAAATCACAGATTGAGCGAACGCTAGAGATAGGTTACCGCGATTTGTGAAGCTCTGGTAAATTCCATAGAATTTAATGATCTCTTAGCATTTAAATCCAACTTAGAGATAGATTGGGTTGTTGCTTAAGGGTCAATTCGCTAATTGTTTGAGAGAAAGTTAGTGGAATATTAGGAAGTTTGGCCTTTAGAATAAGCTTAATTAGGTTTGCAATAATTGTCAATGCATAGGATTAAATTGGTGTGAAATATGTGCCCTAAGTTTAGTCATATTGATCTTTTTACCAAAGTGTTAATAAAATTCTTCTTTTGTTTAGTTTTTAGTTTGTTTTATTTTTCATTAAATTCATTCTTAAAATTTTGTTTCATCAAATAGCCATAAAATAGACTAGTTTGATACTTGGTAGGTAGTCCTCTTGGGATTCAACACTCGTTTACTAGAGCTTTACTATTGACGCGATTTCTTACACTTGCGAATAGCATGTCAAGTTTTTGGCGCTGTTGTCGAGGAACTATTTTTTTTTTACCAATATCAATATGAAATATTTTGTTGCTAATTTGATTTTTTTTATTTTTTTCCTTGTTATTTTAATTAGTTCAGTTTTAATATTAGGTTTAGTTTGATCTTTTATTTTTACATTTTGTTTACCTTACCAAAGTTTTCTTGTTTTTAGGTCTTGGATCGTGCACATACTAAGAGTGAAGCCTTAGTTCCTTTTAACCCTAAAATCGAGAGAACAATCTGACAGTTAAGAAAAGTGATGGAAGCAACAACTATATGATGCCTTCGGAATGGAATTTTTCAAGGAGAGTAGCAGGAGTTCATGAATTAGATTTAGACGGTTACTCTACTTCGGCTGCTCAAGTTTCAACTATTCAACAACAACTGGGTGCTGAACTTAAAGTTAATGCTATCAAGTCTCTTACTTCAATTTGTGAAATTAGAGATTGCCAAATAGGAAGTCTGTTTGCATAGCTTGAACACTTCAGTTACGTCAACAACTTCCAAAGAAGGCAAGGGAATCCATATTCCAACAATTATACCCCAGCATGGCAGAATCATCTTGATTTCTCTTGGAGCAACAACAACGATCCTACGCCACCTCGAGGTTATCAAGCTCAACAGAAGAAATCAATTTTGGAAGATGTGCTTACCAAGTTCATTGAAGAGACAAGCAAGAGGTTTGAAAAGAATGAAATCCTTGCCCAAAATTAGTTAGCCTTGATTAGAAACCTTGAGACTCAAGTGGGGCAGATCCATAACATATTAGTGCGAAGAGTTCAAGGAGTTTTGCCAAACGATACAGAGAATAATCCTAAGGAACAAGCACATGCAATCACCTTGAGGAGTAGAAGAACCTTGGAGAATTCAGAGGATGAAAAACGGAAGCAAGAACAAGAGAAAGATCTGAAGGAAGAGTAGAAGGATGATCGTCACGGAGAGGAAAGTTGTTGCCGCAGCGAGCGTGAAAATATGGAAAAGATCATCGGCATGAAGGATGGTAGCCGCTACGATGAAAATGGTGGCTGCGGTGACCATGAACTAGTTTTCAAATCATCAAAAGTTCACACTCATTGCCGCGACGATAAAAGTGATGGCCGCAACGAGCGTGAATCTGAGCATAAAATTTCTTGAAGCCATGCAAACCTTTTGTACCCACACCGTTTGAAGAATTATAAGCTTGACAAGCAATTCGGTAAGTTTATTGATATGTTTCAAAGTTTGCATATTAATATTCCTTTTGTTGATATGTTAGAACAAATACCAAAATATGCGAAGTTTCTGAAGGAGATCCTCACACACAAGAGAAAATTCGAGGAACACGAGAAAGTCATGTTGATGGAGGAATGCAACGCATTGATTCAAAAGAAACTACCACTTAAACTATGAGATCCAGGGAGTTTTACTATCCCTTGTATTATTTGTAGTTGTTAGTTTGATAAGGTTTTATGTGATTTAGGGGCAACCGTAAATTTAATGCCATTTTCTATTTACAGGAAACTTGGATTAGGAGAAGTGAAGCCAACCACCGTGTCTCTCCAAGTGGCAGATTGATCAATAACATATCCTAGGGGGGTGGTAGAAGACGTCTTGATTAAGGTAGACAAACTGATTTTCCTAGTAGATTTCATAGTGTTAGACATGGAAGAAGATCGGGGAAATACCTTTAATCGTAAGACGACCTTTTCTAGCAATGGATAAAACATTGATAGATATTCATCAAGGGAAACTAATCTTAAGGGTGGAAGATGAGAATGTAGAGTTTAATGTTTTTGATGTTAAGAAGTGTCCATCTGACTTAAACACATGCTTTGAGATTAGTGTCCTTGATAACATAGTGAACACAAAATTAGAAGAAAACTACCCTAGTTCACCCCTAGAGAATTATTTAGTCAACTCTAGGACTATGGAGGTTGACTTTGAGATGGTAGATGAACAACAATTAAAGCAATATGTGGATGGTGAAATTAATGATATGAGGGCTTGAATTCTCCTAGATGATCCGGATTGAAGAAAATGAAAAGTCAAGCTTACGACTTTAACCAAGCGCTTTTGGGAGGCAACACAAGCTTTTTATTTTTATTTTTTTTAATTTTTTAATTTTTCTTTTATTGATTATTGTGTTATTTTTGCAGTTGTTAATATTCAAGTATGTTTAATTTTTTTTGTTTATCTCTGTTTAGTGTAAATAATTTTGATGTTGTGTCTGTTTCTCTAAATTCATAAATTTAACACATGAAGTGTGTTTCCGATGAGGTGCACCGCAAGTTTCTTTGTTTTGATAGAATTAAAAGGCAACAATGGAATGAAACGAGTTGGTAATCGAATTGTCATGCGTATTCGCACTTCACTATTGCAAAAGGGGGTAACTTTTCTTTTTCTCTTTTTCCTTTTGTTTCTTTTGTTTACATTTGTACATTGGGGACAATGTAGATTTTCGGTTGGGGGTAAGGGAAGTTTCTTCCCAAAGATTTCGAATTTATGGATTTATGAGAAATTTTTTTTTAATTTTTATGTTCTGTTTTGAATTTTGGTTCTATTCTTGGATTAATTTATATGTCTATGATAGGAATATGATTGCAATAACATGTAACAAATAGAGGAAATTAATTTTTGCCTTTAATTACGGATGATTGTGAGTGTTAATGACATTTATTTGAGACCCTAACGGTTTGTGGATTGAAAGTGGTTAAGTTGACTCACTTAGAGACGTTTTATGTGTGAAGTTTTCATGGACATTTTTGCAATCTCAACAAACTCTAGAACTTATTTAATAACCACTTGAGGTGAAATCCTAGAGTTCGCATTACTTAGGAAATGATTTAGGCTGTTTTTGGATTGATTGAGCCTTTCAAGATGACCCTTTTTATTATCATCGCTAGTTAACCCTTTGAGCTTTTTAAACACAATTTAACCTTATTTTTCTTCCTTTGAACTTAATTTTTTTACCCTACCATGATTATGGGCGTAAAACACAACCTTACCCATTTTATCTTTAAGAGACTTAATTGTAATTCAAGCTTATTACAAGTGTTGGCGAGGAAGTGTAGTTTTGCCACAACCCAAGTTTATGCGAAGAAATTGGTTGGGGGTTGTGGAGTGCTTGTAAACTTAGTGGGACTGTGTGTGTGTTTTCTACTTTCTTTGTATTGAAAAAAATGACCAAAAAAAAAAAAAAAAAAAAACTGAAAAAAAGAGAAAGAAAAGAAAAGTGGGCATTGAAAAGCATTGAGAAGATGTAAAATTATGCAATTGGGCATATTCTATTGTCGAAAAGAAAGAGCTCGATAAAGGTTGGGAAGTTGCTAAGTGAAAAAGGGAAGTGTTTTTGTACGATAGTAATAAGAATGAACGAAGATTAAGTCTCTTAATTTGATTCTTGTTGAATTCCCTATCTGTTCTTTCATGAGCCCATACCCTGGCCTAACATTACAACCTTTACAAAGACCAATTGATCCAAGGTAGTGTGAAGTTCTACATTAGTGGAGAGTGGTTTAAAAAGTGAACTTATGGAGATTGATTCCATAATTCACCTATAAGTCATAACCCGAATACTGAGATCAAAATTTTGTTCATGAATGTTATGCATAAAACCATATGGGTTTGTAGACTAATGGTTCATGGTTGTATGGATGTTCTAGGGTCGATAACAAAAATGGAATTGATGTTTGCATTGTCTATGAGTTTAGGCGATTTTTAATTATTCTATTTGTTTTGTGTATATGTGATTTTTGGGACAAATTTGTGAATTGATCCAAGAATTTTTGTTAGTTTTAGTTCTTTTTATGTTTATTTTTATTTTTGGAGTCTAGGTGAAGTTTAGTGTAGATGTTCGTGGGCATCATCGTTGGAAACCCTCATGAGACTACAACTCGTCCAACTAGGGCCGCCTAGGGGTTTAAAGGCTTGTTGCATATGCTAAATGCAATCGTGTCAATCTACGAAAGTGATTTAGGATAGTTTAGATATAGGTTTAATGTTTTAATTGTTTGTTTTATTTTCAAGCTTAAAGACTTGTTTTATCGCTTAGTTTGCTAGGGACTAGCAAGAAGCTAGTTGGGGGTTGTGATAAGAGCTTGAAAATACATATTTTGTTAGTGATTTAATTGGATTATTTGTGGAAAAATGTGTTTTTAATATGAAATTTGAGTTAATTATTTCATAAATACCTTTTATGGGATCACGGGTGTATTTTGAGTATTTTCAGGTTAAAAATGATATTTGAATGAAGAATAATGATATCGATGGAATTCATGATGAGTAGGAACAAACGGTGCAAGAATCGGAGTTGAAATGAGAAAGTTGTGATGCGTTGAAGATACGACGAAAAATCTAGAAATCCTTCAATATGAGCATGCTTTGATGTTTCTATCATAACTTGAGCTATAGAAATTTGAATTCGATGATTCTTGTGAAGTTGGAAAGCTTATTCAGAGAGCTACAAAGTTTGTGTTGATGACTTTTCTAAATTCTGAAGATTCCAGACTCGTGGGACAGAAAGAACAATCGCTGCAATGATTGTCTCTGATTGCTGCAACAATGGATCACGGCTTGTTCGGGTTATTGTATTCTCCTAGTCCGAATCTAAATGTTTTAAGGCATTTAATTCTCTCTAATTAAACTCCAAACCCTAGCACTATAAATAATGGTCTTTAATTAGTTTTTAGGGAGATTAGAGAAGGAGAAAGGGCGGCTACTATTTTGGAGATCAGAATTCTTGTAGTTCTCGTTCGCCAATTAGAGAAGTTTTTCTATTTTTCTTTCTTGAACTCATGTTATTGAATACAATGGTTGTTTTTATTACTGCAATTATGAACTAAATCCCTTTTCTAGGGCTAAAGATGTAGCCCAATCTATGAATATGTGTTGACGTTATTGTTATTGATTTTAAATCAAGCATTAATTCTAAGTTTTATTATTGTGTGTAATGCTTTCAATTCTTAAGGGCCCGAGAGTTGAATAATTTTATGGGTTGGATTGAGATTGAGAGATGAAACCTGATTAGTCTAAGGTAATAAAACCATAGATTGAGCGAACGCTAGAGATAGGATACCGCGATCTGTAAGACTTTGGTAAATTCCATAGAACTTAATGATCTCTTAGCTTCCAAATCCAACTTAGAGATATTTTGGGTTGTTGCTTAAGGGTTAATACGCTAATTGTTTAAGAGAAAGTTAGTAGAATATTATGGAGTTTGGCCTTTAGAATAAACTTAATTAGGTTTGCAATATATAATTATCAATGTATAGGATTAAATTGATATGAAATTTGTGCCCTAGGTTTAGTCATATTGATCTTTTTACCAAAGTATTAATAAAATTCTGCTTTTGTTTAGTTTTTAGTTTGTTTTATTTTTCATTAAATTCATTCTTAGAATTTTGTTTCATCAAATAGCAATAAAATATACTAATTTGGTACTTGGTAGGTAATTTTCTTGGGATTCGATACTCATTTACTTGAACTTTACGACTTGTGCGATTTCGTATACTTGTGAATAGCCTGTCAGAAATATATTATCAATCTTTGATTCTTTTGGTTATTTTTTTTCCCTTTTTATTCCCATAATCAAAAAGCAATTACCTGACTCTATATTTATATATTTAACATGAATACTTAAATTACTCCTTTTTTACTTTCTTTGAAATAGATTCAACCCATTAGGAAGTTATAAGTGGAGTAATATTTTAATATATTATTAATTTCTAGTTTTTTGTATTTGCTTTTTAGTTGGCTCATTTTGGAAGAAGCAATTTGGTGGGTGCCCAAAAAAAAAAATTACACTAAAATTAATATAAAATCGCCCCTTCCGTTTATTAAAGATGGTAATCCCTGGTTACACATATTAGGTTGAAATAGTGGTTATACTAATATACCTTACATCAAAATAGATCTTTATTGTGTAGAATAACCCATAAACATAAAAGTTTGTGTTAATAATTGAATTTTAAATCAAATTTTACCTTTAATTAATACTGATATTGTGGGAATAAAAAAAAAACAATTGATTTCAAGTTAATAGTTAACTTTCCCTAAATGTATTAATTCAAAAAAAAAAAACATTTCATACATGCAATTTTTTTTCTTCATAAAATCCAATTATTATAGTAGTTAATTGGAGAACAAATTGCAAGACCTTTTTAAAAAAAAAGTAATTGTTGGTGGGGGGAAGTAATATAAATCTATTAATATTTTCTTTATTTACAATGAAAAATTACTTGTATAAAAATGATGTGATATTATTATGCGATTCTCACAATATCCATTATAATCTTTCTTTCTTTTTTTATTACATAACCAATATTTTTTTTAATAAATAAGATAGATTATAATCTTTTTAATTTATTACTAATTTTCACTTATTCCAAGACTTTATATGAAACTGGTTTCCCAATTAGTATTTTTCACAAAAATAAAATAAACTTAAAAATTAGAATATAAATTGTACTTTCTTTAGTTCATAATGGAAAATAGTAGCGAGAAATTTCTATATTTTCTCTAAAACGACATATAAAACATATTTTTATTTTCTCAAATCATGTTTTTTTCCCCTAATGATTTTTTAAATGTTTTTAAAAATTTTAAATTACAGATTTAAATTTAAAGAGTTTATCTATATAATTTTGTAAACAAAGTGTACATATTGCTAGTCTCTCAAAAATCAAGACTTTAGGTTCATAGTCTTATCTCATGTGATACATATGTCGCAGTGAAAGTTGTAGACTTTCGAATCAATCAGTGCCTATTTTATCTTATCAATTCAACAAAAATATAAAAAATAAATATGCTTTTTTTTTATCATTTTATTTTATTTAGAAAACAATATCAAGCACATTTTACATGACAAGATGACAATATTTTCTTAAAAGACGTATGAAAGTAACTCAAATTTTCAAGTCAATTATTTTAATTTGTTGAAGCCTGTAATGCCCAACATAGAGGTACATGATTTAAATTATGTTTTACAGTCCTTAGTTAATTTTTGTTAGAATTATTTTAAGAGAATATGAAGAAAATGCCTTAAGCTTGCATTAAGGGTAGAATGGTCTTTTCAGTCAAAATTAGTTGAAATTGTGGGGAGTGAAAAGAGATAGAATTTCATAGAGAATATAATAAAAATGAGTGCATTATGGTAATTGACTAAGGGACAACGGTGAAATTTTCAAAAAAGTGTAAGGGCAAAATGGGAAAGTGAGTTTATAAAATAAGATGATAAGGGTTTGTAACCCTTATTTCCTTCATTCCACAGCCACACTACTCCTCCATTTTCTCTCAAATTTTCATTCACTCCTCCAAGGATTTTGAGGGCTTTTGAGTGATTTTTAATAGGGTTTTGATTCTAGGCTTCAAAAGGTAAGAATTCATGCTCTTTATCTATGATTTATTTGTGTAAAAGTTGAGTTCTTATGAAGTTTATGCTTAGGGTTAAGAGAAGATTTGAATCCAACCAGAGTAGAGAGCTTAGGAGAGACTACTCAAGCCTAAGGTAAGTAAATTCCACTCAAAATCCAACTTAAGTTAAAATTTAAGAAATTCAAGTGAGTAGAGATTTCTTTTGAGCATACATATGTTATGATTATTGAGAAATTGAGATGAAATTGATGATTAACTATGATTGTTGTTGGATATATTTGAATATGAGAAGTGTATGTGATGGTATGATGATGGGTTGAAATTGGAAGAATTGGAGAAATCTTTTGGGAGTGTTTGTGCCGTGTAGGTATGATGATGTTATAAGAGAGTTTTTCTCTCAATTTGGATGGTTTAAGAAATAAATAGAATGATAATTAAATTAGGGTTTGTTTATGCACAAGTATTGTTTGATGAAATGCCTAAGAGAAGTATAAGTTGAGTAGAAACCTTAATTTTTATGCAACATTGCATATGTCCATTTAAGTAAGAATTTTAAGGATGAGCCATCCATATGCATATAATTGTGTATGTGTAGAAACTTAAGAAATAATAAAGAATAAAGAATAAAGAATGATGAATAAAGAACAAAGAAAGAAAGAATAAAACACTGTAAGAATAAAAAGAAAGGAAGAATAAGCATTAAAGAATTAAAGAGTGTTAAAGAAGAGAAAAGAATAGGTTGTTGTGATAGGGAACCATGAGTGTTAAGAAGAAATTCTCACATACACGCCACCTTAATTGAGTGGCACAAGAAGAAGAAAAATTGTACGACCCGTAAGAGTGTATGTGGATGAGGGTTGTACCAAGAAGAATTCCTATATGCACGCCACCTTAATTGAGTGGCCTAAGAAGAAAAAAAGAAAGAAGAATTCGTACGGTCCGCAAGAGTGCATGTAGATGAGGACTGTACTCACTTACACGGCCAAGGTTCCAAATCCATACATCAACCGAGTCCGATCGGCAAAGAGTAAGAATAAGAAAGAATGAGAGTACGAAAAGAGTAAGAATAAGAAAGAACAAGAATAAGAAAGAATGAGAAAGAGTAAGAAAAGAAAGAATGAGAAAGAATAAGAATAAGAAAGAATGAGAAGGCTTGAACAAGCCAAGAAAAGAAAAGAAAAGAAAAACAAGAAAGAAAATAAAAGAATAGAAAGAAAAAGAAAAGAAGAGAAATAGAACAAGAAAATAGAAATAAGAAAGAAAAAGCATTTTATGCATTATTGCATATGCATTTTATTCATGCATATTGCCATGAATTTCATCATGGTTAGGAAGAATAGAAAGAATAAGAAAGAAAGAATAGAGAGAAGTAGAAAGAAAGAAAAGAATAGTGAGAGTTAGAAATAGAGAAAGAAAAGAGAAGGAATTAAGTAAGGAAAGAATCAAAGAAGGAGAAGAGTTAAGGGATTTACTTATTGAGCATTTTTATGCTCACCCCGTTTTTTTCCCATGTTTTTGCAGGAAATAGGTGAGCAGTGGTTGGAAGGATGTCGACAAGCGGAGAGGATTGACATTACTGTCCACCGTTGCTAAGTTTTTGTACTTGTTATTTTGATATATGTAAAGAATTATATTTTATAAGTAAAGAAAAATTGGGCCCAACTAATTTTCATATGCTATTTATGTATGTCTTTATTGTATATGTTCTAAAGTATACTAGTAGAAAAGAAGTCATTACATTTTTGGTATAAGGGATTTACTTACTGAGCATTTTTGTGCTCACCCCGTTATTTTTCCATGTTTTTGCAGGAAATAGGTGAGTACCGGTCGGAAGGACGTCGACAAGCGGAGAGGATTGGCATTACTGTCCACCGTTGCTAAGTTTTTGTACTTGTTGTTTTGATATATGTAAAGAATTATATCTTATAAGTAAAGAAAAATTTGGCCCAACTAATTTTCATATGCTATTTATGTATGTCTTTATTGTATATGTTCTAAAATATACTAGTAGCAAAGAAGTCATTACATTTTTGGTATTAGAGCAAAGATTTTGGGATTTGATAGTGTGCCATTCCCACCGCCGCGACGTTCTATAGCCCATTGTTGTAAGTTAAATTTTTTCCTTACATAAAGTGTTGCATGAATTGATTAAATATGGTTGTTTTGTAGATGAGGCGTAGAACCCGAGCAAGTAGTAAGAAAATAGCGGGTACAGGGGGAACCTTCTAACCCACCAGAACCTACTCCCCCTCCCTTTGATGAAGCTAGAATTCGGGGAATTATACAGCAAGTCTTAGGAGAACGACAAGGGAGAGTTGAACCAGAAAGAATTGAAACCCCCGTTCAAGTACCACCTACTAGAGAAGAAAGAGAAAGGCCGGTATCTCAGACAAGACATAATCAGATTGAGCCGATTTATGGGATTTCAAGTCAACATTGTTAGAGTAGGTGCCCTAGAGCCAATCAATTATTGTAGAATTGACTCTTTGTAATAATGTTCATTAATCAATAAAAGGCATTTTATTCTATATCGCGTAAATCATTATTATTGCAATATGTATTGATATATGTCCTTAGAATGGTAGAACCGTGACGAGGGTATCAAGTGTTTCAAATCTTGATAGTGAGAACCCTATGAGCACATATGGTGGCCATTCTAGAAACGTCCGTAGCCCCAGTCTCTTCTAAAGTAAGGGCACAGATAATACGGTAAGGCTATCATAGTGTTGAACGACCCTGTCAAAAGGCAGTGACTACTCTCACTGTCAAGGTTGTTTGGTGACAACCTGGTACAACACATGGATGCTTGCTTTAGGGATTACACATAGCAGTTCACTTGACTGACCTACCAAGGATTCCATATGGATGGTAACCCCAAGTCTATGGAATAAATCCTCTAACGAATGGTGGTACATGTGATCCTTAGACTTGAGATACCGGAGCGCCTTGTACACCGATTGGTGCAGTTGACACCAGCATAACGCAGTTCTCTCAGAGTTGTCAATACGGTGGGTGATTGGCTGCATCAAGGAGTGTATCAGACTAGGGTGGATGACAGAGGATTCATCACTCTCGGGTATGGGAGAAGTTATCTCACGGCGCAATTCAGTATAGACAATGACACTAAAACTGTGGCCACAGTAGGATTGAGTTGTTGCCCTATCTAGTTATAATACAGGTCATTGGTCCAGAAACTGAATACTAATATCGAGAGTAACCGAAGTTTACACTATTCTATGCCTTCGTTCGTCGGTAACGTATGATGAAAGGATCGAATTGTAAGGTAACCATATCGTTGACAGGTAGCTACTTTGCTGAATCCGAATCTACGGGTGGCCATGATGCCTTACTAGGGGCCAATCTTGTCTGTGTATTAGTGAGACGATTAATTGGTGTTAATTACGATACTATACACTGCCGGTATGATGAGGAGCCTATGGGTCACACACATAGAAGATAATTTAAGACTCAAGAAGAAAAAATGGCATTTTCGTCTTTTTAAAGCGAAAGGGTATTTTGGTAATTTCACAGTGCAATTAAATTTGCTAAAGGTTGTAGCCTTTATTTAATTAGAAAAATTAAATAAGTGAAATTACGTTTAAATATGGTTCGCATATATTTAATTAAATCATCATTGTTGTTAAATGTTTATTATTATATAATATATATTAATATATATATATATATATATATATATATATATATATATAGATAAATATATATTAATTGGAGTTTAATTGAGATAATGATGAAATAAATAAAATATCTAATTAGGGTGTGTTTGGTAACATGGGGTGTTTGGGTTGGAACCCAAGCCTATTCCATATGGGAATAGGGCATTAAAGTTTTACTATAAATGAAAATTGTTAATTGTAAAACTTGGGTGATTTTTCATTATGTCATTTGATTGAAAAGAAAGAAAGCCTCTAGCCACAAAAACATTCCCACGACAGTATTGCATTTTTGCCCAAAATCAATTCATTTGATTTATTTCTTTAATCTTAAAGCTAAGGAGGATCTAGCAAATCTCTCCTTAGTTCTTTGTGATTGTCTTCGTGTGGACTTCATAAGTTGGATCCTACACTTGGGTCGGTAGCAAAACGTTCACTGACAAATTTGGAGGAGCCTCCAAACGTTCGTATGTTTTTCTAAACTCAGATTTATTTTTCTGTAGATTCTTATTATTATAAAATTGTAAAATTATACCCTTGATCTTGGCTCATGTAAACGATCCTTGTATTATATTTTTCGTTGTTTCCGCTGCGTATATGGATCATTTACTAACAAACATCAGCCATCAGAATTTAAAGGTACAACAGACCCTTTAGTGGCAGAAGAATGGCTTAGGTCCGTTGAGCATACGACATCACTATTTCCTATGACAGATAGGGAAAAGATCTGGTATGCCAGTTTCTTGTTTTGGTGTGATGCCCGAATTTGGTGGGAATTGTGGATGACACTCATGATGTTTTTGTGATGACCTGGGGCGAGTTCAGAGAATTATTTGAAGCTGAGTATAGAATGGAGGACCGAGTTCATGAGAAAGTCCAAGAATTTATCAGTTTACAGCAGGGGTCTAGTACAGTGAAAGAGTATTTAGTAAGATTTAATTCCCTTACCAGGTTTGCACCCAGAATAGTCAGTACTCCAGCATTGAGAAGAGATAAGTTTGTCCATGGGTTGAAGTCAGAGATAGCTCGTGATATAATGACGGGTGCCGATCCCCCTCAAACCTATGGTGAGGCCTTAAGGCGAGCATTGAGGGCGAAAATATTTGAGAACAAAATCACCCCAACAGGTCCCAGTGAACCATCTCCCGCCCCATAGAGAGAAAGATTTGAAAGTGAAAGAAACAGAGAAGTGAAGAATAAGAAGAAGTTCCAGTCGAAGAAGTTCCAGTCGAAGAAGAACAAGAAAGATTGGCAGAATAAACGGTCGAGAACAGTAGAGTTTCCCCCATGTCCTAAATGTGGGAAGACTCATCCAGGGGAGCATCTGAGAGAGTTGGGCCGTAATGTGTGTTATCGATGTCGGCAGCCAGGGCATCTAATGAAAGATTGTAAAGCTTCCCTTCCATCTACAGCATAAACTTCCAGAGGCACTAATGCCAGGGTATTTACAGTAGCACAAGGTGAAGCAGAAGCCAGTCCATCAGCTGTTATGGGTTAGTTATTATTTCATGCAGTTCCTCTTTATGCTTTAATTGATTATGGAGCCACTCATTCATTTATATCTTATGGGATGATAGAAAAATTAGGTTTGAAACCTACTAGAGTGAGCCAACCCATTAAGATAGAGTTACCTGATGAGGTTAGTGTTGTGACCCATGAGATGTTGTCAGAAGAGTCTGTGGTGATCCATGGTCGGGAGTTAACAGTTTATTTAATAGTTTTTGATATGCCCGACTTTGATGTGATTTTGGTTATGGATTTCCTAGGGAGGTATGGAGTAGAAATTACTGTCGGAAGAAGAAAGCGAGATTTAATCTTGATAGTGGAGATAAGTTTAGTTTCGGAGAGGGCCATCAATTGAGTATGTTGATTAGTAGTATGAAGGCTAGAAAGATGTTAAGAAAAGGGTGTTCAAGGTATATAGCTCATGTGGTGCAAAGTAGAGATGTCCCACAACTAGAATTACAGAGCATGCCAGTAGTTCGAGAATTTCCAGATGTATTTCTAGACGACTTACCGAGTTTGCCTCCGGAAAGAGAAGTTGAATTTAGTATTGAACTGGCACCTGGGATAGCGCTGATTTCTAAAGCCCCTTACCGAATGGCCCCAGCCGAGCTCCAAGAATTGAAAAAGCAACTCCAAGAGATCCTAGATAAAGGTTTTATCCGACCAAGCCATTCTCCCTGGGGAGCTCCAATCTTGTTTGTAACGAAGAAAGATGGGTCATTACGGATGTGTATTGATTACAAAGAATTGAATAAAGTGACAGTGAAGAATAAATACCCGTTACCTCGGATAGATGACCTTTTTGATAAGTTAAAGGGTGCAGCAGTATTTTCCAAGATTGATTTGAGGTCGGGTATCATCAGGTAAAGATGGCAGAACAAGATGTAGCTAAGACTACCTTTCGGACAAGATATGGGCATTATGAATTTGTGGTGATGCCTTTTGGGTTAACTAATGCCCCAGCAGTTTTTACGGACTTAATGAACAGGGTGTTCCATGATTGCCTGGATCGGTTTATAGTGGTATTTATTGATGACATCCTGGTTTATTCGAAGTCAAGAGAAGAGCATGAGGAACAATTAAGATTTGTGCTGTAGTGATTGAGAGAAAAGAAGTTGTATGCCAAGTTTTCTAAATGTGTGTTCTGGCTTGATCAGGTGATATTTCTAGGCCATACTGTTTCTAGTGAAGGAATTTCAGTGGATTCTAGTAAAGTGAAGGCAATCCTAGAATGGCAAAGACCGAAGACAGCAAAAGAAGTGAGGAGTTTCTTGGGACTAGCAGGTTACTACCACCGGTTCGTGGCAGGGTTTGCCCAGCTAGCTAAACCTTTGACAGCTCTTACCAAGTAGAAAGTTCCTTTTGTATGGTCAGTTGCCTATGAAGAGAGCTTTCAAGAGTTGAAGAAAAGATTAACGAAAGCTCCAGTGTTAGTGTTACCACAGAAGGGTGTAGATTATGATATTTATACAGATGCCTCACTGTAGGGACTTGGTGCCGTATTGATGCAGTTAGGTAGGGTTATAGCTTATGCTTCTCGTCAATTGAAAGAGTACAAGACAAGATACCCTACACATGATTTAGAGTTGGCAGAAGTAGTCTTTGCCTTGAAGATTTGGAGGCATTACCTTTATGGTGCCAAGAGTAATATCCACACCCGCCATAAGAGTTTAAAGTATTTCTTTACTCAGAAGGAGTTGAATATGAGATAGAGAAGATGGTTAGAGCTGGTTAAAGATTATGAGTATGAGATTAAGTATCAGCCGGAGAAAGCTAATATAGTAGCCGATGCTTTGAGCAGGAAAGTTTATTTGTCCCGACTCACAAGACAAAAAGAGTTAATAGAAGAGTTGCGTAAAGAGCAGATTGAGGTCGTACCAGGACGAATTGCCAGGTTAGAGGTTTAGTCTACCTTACTGGAAGAAATTAAAGAAAAGCAGCTAATTGATGAGTGGTGTCAGAAAATAGTTCAGCAAGTGCATGAGGGCAAGATATCAGAGTTTCAATTGTTGAATGATGTCCTCTGTTTTAGGAGTTGGTTGTGTATTCCTCAGGATGATGATTTGAGAAAGAGAATCCTTACAGAGGCTCATGATACACCGTACACTGCTCATCCTTGAGCAACCAAGATGTATCAAGATTTAAAGAAAGGCTATTGGTGGGCAGGGATGAAGAAAGATATTGCAGAGTTTGTAGCTAAATGCCTGGTTTATCAACAAGTGAAAGCAGAACACCAAAGGCCATCGGGGTTGCTCTAGCCACTTAGTATTCCTGAATGGAAATGGGAGAGTATCTCGATGGATTTTATTACAGGTCTCCCTAGAGTGCAGAAAGGATATAATGCTATATGGGTGATAGTATACAAAATGACGAAATCAGCCCATTTTCTTCTAGTAAAGGAGAGTACCACTTCGGATCAATTGGCCCAGATGTATATTAAAGAGATAGTGAGACTTCATGGTGTACCCAAGACAATAGTATCAGACAGAGATTCCAGATTCGTCTTAGCTTTCTGGATGAGTTTGCAGAGGAATTAGGTACCAGATTGGCTTTTAGTACCGCCTATCATCGTCAGACAGATGGTCAGACAGAGAGAACCAATCAAGTGCTTGAGGACATGTTGAGAGCATGTTGTATGGATTATAAAGTATCCTGGCATGAGATGTTACCCTTGGTGGAGTTTGCTTATAATAATAGCTACCAGTCTACAATTAATATGACTCCTTATGAGGCTTTGCATGGTAGACGATGTAGATCTCCACTGCATTGGAATGAGATGGGCGAGAGAGATGAGTTGAATATAGCTCTTGGGCCAGAAATGACTTAGAAAATGATAGAAGATGTAAAGCTGATCAAAAGCAAAATGAAACAAGCCCAAGACAAGCAGAAAAGTTATGCTGATCTGAAAAGAAAAGAAGTTGAGTTTGAAGTGGGTGACAAAGTTTTTCTGAAAGTTTCCCCCCACAAACGGGTGATGCGGTTTGGTAATAAGGGCAAATTAGCACTGAGATTCATTGGTCCATTTGAGGTGTTACAGCGAGTAGGAAAGGTGGCCCACAGATTAGCACTACCACCCAGTATGGACAGAGTTCACAATGTATTTCATGTCTCGATGCTTCAAAAGTATATAAGTGATCCTTCCCATATTCTGAGCATAGAGGATGTAGACTTGGAAGAGAATCTTATGTATGAGGAGCATCCAGTACAGATCTTGGACAGAAAAATTAAAGAGCTCTGCAACAAGAGTATCCCTTTAGTAAAAGTCCTCTAGAGAAATCATAAAGTTGAAAAAGCTACATGGGAAACAGAGCAAGACATGCAGATTCGTTACCCGGAGTTGTTTGTTTGAATTTCGGGGACGAAATTCTTTTAAAGGGGGGAGAATTGTAACGCCCAGCATGGAGGTACATGATTTAAATTATGTTTTACAGTCCTTAGTTAATTTTTGTTAGAATTATTTTAAGAGAATATAAAGAAAATGCCTTAAGCTTGCATTAAGGGTAAAATGGTCTTTTCAGTCAAAATTAGTTGAAATTGTGGGGAGTGAAAAGAGATAGAATTTCATAGAGAATATAATAAAAATGAGTGCATTATGGTAATTGACTAAGGGACAACGATGAAATTTCCAAAAAAGTGTAAGGGCAAAATGGGAAAGTGAGTTTATAAAATAAGATGATAAGGGTTTGTAACCCTTATTTCCTTCATTCCACAGCCACACTACTCCTCCATTTTCTCTCAAATTTTCATTCACTCCTCCAAGGAGTTTGAGGGCTTTTGAGTGATTTTTAATAGGGTTTTGATTCTAGGCTTCAAAATGTAAGAATTCATGCTTTTTATCTATGATTTATTTGTGTAAAAGTTGAGTTCTTATAAAGTTTATGCTTAGGGTTAAGAGAAGATTTGAATCCAACAAGAGTAGAGAGCTTAGGAGAGACTACTCAAGCCTAAGGTAAGTAAATTCCACTCAAAATCCAACTTAAGTTAAAATTTAAGAAATTCAAGTGAGTAGAGATTTCTTTTGAGCATACATATGTTATGATTATTGAGAAATTGAGATGAAATTGATGATTAACTATGATTGTTGTTGGATATATTTGAATATGAGAAATGTATGTGATGGTATGATGATGGGTTGAAATTGGAAGAATTGGAGAAATCTTTTGGGAGTGTTTGTGCCGTGTAGGTATGATGATGTTATAAGAGAGTGTTTCTCTCAATTTGGATGGTTTAAGAAATAAATAGAATGATAATTAAATTAGGGTTTGTTTATGCACAAGTATTGTTTGATGAAATGCCTAAGAGAAGTATAAGTTGAGTAGAAACCTTAATTTTTATGCAACATTGCATATGTGCATTTAAGTAAGAATTTTAAGGATGAGCCATCCATATGCATATAATTGTGTATGTGTAGAAACTTAAGAAATAATAAAGAATAAAGAATAAAGAATGATGAATAAAGAACAAAGAAAGAAAGAATAAAATACTCTAAGAATAAAAAGAAAGGAAGAATAAGCATTAAAGAATTAAAGAGTGTTAAAGAAGAGAAAAGAATAGGTTGTTGTGATAGGGAACCATGAGTGTTAAGAAGAAATTCTCACATACACGCCACCTTAATTGAGTGGCACAAGAAGAAGAAAAATTGTACGACCCGTAAGAGTGTATGTGGATGAGGGTTGTACCAAGAAGAATTCCTATATGCACGCCACCTTAATTGAGTGGCCTAAGAAGAAAAAAAGAAAGAAGAATTCGTACGGTCCGCAAGAGTGCATGTAGATGAGGATTGTACTCACTCACACGGCCAAGGTTTCAAATCCATACATCAGCCGAGTCCGATCGGCAAAGAGTAAGAATAAGAAAGAATGAGAGTACGAAAAGAGTAAGAATAAGAAAGAACAAGAATAAGAAAGAATGAGAAAGAGTAAGAAAAGAAAGAATGAGAAAGCATAAGAATAAGAAAGAATGAGAAGGCTTGAACAAGCCAAGAAAAGAAAAGAAAAGAAAAACAAGAAAGAAAATAAAAGAATAGAAAGAAAAAGAAAAGAAGAGAAATAGAACAAGAAAATAGAAATAAGAAAGAAAAAGCATTTTATGCATTATTGCATATGCATTTTATTCATGCATATTGCCATGAATTTCATCATGGTTAGGAAGAATAGAAAGAATAAGAAAGAAAGAACAGAGAGAATTAGAAAGAAAGAAAAGAATAGTGAGAGTTAGAAACAAATAAAGAAAAGAGAAGGAATTAAGTAAGGAAAGAATCAAAGAAAGAGAAGAGTTAAAGGATTTACTTACTGAGCATTTTTATGTTCACCCCGTTGTTTTCCCATGTTTTTGCAGGAAATAGGTGAGCAGCGGTCGGAAGGATGTCGACAAGGGGAGAGGATTGACATTACTGTCCACCGTTACTAAGTTTTTGTACTTGTTATTTTGATATATGTAAAGAATTATATTTTATAAGTAAAGAAAAATTGGGCTCAACTAATTTTCATATGCTATTTATGTATGTCTTTATTGTATATGTTCTAAAGTATACTAGTAGAAAAGAAGTCATTACAAAGTCTTAAAGTGGTGAGAAAGTAATTAACCTAATTAATTTAACCTTAAAGACATTACTTTCACTCTATATTTAATTTTTAATTGTTAAAATTTCCAACAATATTAATAGTTAAATTCACTTTTTTCTTTCTTTGGAATAATGCATGGAAAGTTGTTGGATGCAACCCATACAAGAAGTTATAAGTGGAAATAATATATGAATGCATTGTTTCATTTCTGGTGTTTTTTTAATTGTTTTTCTGTTAACTTATTTTGGAAAAAAGAATTTTTTTTTTTATAAACCCGATAATATTACAACCTAGGAAGGGGAGCCCTTCCCCCAAAAGAGCCTTGGACAATTCTATAAAATAAAATTATATAGAATCAATGAAGTTGTTGGATTCAACCCATACAACAGGTTCTAAGTAGAGCCAATATATTATTATATGGTTGGATTTTTTGTCCTCTGTAATTTTTTTAGAGTTTACTAGTTACGAAAGAGGTGATTTAGTGGTATTGATATTTTTACAGATAAATCTAATGATATTTAAGTATAGTCCTCAGAAAATTTACATAAGTACATCTTAAGTTGTGATAGAGTATTGTTATTATGTAATTGCTCATCCATTAATGAAATTCCATTTTCATCCAATTGTGTAATACGTAACCATGTTCCAAGCAAGCAACAACCTTAAATAAAACTATAAAAGTTACCTTAACTTTGGGATAATTATTTTCATAAGCTTTGAATCCAATACACTTCAACACATTTTTTTTCCCAATATTATTTAGGTTCAAAATGAGGAATTACAATCAAACTGCAAATCAATGGATCCTAAAACACTTGTAATAATTTACCAGGAACATGTGAAGTGTCGTTGAGTTCACATAACTTCATATGGCTTTTCCTAGTGATTATAAAAGATTAGGGCAATCAATTAAGAAAATCACAACTAACAACAACTAGGCTAGCCAGTAATAACAAAATATACCTCATAGAGACATTTAGAGTTGCTTCATCTCATAACTATCACTATAACCAAATTAACCAATACCCAATGCATCCTTCATTTGTCTCAGCTGCAACACCATGAATAATTAACACCAAATACAAATTATACTCATGCGAACATCACATCAATTTCACCAAATATACCTCTCTCCAATAACCATTGCCGTGAGGCTCCATATCCACTATGAATAATTCTTATCAAATTTCTTGACAATTGACTCTACAAACCAGTTAACACATTGGAATAAATTGTGGGTAATATATGACTATTATATTGGGATAATTTCTTTCATAATTAGCATGCTAGAATATTTTCTTTATACACGAAGATCACCTTCTACCAATGGATGTAGAGATTCTTTAACTTTGGTATTATCATATACATAATATTATAAGTTGGTCACCCAAGCTTTAATCGAGTTTATGTTGAAATTAGATTCGTGGACTATATTTTTATTAGTCAGTAGAAAATTTAACACCCTGAAATTTGAAGTTTTAAATTTGATTTAGGAGGTGATCTTGATTGTTTTTTTTTTTTTTTTTTTTTTTTTTCTTCTGAAAGTGAATGAATTTAAAGTTTAAAAACATTTTAAGTGGATGTTTAATTAGTACTCTTGACCTGTTTAAAAAGACGAAATATGGTTGAGTGATCGGTTGCAGAAACATGGTGGATTGTAACAACCCAATTGCGTCCCACGGTACTAAGCTAAAGCTCAGTAATTGGGCTAAGCTTATATAACAGTTGGGCACCTTTCATTTCAAATCAAAGAATATACATAAAAGAATATTAATTTGTTATCTACCATTTCCAATAATGTCATGGAGAAGTCCTTAATTTCAATTTCCTAGTGAAGCTTTAGCCCCTGTGCTTGTTGAACAAGAAGTACTTCAAAATCTATTATGTATATTTTTTACTAGAGTTTATTGGTCTTAAATTTTTTTAAATTATGAATAACAATTGTGTTGAACTAACATGAAACTGGAATCTAAACTAAAAGCCAGTCAATGGAACAAGGCTTCAGTAGCACTTATTTCTAGAGTTTTATCCATTGTACGTAACCAGGTTGGGGAGATGTAATGGCTAGTATCTTCACATTCTTCATTTATATCATCACTAAGAAAGGTGGTCACATCATCAAAGGCCCATTCAGTCAAGTATCCAGGCTTAGAATTCACTGTACTCACTTCCATATCTCCACAAAGCGTAGCAATCACGCGGGACATTGATGGCCTTGAGGAGGGCAATGTCTGAGTACACAAAAATGCTACTCCTATCAGGCCTTTTACTTCTTCCTCACTAAATTCTGACAATTTTGAGTCCCCTAGCTCGAGTTGATGGTTGTTCTTGTATAGGTGCCAAGCCTGGGAATTAAGTAGGAAAGATAAATGTTGTGATATATGAGTGGTTGCATCAAGAGCAGAAGTAGAAATAAAAGCAAAAAGTGTGTGTGTGTGTATATATATATATATATATATAGATCAAATTTGACCTCATTTGGTTCTTTCGAATTTGTTTATCAAGTATTAGAAAATAGTAAAAGGAGAAAAAAATGATACTACAATGTCATTCATACCCAATCAAGAAGATACATCTTCTCTTCTTCCAAGCTTGAATCCGAGTTTGACCTCCCACTAACAACCTCTAGAATCACAATGCCAAAGGCAAACACATCAGTCTTCTTTGTAAGATATCCACGCATGGCATACTCGGTGCAACATATCCGCTACATCAATACAATAGAGGCAAAATTCATTTTAGTAATCTAATGAATGTAGAAACATAATATTTTAATAAATTTTAGGTGCTAATTAAAAGTCTTACATCGTCCCTACAACATGAGTGCTTATGTGAGTCTTCTTATCATCATAAAGTTTGGCCAAACCAAAATCTGACATTTTGGGGATGAGATTACCATCAAGCAGAATATTATTCGTTTTCACGTCTCTATGTATAATTCGAAGCCTCGATTCCTCATGAAGATAAGCTAGACCGCTTGCTACTCCTAAATAGATATGATAACGCGTTGACTAGTCAAGGTCCAAAGTTCATTTCCCTGCTTTGCAAAAATCACAAAAGTTTAAACTATTATTGACATCACAAATAATGCTAGGACTCCCAAGAAAAAAACTTAGTACTACATATATGCTATTCACATACCAAATAATGCTTTATCAAGATTGTTGTTTTCCATATATTCATAAACAAGGATTCGTTGTGCTCTTTCATAACAACATCTATGAAGTTTTACGGGGTTACGGTGCTGCACAGTAAATATAGTAGCAATTTCTACAACAAACTGGCTCTTTCCTTGGTGGGATGCTATAGATAATTGCTTCACAGCAATTACTCTTCCATCACCGAGTTTTCCCTATGGTGTAAAAAGTTCAACTTGAAATGGTGAGAAAAATCAGTTAATAATTTATCAATTTTATATGCTTATTATTGACCAAAAACCACATCCTGTCTTTATTTAATGAACTATAGAGAACAAAACTCAAAGATGGCCCAACTATTTATTGATATAAAGCCAAACAGATTGTGTTTTCAAGTTAATCTAGGACAAAAAGTAATGTAGAAATCTGTATTTGGTTATAGAAAAAACAGATAATCTTAAGGCACCAAATGTGCTCACCACTCATTTGGCACTTACTAGATCAATGACTTACCTTATAATCTGGTCCATATCCTCCCTGTCCAAGCTTATTTGCATAACTGAAGCCTTCTGTAGCAGTCTTTAGTTCCACATAACTAAAAGTGCATGGTCTAACATCCATGTCGACAAGCTCTAAAAATTCAACAACAAAAGTAGCTTACTATCAGGAACTTGTATGTCTAATCAAATACTTTAGCAGGGTTAATTGTCAAGTCAAACATGTGAAATGCTAGAAATAACAAATGCAATTGTCTAATCGTGGCATTGTAACACAATTTTGTGCCTGCAGGGTAAGCAATTTGGTGCAAAACTAAAATGACCAAGAGTTCCATATATTTCAAAAAGATGGCATAGTTATGTTCCTTTTAATTAACCTAGAATCCAAGTTCTTATCTTGTAATGCGCTTAAGAACTTACTAATGGAACTCTACTTTATTAATTAAACAAGCAGTAGTAAAATACATTGTTCTTTTTTATGTACAATAGCTTTCTTGTACATGAGCCAGAGTTCACTTGATAAGTTATGTAACTCACCTTCTTATTCAAACATTTTAAAAGGATTAAGTCAGCATATGGCAGAGATGCTAACCTAAATAAAAGACTAGAACCAGATGCAGTCTAACAACATTATTTCCATAGCTAGTATATGATAGATAAGACGTCAATGATAGCGAAGATCTTTTGATTTACTGTCATCAACAGTCTGTGGCCTTTTTCTTCTTCAGAGAACAAAGAAAATTGCTAGTAATAGAAATACATCCCCAAGAACAACAACAACAACAACAACAATCCCCACAATTAGGCATGTTCCCTTCTTTTGACTTGGAGGTTTGAAATCTATGTCAAATCATAGCATTTAACTTAATATCTTTATAATGCAACCAAATCAACCGAAAGGGGAAGAAGGAAAAAATGAAGTTTCTATTTCATTTACCTTTGGTAGCACTGATAGCCGATATAGAAGGTCCATATGTACCATCGTCAGGAATACAACAAGTCCCTTTCCAGCCCAAAAGAAGTGGATTTCCATATAGTTTTCAGATACTTGAGCCAGATATTCTCTTTGAATTGCTCTTCTAAGGACTCCACCCACTACCTTTGTTATGTCAAAGTCTTTTTCAACAAGATTTCCTTGGAATAAATATATTAAATGTTGAGATAAAAACCAATAACAGTTGAAAGGAAAGATATTGGGAAACATATTACATTTAAGGTCATTCATCATGTTTTAACCTCAACATAAACCTATGTGATGTATAAGTGAGGCGAATTTGGCTAAAATAATCTGAATATGTAATACATACCTAAAAATATATATCAAAAACATGCCTCCCAAAACTTTTCCGTCGAGTATCATTGAAATTAGCTAATTCTGCAAACTGGAGAGCCACTGTGTACATTCCATTTTAAAGGCCTAAACTGTAGTATCTTAAAGATGAAGTAGCAATTCGAGCTCTTTGGAAAAGTCTCGACTCTTGAGTATTTGTGACTATAGACATAGAATTAATGTTAGACTATAGATGATTGCTCCCAATAAAGTATCCAACATTACTAACTCCCCATCTATCTATGGCAGTCAAATAGTATGTAGCCGAACCAAGAGGCTCATTGTCACCTTCATACACAATATCCTGAGATGTAATTGTTGGACCGGCACACTTAATTGCAAAGCTCAAATCTGCATACCAATGTAGCCTCTTTATCAAGGTAAAACATTAAGAATATATATCATGTATGTCTAAAAGTTTGATTTATAATATCTAACCACTTATTATTTTACTTGTATTTAATTAGTTGTGATTTTATATTTTATATTAATCATTTTCCTTTTTCAATAATAAGAAAAAAAAGTATTAGAAGGGTGTATTAATAAATAATATATCTTTGTTATGAGTGAATTAAAAATTTGAGTGAGGGTGACTAAGGAAATAATGAAGATAGATAATATATAGGAAGGATTTAATTGCAAAGAAAAATGGAAAATCTCGGTATCTTATATCTTAGCCAAATAGAAAGGAAAAGAAAAGAAGATAAGCTTTCTCTCGTTCTTACAAAGAGTTAGCTATGAGTGAGAAGAAAATAAGAAAAAGAAGAGAATGATAAGGAAAGAAAAAGAGAAATAGTAGAAAATTGGGTTGGGTTAAAATAGAGTCACACAAGAATTTATTAGAGTTGGACAATATTTAATTTGTTGGATTTAGGATTGACAATTGATATCAAAGTCAATTCACAACTCAACAATTTAGTGTGACAACCTCATGAGGATGTGAGGTCCATAAGGTGGAGAGTTTATTATATCCCATATTGCTAGCAACTAAGTTTAGGATTCAATTTATAAAGCTTAGGTCCATATAACTATGTAGGTGCATTTTTGGTGTTTGACAGTTGTGAGAAACCCGAAAGCAAACCCATGTAAGCCTACATCCAAATGATTAAATCCAAAAGATAATATCTACTTAATTAGACCCTATTCAAAGCAATGAGCGTAGATATATTATGAAAATATATAATCCTTTGAAGTTGGATGAATTGATGTATTTAATAAATATTGGTATGGATGGAGATCACATGGTTGTCACTTATGTTGTGGCTTGATGAATGGCTATTAGAAGTGTTTTTAACAGAATATTTAAATCTGGGATGGGTGTTAAAATAAGCATTACTCTACTGAAATTTTAACCCTAAACTCTCAAAACCACGAAATAGAGAAGTTGTACTTACAAATTGGAGAACCTCGATTGCATGGAAAATTGCGTTGGAGACAGTTCGGGCCATGTGGCAAAGCATTGAAGGAAGAGGAGGAAGGAATATCGAAGTTATCCTAGAGAACTAGAACTAACCACTAAAGCACCCATTTCTATAAGTTGTCCCTTATTATTAATTTTCAATATTGTTATAGAGAGTCTCAAGCATTTTAACAAAACACAGAAGAAGAGAATTACTTGCTGTAATTAGAACTTTCTAGGTTGAAGTTGTTGCCCACTAAGCTATTGCACATTGCACCAATAACATTCTGAATGTTAGTTCCATCATTGTGTAAATGCTATACTGGAAAGTGGAAAGTAAAAAATTATCTAAGAAAATGTGAAATGTATAGTAAAGAATAAAGATGTTAAATAAATTATATGTTTAAAAAAATTAAGGACGTATAGTTGTAAATTTTGTTCTCCATGAAGGAAGGTTGCCGGATAGATTATTGTAAGATACATCTATGCCAACATCAAGTGAGGAGAATGTTAACTACGTAATGCAGCTGCTTGCCAATTTTCTATTATTAAAATTCAGGTATTATTAAAATCACATTGATTTTTTATTTATTAATTTATTTTTATTTTTATTTTTTTAAAGCTTTTGAAACCATTTAAAACCTCAACTTCCCAATTTTCTACCCAGGAACCCCACCAGTCTTAATTAATTCACATTAATCCAGGAGAAGCTATGCACTTGAAAGTCTAGATTAAGAACGCAAGTTTAGCTTTTCGCTAGGGTGACTTTGGCTACAAACTAGGCTTCCTGGAAAAACTGGATTTGTAACTATACCTTTTCGGTTGGTACAATAAGTTGAGCATTCTATTTTGGGAATGTTGTAATGAGTTTGATACAAATATGTCAAAATACTTACATATTGAGAAGATTTGGACTTCTCTTCAGGGAGGGTACCATTTAACGTATTATTTCCAAGAAACCTGAGTACAAAACCAGCAATTCATGTTTCACTATAATGAGTAAACTATGGGAAGTAAAAGCCACAAAAAATCAGAAATAGTAGATTACAGGTAAGTCAATGAACTCAAACGGAAAAGTGAGATAGAAATCTGTCCACTTATATTGTTGAAACTCAGAAGAAAAAATATTAGAATTTACAATTATAAGATGAAGAAACTTGCTAAAAACCAAAAAGTAATGGAGGTAAAAATAAAATTAAAAAAGAAAAAAAGAGAAAGGGAAAAAATAATTTACAAATGCTGCAAACTTTGGTTGTCACTAATGAGAGACGGAATTGAATAAGAAATTTTGTTATTCCTTAGTACTCTACAGTAAATGGAACCAACAGTCTTGAACAAAGAAAGAAGAGGAAGAAAAACACAAAAGGCATATATGAGGTAATTCAGCACATGATATTACAACTTTGACAATGTTGCCTTACAAGGTCTTTACAGATTTCAAATTCCTTATAAATGCCAACGACGATGAGCTCCCATTTGATATATCGCTTATTCTCCTACATTTATATTTTTCATGGGATTAAGATTGTTAGAATTGATTATTGCAATAGTAAAACAAGATCAATGAAATATTGCAATAGAATTGATTATGGCTATAGTAAAACAAGATCAATAAACACTCACAAATCTGTCAGATTTGTCGGCTTGGAAAAGGATGACGGTATTGGCCCTTCAAAAGAGTTTCCTTGAAACCTCCTACAATAAAATGTATGACCAGTAAAAAAACTGAAACTCCCAGCTAAAAAGCTTTAACCTAAAACAACTAAAGAGTGATTTAGCAAAAAATAGAAAGAAAGAAAGAAAAAAAAAAAAAACAATTAGAATAGTTTTCTCACAATTCTTTCAGATGTGGCCAGTTTCCTATAAAGTCAGGGATCCTTCCTGTAAGTTCAATGTCAAAAGCCCGCCTGAGCACAATAGAAAGAGTTTATTTAAGATCTGATGCAAGCCAGTTTTCATTAGCAGTGGATTTACACACATTTTTCCCTTTAAGGAAAAAATTCTTTTGGGGAATTTAAGATTCGAAAATTTCCAATGAGAAAATTAATATAATCAAGAGGTCCTGATAGTAACTCTAGGTTCTTTAGACTAGCAAAACTTGATGGAATCTCACCACTTACTCTAGATTTGTCGATATATCTGCCAAGGCAAATAATATTTATAAATTCCATCATGATTCAGTATCTTTACAATTAAAGCCATCACCAAGTAAACAAATTACGTGACACATGATAGTATAATCTTGTGTGAAGTAACTAGAATTTGGTTCATGTTAAAGCTAAGACTAAAGCCAGCTGGGGTTTTCACCTTTTGCATCCTTGTACATAACATTATAGAGTAGGATATGCTCAATATAAGCAAAATGTTGCATTGAAAATGAAACCGAAAAGTCTATAAAAACTTACAATGTCTTTAATTTCATCAAATTACCGAGCTCAGATGGCAGAGGACCAGAGAAGTTGCTTGTTCCATTACTTCTACATCCCCAAGAATTTAGCTCTTCAGTTATATAATTGTAATGCAATAACAAAAAAAAGATTTCGTATTGTAAATTATCAGCAGTTATATAGTTAAGAAGGGGACAGAGTTTGAGTTTACACGTATTCTAATTCAGAAAGCATCCCAAGCTCTTTTGGAAGCTTCCCAGATAATCTATTAATGCCAAAGCCCTGGATCAAAGTGAGAACTAATTGGCATAATAAAAAAAGGAGAATAGTATGAGTTCCAAAATTAAAATTTTATTTAAGCTGCTTATAGGGATTTTAATGCAGTTAGATTGCCAACAGATGGATCAGAGAAAGTGAACCTGACAAGCGGTTTACATTCACGTTCCTATTGAAAACAGAAGAAACAGGTAAGATTAATATTTAAGAACACAAAGCTCAAATCATTTTATGATGTTGATACAGTATGGTGTCAAGAGACTTAACATAATTCAATAAAAAGCAAAATATTTTAATAACCACTCACCCTCATCTAATGATCTAAAATGATATTCAATTGAAATAAGCATATATGAACTATAAAAAACCATACAGGAAGGTGAGGAATTTCAAACTCCATAGTTCATCTGGGATCAAACCATCAACGTGCAGTCCGGAAGTCCTCCTGTAATATAAGAAATTGTAAAAGTAAGCTAGCAGCCATAAAATTAAAGAAAGGTCCTTTTGTGTACACTAAATAAAGAAACATGTAATTCCGAAAATATCGAGTTCGCAAATTTGATCTTTTTCCGGTAACTTACATCTCGACAATGTGGCAAAGAGTGCTGTTTTTGTAAGAACAAAACAATCACATTTGATGAAAGGGTTGTGACCAATGGCAGTAATGCCAACCAAAGAGTTAATGGGTATAGAATCTTTGACAATTAATGGCGTTACATAGAATGATCATGGCCCCTTTAACCTTGCTTATATTAATTATATATAAATTCTTTCTCATGGAGCAGATAAATGAGACCAAAAAAAAAAAAAAAAAGAGTCAAGAGATCATAATTATAGATATAGAATCTTTGACAATTAAGGATTTGATTAACATTTTGATATATGATATTAAATAATATAATTACCCAACTCTAATGGTAGGATTTAAATATCTTTTGTTTATTAACTAATAATTAATACTGATGGAGAATAAATTTTAAATATAAAAATAAATTTAATTAAATTAAATTTAAAACTTAAAAAAGTATAAAAAACCTTAGAAAACTTTAAGAAATGTCAAAATTATAGAAAAAGTAAAAACCTTTTTAATAAAATAAAAAAACGTAAAAAAAAAAAAAAAAAAAAAAAGTCATTCTGACTTTGAATTTAGAAATCTCGTGAAGAATTTCTTAATTTGCATTACGGAGAGGGAGACATTCAGTGGTGGAGTGATTAGCATTCTAGTTTAATGGGGATATAAAAATAACATAATCTTTAAATATGTTAATTTGTAAAGTGCATTTTTAGTACAAGAAGCTATTAGTCTTAATTGACAATATATGCAAGTAAAAGAAAAAAAAAAGCAAAAATAGAGTTAAACCTCAATAAATTAATATCTTTGAGACTATGAAAATTTATTAATTAATCGATATATTATTTAATCATATAAATTAATAAATTATTACTTTATCAAGGCATTCTTTATTTTCTTTTTCCAAAACATTAAACTTAATGAATGTACATATTGTGTATAGCTAATATGGTATAGGGAATATCTGTTGGAAATAATATCATCAATCTAACTTATAGCTAGGAGTTAATGTGGTACAGGGAATAACTCATAGTCAATGTGGTATATGGAATAATTTAAAGGTCTCCTAATTGAGTCGTGTATATATATAATTTTGATGTATAAGGAGATTATTAATTTATATATCAAGAGGTATAGATGCATTTTTTTTTAAATGTATTATCTTATAAATTTAACAAATTATTAATTTAAAACATTGGTCCCAAGTTGGGACCTGTAAAAAATATTATTTAATTGAGCTTATTAATTTATCGAATATTAATTTATTGAGGTTTAAGTGTAATTATATTTTTAAGTTTTTTGAGTTTTGACTGAAACATACATTTTTATTTATTTATTTTGGTGAAACTAAAAAAAATGTTGAGAATTCAATTTAAGGTCTTAACCTAAAACTTCTCTTTTGCAAATTAGACAGGGAAACATAAAATTAGATTAAAGTTACACCTATAAAATCCTAAAAGAATTAATATAAATAACATAAACTTGGAAATCTTAACTCTTTTACCCTATATTTTTATACCAAAAAAAAAAAATAATAATAATAATAATAATAATAATTGAAAAAAGACTGAACTCAGACTAGTATATAAGTTTGTTTCATATATATTTTGGGTAAATCAAATCCAATATAGAAGAAAAAGAGGTTAATTTTAGATTATTACCAGTGAAATACTGAGAGCTATAAGTGAAATATAATGAGAGTGAAAGTTTTGATATTTTAAATTAGGATAAAAGAACCATGCTGGCATGCATGCATAATATATATTAAAAAAAAAAAAAAAAAAAAAAATGACACAAATATAAGAGTCTAAAACCTTTAGCTCTAAAGCCCGTTATCAAGTGTCTGAAGGTTTAAACATGGATATTCCATGAAAACTCATGCATTTCATATGTATCTAATAAAATACAAGAAATTAGGCTTACTTGGGCGGAATTTTCAAACTTCAGAGTCTTCAGAGTACGTTTTTTTCACCACTTTGTAATATTTTGTGTTACTTTTAACCTGTGTTCTTATATGCTTTTAGAAGGTGTGTGGGCTAAAATGAGAACCTTGCAAGATAAGCCCATCGCCATATTGATCGGCTATCTCTATTGTGATGTTCGGTTTGGCACCAACTACGATACGTGTGCAACGTTGATTGATCAAAAAGCACACGTGAAAATGAATATAAAAAGCGAAATAAATGTTATAGAGTTTTTAAAGTGATTCGGATGCTCAGGTAGCAAGTCCTACGTCCACTGCTTTGTATTGATATTGATAGTGTGGGTCAGGTCGCGACAGCGGACTGACTTACAAAAGGTTGGGAAATAGATACAAAAGCATGAGAGAAAGTTTGTGTAAAATTGTCGAATCCCCTTAATGAAGGGGTCTTCCTCTTCTTATACCCAGTTATATGTCCGTAATCATCACTAAATCCTTGAGTTGGTGTGATTGTCAGGACCTAATCTGATTTTACGTCCCATTACCCATTTTCCAAGCCGATTTCACGCGATTTGGAGCAGGCTAGCGGACACGTGGGAGCACCAGGGCGTTTGGCAGGCCTGACGTGCGCTTACTGTTCTGACGAGAGTAGGCCACGTTTCGTCACGCAACTCCACGTCAGCCTTTGATTTCTTAGTCATAACATCTGTGTAGGCCAGTTATCATAGTTTCCTCCCAACATAACTTTTGAGACCATCTTTGGAGACCTAGTATCCCTTTTGGTATTAGAGCGAGACTGAGTTTTCAGATTCCAGCTCCTCATAGTACCCCGTATACCTATGAATAATTGTAGGTAAGCTCTCGTACTCCATTATATTGGCTGGAAACCAACTAGATGCAAGCCTGTCTCTGAGGCACAAATAAAACTATTCACAGAGCCCACATACCTTTGTGTATGTACAGTTGTTTCCGTTGGTAAAACAATACACCTGACTGATATGATAGTATAAAGCACAGCTATGCCCAAATCACAGCAAGGTACTCTTAACTTAGTTTTGTTTTTACAAGTTTAATGGTCTCGATCTATTCTTGCTCATATCGGTTGGATTACACATTGAAGTGGTTGAATTTTCAACTTATGGAATCCTCTACTACTTTGGCTATGTTTAATGCTCCTGTCAGTACTGAATCTCCAAGATCCTCTATTGTTCTAAACCAGATAGTCTTTATGAAATCACTTATATCCTAGAAAACCAAAAAAATTCGGGATACCATTCCCCCCATTGTAAATCCATACACTGCCTTCACCGAACCTGTCACTTCCCTATCCCGAACCTTTAAAACTCTTATCAAGCCATCAAGAAAACCTGTTAAAGAATATGTGCAGACCACTTGTTTTAGTAAGTGTCAAATTCCTACTACTGCCCAAAAACAATAAGTTACTCTAGAAATCCATCTAGCATCCATATCTAAATGGATTCGCGAAGGATATTCTCACATGCACTTTAGTGCTATCAGACTTGTCATTTCCTATCGTGATCGAAAAGGTCTCCTAGTCTCTGTCTAAATTGTTTTTCTTTTTTTATATCAAATTTGTCCATTATTAATATGCTTGCAAATGTACAACGTAGACATCCTTGAATGCTGGAATAGTCATCACGAAACTGTTTAATTTATTAACAAAACAAATAATTTCCTAATGTGTTTGTATATTTTAAAAATATTGAAAGAATAGACCCCCTATAAGTATCAAAATTTACAAGCTGCCCCACAAACATCAGGAAAAAACCATATTACACCCCCCCGGTCGTTAGTTCAATTATAGATCATAGCCTCATAGGCACTGAATTGAACCCAGGCAGTATTGCGGCCATAGTACCTCAAAGCAGCAGTAAATTTGCAAGCCGTCATTCTGTCTTGTATTAATTACAATCCTATTGCAATTTTAGTAGATTACGTATTTCCCTTGTTTAATTCCTAGCTACTGGTGCTACGGATTCATGTAATTATAAAATCATATCGTTGGCCTAACTTTCTCTAAGGTAATAATTTATGAAAATTTTTATGCTATATCTCTTGATTATTATTCATCAAACCCACTCATGTATAATACCAGATTTTCAAAATTCATTCTCCATCAGTATTAATTATTAGTTAATAAACAAAAGATTTAATCCTACCTTAGAGATGAGTAATTATATTTCAATATCATATATCAAAATTCTAATCAAATCCTTAATTGTCAAAGATTATGTATATGTAATTCTGATTTCCTGACTCTTTTTTATTTTTTTGGTCTCATTTATCTGCTCCACGAGAAAGAATTTATATATAATTTAATATAAGCAAGGTTAAAGAGGTCATGATCATTTTATCTAACGCTCTTAATTTTCAAATATTCTATATCAGTATTTCTAATCTCTTATGCTCTTTGTTCTGTCTCCAGTCTCATTTATCTCCTTCTAGAGAAAGAATAATATTTATTCGGTACATTTTGTTTTTTAACTAAAAGTATAGGCTTGGAATTCAAAAAACTAAGATGTGTACACCCCAAGAATATATATATCCTCTAGATAAAAGTTATTTACCATACAGTATCCTCTTCTTGGTAAAAATTACCATAAAACTTCTAAAAAATTGTAGTATGATCACGTTTAAGTGAATAAAACATTAAGTAAAACTGGAAATGACAGAAAATAAAATTACAAAGAACTGAATTCCATTAATTAAACAGTAAATTACATTGATAAAATCCATTCAAAAGCCAAAGGGGTTGGAATTCTACTTTATCATTACGAGAAACAACAATCTTTTTGGTACCATTATGACATAGAATGTCTGACGGATGAATTCATAGAGCGGATAGAACGTTAAAAATCCATACGTAAAGTCTAAAGGGCTTAAATGAGCATGTCCTATTCAAACAGCCATAACTTTTTATCTGGAAAGAGTTACGGGGCCTGTAAGATACCGTTGGAAACCTTATTTCGAGCCCGTCAAGTGACAACCTGCTTTATCCGATTAGAGGTCATTTTTGGAGTCAAAATCCACTGTTTTAGAGTGAGTCGGGGCTATTTTACTTATTTGCCTATTTTTTTCTATTTTATTTCAGATTTTATTGTCTTAATTATTTAGTTTTTGTTCCCTTTTGTTATTAGGAGTCTTATTAGGGTTGATTATCACCTATATAAACTTATTTTTTGTTTTTGAGATCATTCAATGAATTATTCAGATTTTTCTTCAGGTTTCATAGTTTAAGTTTCTGAATTGAGACTTATTTATTAGTTCTAAAGGTGTAATCGAGTGCTACCTTGTATATTTATGCTAACTCGCTGCGTCACATTAGCTTGTTGAACGATTTTAACTCTGACGTTTCGAAGATGGCACCCGCCACGACAATTTTCTTTGGTGTTTCTGCTTGCGAACCCACATGAAGAAGTTCTGGCCTTATGATCAGCTGTTGGTTGGGGCTGGGACTGAATGGATTTCGCTTCTTCGCTTGTAGGCCTTGATGATTTAGAACATTTAGAAGAACCTGAAGCCGGGTGCCGCGATTTAGGAGGGCGTTTCTTGGAACGCAAGCTACTATCGTAAGATTGTCTTTTTTGGGGAACTATCAAAACTTGGAATGCAGATTGTATAACTTTGAAAGCCTCCTCTGCGGCAACAGAATGATTCTTGTCTGGGTGTAACATAAGAGCCATTCTCCTGTATTGTTTCTTGATCATGCTTGAATCTACTCCGATATCACTCAACGAAAGAATCTCATACCAGGTGCTGTTCTATTGGCAGCCACTTCGTGCACTTTGTAAGCCGTGAAGTAGTCATCGATGTTGGGCAATTACGGATTAAACTCTTTGGCTGCTGTGAGAGACCTGATCGTCATATATATGTTATTGAGTTTGAAAAACTCTTCCGCCACATCTCTGGCTTTTACAGCCGCTAACTTGAAAAAATGGCTAAGCATTCTGACTTTGAGAAAGAGGGATTGTGATTGTCTTTGATAAACTGGAAGTGTTTGTTTTCGTGGAGAGATGGTTTGGAAATAGATTTTAGAGAGAACAAATGAGAGTATGTTTGATAAAATTTCAAGTATGGTGTTTTCGGAGAGGAGGATCAATTGAAGAGACAACAAGTGAGAGTGTCCCTCATAAATTTAACTACTGGTTTTCTTGGATAATAAGTTTTACGAACTCCTTAATGGAATAGGAAAGGAAACTAAGTAGTTGGTTTGCATTAGGAAACAAGTAGTTGTTTTGCAAGCGAATTTGGAAGAACATTGTAAGTTTTACGAACTCCTTAATGGAATAGGAAAATAAGTAGTTTGACATGGAGACTAAACAAAGATATCCTAAGGATAAATATATCCATCTTTATATGGTTAAACCATTTATATCCAACTGGATGAAAAGATCATTTATTAGAGTTCAAAAATAACTAAATAACGAATTGGGGAAGTTTGGATAAAAAAGAAAAACTCTACATGCGATTTCTTTAAAAGAAATACTTACATGGTAAAGAAACAATTAAACTTAAACTAGGTTGCTTCAAAATGCTTTTAGAAAGTGGGCAGGTAGAGGTTTTTGGGTCTAAAATGTGTGGTCCAGGCTTCGGTGGAGTTCTACCTTGCTGATGCTTCTTTTTGTCTGTGCTGGCTCGCTGCTTGTGAGAGACGCCGCTGGGTTTAAGCTGAACCTTAAGTGCAAAAGCAGTGTCTTTTTCTGGCCACTCTTTTGTGGTGGTGCTCTGTCCTCTTGCTGGTGGTGGTGTGGAGTTTAGATTTTCAGTATACTACTGCTAATGTGTTTCCTTTTGCTGAAGAGCTGCTGCTGCTTTTTCTGTCTGGTGGATGTCCCCTTGCCGGCTGGTTATCTGGTGGAGTCTGGACTGCTATGTTGATTGTAGTTTTGCTGGCTGAGGCATGGCAGTCTTGCTTTGCTGGTGTGGTGATGCTGGTTCCTTTTGGCTTGCTGCTCTTTTTGGTAGCTGGTGCGGTGATGGTACTACTGATTTTTTGCTGTTGTACCGATCCAGATGACCTTTTTGAGCCTTTGAGGGATTTGTTTAAGTATCCTCAGCCTTTTGTTTTCCTGGGGATGATGAAGTTGTGTAAAGGATTGTTTTCCTGGTTTTTTTTTTTTTTTTTCGTTTCCTTTTGTTAGCTGTTCCCTTGTTCTTTTCGACGGTAGCTTGGCTTAGGAGTTTCCCCGTTTTTAGATGTTTATTCATTATTCTTTATAAAATAACCTTTACCTAAAAACATGCTTTTAGAAAAGTTAGCGCGTTCGTGAACCCACTGTTTAATGCAACAAATACTTAATTGGTAGAATATTTACTTCCTTCCTGCTTCAAATAGTGAGCACAGCTACGAAATTGCACAAAAGACGATGCATAGAGAGACGGCCCACTTCTATTTAAAGATACTACCTAAAAACTATCCAGCAAAAGATGAGCCAAGTAAACAATAATTAATTGTTTTGAATTTAATTTTATAAAACAATCACTACAACATTACAAAATGTTTGTCTGAATTAGGCAATTCCACACGTATGACTTCTCTTTCCCCATTGTAACCTTGCAAAGCCAAAAAAATATTCTTCGTGTATAGAAAATCATACCGCACCCGATGTTGAAAACTTAATCAGAAAAAGAAAAGAGAGAGAGAGAGAGAAGAGGAGAGAGAGAAGTCTATAAAGTTCATAGGGCATTACAAATTTACAATATGCAGATCAACCTAAAGTGTATTATAAAAGAAGATAATGAACACTAATAAGAAAATACATATATATAGAAAAGAAATAATTTCGTAAGTTAATGTTGTGATGTGGCACTTGATACTCACACGTGGAAGTCATTATTTACTGGGTGGTCAATGTAAATTGTTGAGGCTTAGGGGCATTTCAGTCTTCTGGCATCTTCAATTGACCTAATCTGTTTTAGGTTGTGCGCAACTCAGTTCTTCCCATTTCTCTCTTGGTTAACAAGAGAGAAAATGGTTAGGATGCTGTGCTGGAAATCCGAAGAACGTCGATGGAATCAACGGTGATGGTAGGTCTTAGCTGTCCTATTTGGTTTGCCTTTGCTTTGCTGTATAATTGATACTAATTTCTGCCTATTTGATATGGTATGAGTGTGAAAGCATCTGGGTGTACGTGTGTAAATCAGAGGGGTTTGTTTTCGGGTTTGTGCCTTGTGTAAAGGGGTGAGCCAATCTCTGTAAGGTTTCCATTTTCTCATAGTGGATCTTTTCTTTTTGCCCTGAAAAAGTGGATGTAGGTAATCTTTCAGATTACCGAACCACTATATACTGGTGTTCTCTCTTTCTCTTATCTTTTATTTTTGCTTATATTTACTGTATACTTGTGTGGTGCTTGGTTTTGGTTACTGCAATATTTGTTCTGTGTGGGGTTTCATGTTACATAATTGGTATCAAAGCTTTGTTTTCGAGCACCTAAGTCCTATTCTAGGTTGTGAGATCCGGTTACGAATTTGCAGTAGTTTAGGGTTTAACTGTTTTCACAGTTGTCTATTCTCTTACTTAGGGTTTCCATTTTTCTCTAAAATTGGGGTTTTCTAATCTAAGTGTCTGGGAGGGTTGAAACCTAGAAATGACTAAGTTTGAAATAGAAAAGTTTACAGGAGAAATGATTATGGTTATGGAAAATGATAGAGGCTATCTTAGTTAAGGATGGTTTTCTGCTACCTTGAGAGGTGAGGATAGTTTACCAGAGACTTGTCTGAAAAGGAAAAAAAAAACTGCTAGATAAGGCTTACAATTCTCTATTCTAGGGTTAGGAGATAAAGTCCTAAGAAGGTTAAAGATTGAAAACACCAGCAGAGTTTGGGAAAAATTACCTCTTATATATATCAAGGCATCACCTAATAGGTTAGTTTAAAAAAAGAAATTTTTCAGTTTTAAAATGGATGAAAACAAAGCTTAGGTGACAATTAAATGATTTTAGAAGTAGTATAGGATTAGAAGGTCTTAGTGTTACAATTGAGGATGAAGATCAAGCTGTGATCCTTCTTAATTTCTCCCCAAGGTTTCTCCAAACTTTGTTGATACTCTTAAGTATGGTAGACAAACCTTTAAACTAGATGAGTTGTGTAGCCTTACTACTAGGATGCTGAGTTTAGAAAGGAGGGTAAGTTAGATGGAGAAGGTCTGAATATCAAGGGTAGATCTAGAAAAGGTGTCAAAGAAAGGTCATTTTAGAAATAGATCTAAGTCTAAATCAAAGTTTGTCAGGAAGTGTTTCCATTGTCATAAAAAGGGGCACTTTAAAAGGGATTGTCCAGATAGGAAGAAAGGTCGGGAGAAGAGGCTAGTGGCAATGTTGATATAGTCTCAGATGGGTATGAAAGCTCTGATGTTCTAGTCTTCCGATAGGGAATCCGAACTGAGTGGATTTTGGACTCTGGTTGCACTTTCCATATGACTCCAAATAGGAGTTCACTAATAACTTTAAGAAATAGAATCTGGCAAGGTTCTAATGGGGATAATGCAGTGTGATTGTTTTAGGCATTGGGGAGTCAGGTTAAGTCTCTCTGATGGCATTTCAAGAATCCTTTCAGAAGTTAGGTACATACCGGAGTTGAAAAGGAACCTTATCTCCCTAGGTAGATGAGACTCAAATGGTTTAGTTTAAGGCTCAAGGTGGAGTGCTTAGTGACTAAAGGGCTTTAGTGGTTATAAAGGAGAAAAAAAAAAATGGTTGTATGTCCTAAATGGATCCACTTTCATCTTAGAAACATAACAAACTTCATTTGGCACAAAAGGTTGGGACACATTAGTGAGAGAGGTCTAATTGAGTTAAGTAAGCAAATGCCTTATGTAACGCCCCACTTGAGGTACGTAGTTAATGCTTCTTCTTTTGCTCTTTTTGAGTTGATTCATTATTGTTTGGTTGGCCTTTGAGTGTATTGTTG
Organism: Pistacia vera; assembly: GCF_008641045.1. NCBI lineage: Eukaryota > Viridiplantae > Streptophyta > Magnoliopsida > Sapindales > Anacardiaceae > Pistacia > Pistacia vera. Next base: position 477,076 of record NW_022196620.1, read on the forward strand.
AACTTGCCTTGATATGGGTTGAAAATAGAAGAAGTTAAGTGTTTCATTCTTCGCCGGGCGAAGAATAATCTTCGCCGCGGCGAAGAGGTGTTGTAGCCACGGGGAAGCTGCTAGACAGTTTTGCCGCGGCGACAGAGGATTCCTCGCCGCGGCGACTGCCAACAAAATGTTTGTTAAGTTTTAGATATTTTCTTCTCTAAGGGCAATTTGACCATTCTACCCCTAATTAGTAAAAGTGGGGAGTAAATTGAAAGGATTTTTCATGGAGAATATGTTTATTGTGGGGTTGTTTTTGTAATGAATCAAAGGATATAGATGGAGTTCCTAAGGAAGAGTAAGGGCAAAAGGGAATGCTTGTTTAAAATTGTTTAAAAGGATTAAGTCTTGCAAACCCCTCATTCTTCTTCTCCACCGCCACTCTCCTTTCTCACTTCCTCTCAAATTCTCTTTCTTTTGTTCAGGGATTTTTAGAGGGCTTTTGGAGTGATTTGGGGTAGGAAATCAATCTAAGCATCCTTAGGTAAGTATTCTTGCTTTGAATGTGAAGTTTTGTGTATTTTGAATATTAAGGTCTTTGGTTGATGTGTTTAATTGTTTTAAGGGTAGAGAAAAGTCAGTAAACCAAGAAAAGGAAGTGTTAGTGAGATCTCTCTATCACAAGGTAAGTAAATCCCAACCCATGGAGATTTAGAATTTTCTTGATTAGGGTTTTAATAGCAATTATGTATGTATTGTTATACATGTCATATGCTATGTTATTGAGTCTCAAATGGAGATTATTATTGCTTTGTGATTGTTCATACATTTCAATTATGAGAAATGAGATGTGGGTTGAAAGGTAGTTTGAATGAATTGAAGGTATTAGAATCCTTTTTGGAAGTGTTATTCTTTAGCAGGAATTTGACTATGTGAGGGAGTTTTCTCCCATTTGGGATGTTTTAGAGAAGACATAGAATCTTGTTATAGTAGAGTTTTATTATGCACTTGAGTTTTTTGTGATGAAATGCCTAATAGAGGTTTGAGTATGAGTAGTGAACCTTAATTCTTGCAACATTGCATGTTGGCATTTCATAAGTGCATTAGTGGAGATGAACCATCCATATGCATTAATTGTGCTTTGAGAAATGACTTAAGAAATTGTAGTTTACTTTGTGTAGGCACTTGCTCTATGAGTAGAGAACTTTGTGAACGCAACTACTCTAAGGGTAGAGAGAATGAGAAGTGCTATAAGAAGAGTATGAGAAAAGGGTTGATGCTTTGTGATCGTCACCCGACAGTTATTAGAAATGGGTTGATGCTTTGTAATCATCACCCAACAGTTATTAGGAACGGGTTGATGCTTTGTGATCGTCACCCGAAAGTCATGAGGCACGGGTAGGTGTTTTGTGGTCTCCACCCGATAGCTACAAAAACCGGGTAGGTGCTTCGTGATCCCCACTCGGTAGTCACTAAGAGCGGGTTGGTGCTGTGTGAACTCCACCCGACAGTCATGAAGAGTGAGATGGTACCGGGTAGGTGCTTCGTGATCCCCACTCGGTAGTCACTAAGAGCGGGTTGGTGCTGTGTGAACTCCACCCGATAGTCATGAAGAGCGCGTTGGTGTTGTGTGAACTCTACCCGATAGTCATGAAGAGCGCGATGGTGTTGTGTGAACGCCATCCGGCCGTACCTCCGGTAAGATGAGGCCATGACATTTAATAGAAAGCAATAGAAAGTGTGAGGAAAGGATTAAGAGTTTTACATGCGGGGATAGACAGATAGAGGGTTTACTTACTGAGCATTATTTTGTGCTCACCCCGTTCTTTTCCTTTGTGGATGCAGGAACTAGTCGATGATGTAGTCGGAGGGGCATCGGCAAGCGAGAAGCAATAGCTACACTGTTTCCCCTGTTTTTGTCTTTTTAAATGGCATTTTGTAAATAATGCTCTTTGTGTATAAAAGACTTACTACTTATAATAAAAAGAAAAGTTTTGGGCCCATTTTCTATTATTATTATGCATGCATTGTACTAGTTTACAGCAGTTGTTACACCTTAGGAGAGGATAAAATAAAGAAGCTAGAGTTCTGTGATCACTGTGTTTATGGGAAGATGAGCAAAATTAGGTTTAGTGTGGGAAACCATTGTTCTAAAGGCATTTTAGATTACATTCATTCTAATGTGTGGGGGCCAACCAAACATCCATCTTTGGGAGGATGTAGGTATTTCATTAGCATCATAGATGACTTTTCTAGGAGGGTGTGGATTTATTTTTTGAAAACTAAAGGAGAAGCCTTTAGGAAGTTTAAGGATTGGAAGATTATGATAGAAAACCAATCTGGGAAGAAAATCAGGAAACTAAGGACCGATAATAGGTTAGAATTCATTAATGAAGAGTTTGATAGCATGTGTAGGGAGAGTGGAATTCTTAGGCATAGAACAATTAGACACACACCCTAACAAAATGGTTTAGCAGAAAAGATGAATATGACCATCCTTGAGAAGGTTAGAAGCCTGTTATCCTATTCTAGATTACCCACCAGATTTTGGGCAGAGGTTGCTCATACAGTAGTTTACCTGATTAATAGAATCCCTTCCTTAGCTCTTACTTTTAGAACACCCATGGAAAAGTGGACTGGGTATCTTGCAGATTATAGTAATCTTAGGGTGTTTGGATGCACTGTTTTTGTTCATGAGAAAACTGACAAGCTAAAACCAAGGGCCATTAGATGTGTCTTCTTAGGGTATCCTGATGGTATAAAAGGTTATAGGTGTTAGGATATTGTAGGACAAAAATGCATAATCAGTAGAGATGTTAGGTTTAATGAGGATGAAGTGATTGGCCTAAATCAAAATGGGTTGAGTGAGAGTGAAAATACAGTTAGGACAAAGACAATAAACCTAGATTTAGGTGGAGATACGTCAAACCTGGACAGTATTGATCCAAATCCTAATACTGATGTCCAAACCTAGGAAGATGAACCTAGCCTAGAGGACAGCGGTGATAGTGATAGAGTTGAAAATGAGCTACAAAATTATCAACTAGCTAAGGATAGAGAAAGAAGGGAAATCAGATTACCTAGTAGGTACTCACATGCTGATATAGTTGCTTTTGCTCTTCAAGTTGCTGAAGAAATTAATGAGGAACCTAGGATTGTTAGGGAAGCCATGAGTTATAAAGAATCTAGGCAGTGGAAACTGGCTATGCAAGAGGAGTTTGATTCTTTAATTAAAAACCAAACCTGGACTTTGATTGACAAACCTGAGGCAGCAGGGTAGTTAAATGCAAATGGGTTTTTAAAAGGAAGGAGGGCATACCAAGGGTAGAAGCACCTAGGTTTAAAGCAAGATTAGTGGCTAAAGGGTTTACACAGGTTGAAGGGGTGGATTACAATGAAATTTTCTCACCTGTAGTAAGACATACCACCATTAGGATACTGTTATCTTTGGTAGCTCAGTTTGGTTTAGAACTAGAGCAGTTGGACATTAAAACAACTTTCTTAAATGGTGATTTAGAGGAGAAAATTCTGATGGAACAACCTGAACTGTTTGAAAAAGGGTCTAAGAATCAAGTATGCTTTTTGAAAAAATCCTTGTATGATTTAAAGCAGTCACCTAGGCAATGGTATAGGAAATTTGATTTTTTCATGTTGAATGTTGGTTTCATCCGAAGTAGTTTTGATGGCTGTTTCTATTTTAAATGTTTATATGGTGAATGCTACATATACTTATCTCTATATATGGATGACATGCTGCTAGCTTGTAAGGATCTCTCTGAAATTGATAGTTTCAAAAGGGAAATGAGTAAACATTTTGAGATGAAAGACATAGGACAAGCTAGGAAGATTTTGGGTATGAACATTGAGAGGAATAGGAAAATTAGAAGCCTCATACTGTCATAGAAAGAGTATGCTGAAAAACTAATCAAGAAGTTTAACATGATTGACTCTAAACCTGTCAAAACACCCTTAGGTCAACATTTTAAACTCAGTGTAACCCATTGTCCAGAAACTGAAGAAGAAAAGAAGGAAATGGCTTGTATACCATATGCCAATGCAATAGGGAGTCTGATGTACTTAATGGTCTGTACCAGACTAGATTTGGCCTCTGCAGTTAGTTCAGTTAGTAGGTTCATGAGTAACCCTGGAAAAACTCATTGGGAAGCAGTAAAATGGGTATTTAGATATGTGAAGGGTACACTGTCCACTGGTATAGTTTACAGTAGAGGGAAAATTCAGGAAAACCCCATCATGGGATGTGTGGATGCTGATTATGTTGGAAATGTTGATAATAGGAAATCTATGACTGGTTTTTGTTTTACCATTTGGAATAACCTGGTTTGCTGGAAAGCTAATCTGCAGGCTATTGTAACTCTGTCCACCACGGAAACAGAGTATGTTGCAATTACAGAAGTAGTCAAGGAGGCTATGTGGCTCAGGGGAATGCTTGATGAGATGGGACTGGTTCAGAAACAAGTTCTAATCAAGAGTGACAGTCAAAGTGCCATTTTTATGTGCAAAAATCAGATCTTTGATAATCATATTTTACACTATGATTTTGCATTGAATTTTGATAGGATTTATGATACTTTTCATTCAATTTGGGCCATAATTGCTACCTAATTCTATTAATTTATCTTTGCAGGCCTAAACGATGATTTTGAGCGTAAATTGTGTAACTTGAGCTTGAAAACTCGGAATGACCTGAACTAAGAAGCTTTGGAAAGCTAAGAAGAAGAGCTACAACTTTCATGTTTTTGGTTTTTCCTAATTCTGACTGGACAATGGTGAAAACTTAGCTTGAAGTTGTGAAAAGTACGCTGGGAACTGAAGAAAAATGTCTTTGGACATGCTTTAGTATTTCTACCATAAATTGAGCTGTAGACCTCGGATTGTGCTGAGTCTTGAACGACCAGAAAGATAATTGAAAGAGCTACAATTCATATGTTTAACACTTTTCCAGATTCAGATTATATCATGCTCAAATTTGGCCCAAAATTCTTTGCCGTGGCGAAGATAAATCTTCGCCGCGGCGAAACCTGCCAGATGTAAAAATAAAACGATGCGTTTTGGCTTGCTAGGGCTTTGTCCTTAAGTGAGAGAGGTATAAATTAGAGCGAAAAGGAAGAGAAGAGAGGCTTGGTTCGTCATTTGGGAGGCAGCTCATGGAAGGAGAAGATTATTGAAGATTTGAGCTTCAAATTAGAGAAGATTTCTCCATCTTTTGCTTGTTTTTCAATGATGAATCTTGATTCAGTTTGTTTTTGTTATTTTATTTCGTTTTTGAGTATGAACTGAGTTGTTTAGCTAGGGTTTGATGTAACCTTGATACAATGATTCAAATTTATATGAATTGATTTACTTTGAGTTTTAATTTCATGATTGAGTGTTTATCTCTTTGCTTAATGACTTTTGGATGCTTGATCACCATTCAAATGTGTGTTGTTCACAATGAGACTGAGAAGTGATTTGTGATTGTGCCTCTTGGGATAAATACCGTAGATTAAGCAAACGCTAGAGATAGGTTTAGCGATCTATGAAATCTAGATAGAATTCCATAAAGCTTAAAAGACTTTGAACTATTAATCTTCAATTTGTTGGGTGCGGAAGCTTAATAGGGATAAGTAGGGAAATGTAGCCTAAGAATGTATGTTTTACAACTTAGGGAATTCGATTTTCAATCAAGGAATTAGAATTTGGGTAATAGATTCTATGATTTAGGTTAGCGTATCTAGGTGAAATCAACACCCTAGCATTTTTTTAGAATTGTTTAATTAATTAAGTTGTTGGGTTTTGTATTTGTTTTTAGTTTGTTAATTGTCCATCAATCCAATTTATTGTTGCTTCAATTAGGACTTAAACTAGGGAAATCGGTACTTAGTAACACTATCCTCGTGGGAACGATACTCTACTCGTCACTCTATTACTTGTGCGACTAGTATACTTGTTATTTTTGCATGTTGTAGTAAACACGCATCAGTCTTTCATGAGAGGTCGAAACACATAGATGTTAGACTACATTTCATCAGAAACCTGATTGAAGATAAAGTCATTAAGGTGGAGAAAATTCTTGGAAAAGAGAAACCAGCAGATATGTTCACCAAATCAGTGACTTTAGACAAGTTAAGGCCCTTTAAGAGCCTTTTGCATGTTGAAGAGAATTAAAAGGATTTTTCAGGGCAGTAAGGAAGGGTGAAGATCAAATGCCAAGGTGGAGATTTGTTGTGATGTGGCACTTGATACTCACACGTGGAAGTCAATTTATTTATTGGGTGGTCAATGTAAATTGTTAAGGCTTAAGGGGCATTTCAGTCTTTCTGGCATCTTCAATTGACCTAATCTGTTTTAGGTCGTGCGCAGCTCATTTCTTCACATTTCTCTCTTGGTTAACAGAGAGAGAAAACAATTAGAGATGCTGTGCTGGAAATTCGAAGAACGTCGATGGAATCAACGGTGATGGTAGGTCTTAGCTGTCCTATTTGGTTTGCCTTTTGCTTTGCTGTATAAATTGATACTAATTTTTGCCTATTTGATGTGGTATGAGTGGTGAGAGCATCTGGGTGTACGAGTGTAAAATCAGAGGGGTTTTGTTTCGGGTTTGTGCCTTGTGTAAAAAGGGTGAGCCGAATCTCTGTAAGGTTTCTCATTTTCTCATAGTGGATCTTTTTCTTTTGCCCTGAAGAAGTGGATGTAGGTAATCTTTCAGATTACCGAACCACTATATATCTGGTGTTATCTCATTTTCTCTTACCTTTTATTTTTGCTTAATCATTATTACTGTATACTTGTGGTGGATGCTTGGTTTTGGTTACTGCAATATTTGTTCGTGTTGGGTTTCATGTTACAAGACTTAAGAAGGAATTATTATAATTCTAATACACCAAAGTGAGTTGAATGAATAGTGTTTTGTAAAATAAACATCAAAAGCTAATGGTTGGTTACGAGGGCTCCTCGGAAATCGCGAGCCCAAGTGGAGTAATTGTTGGATCCAGTTAATGTTTGCTTGATGAGAACAATTTTTGGCTCATCTAAGGCCAGCAAAAACAGCACATCCCCTAGTTCAGGGCGATGAGCGATGACTAGAAACATTTAGAAGGTGAACTATCCCGTATTGTAGCCCGGAATGGCAAATGGGTTTGTGTCAGTTGTGATGTTTGGACCAGATGTGGGAGTTCGGCCAGTTGGTTGGTTTGGCTATATTGTGGAGTTTGGGCCATTTGTGGGAATTGGGCTAGTGTGGAGTTTGGGCCTAAGGCTCAATATACTGTGGGTTCATTTTGGGTTTGTAACGGTGGGCTTTGTTCTGTGAGCTGTGGGCTTTGAATGGGGTTTGTGTTTTGGTTGGTTGCCACCTGGATTTTGAGTGGATTGATTAATCTTAACCGAGCATTTGTGTGTTTTTGCAGGGACAAAAAGAGTGGTTAGATAAGAAAATCTGATTGAATATCTATTTGCTTTTGCAGGGACAGAAAAAAAATTGAGAATAGCGGAAGCTAATTAGAATTGAGAGATGAGGTCTTTTACCATGTCAAAGTTTGAAGAAGAAGGCAAGAGAAGCAGAAATATACTGCCAAGAGAAACAGAAAGAGATGCAAAAATGTTTTCTTTATATTATTTTATGTGATGTACTCTGTCCAATTTATACAAACATACAAATGTAAGAATGATAATACAATGAATACGTAATTACATGAAATCAAGGAAACAGATAAACCGTAATTACACAAATCAAGCCATAATCATTGTAATTATGGAATCATGTCGTGATCACAGCACTCTGGAATAAAGGCACCATCACTGTATTCCATCACTACTTAATCAAGCTATTATCATAAGTATTTTTTTTTAGTTTACTGATTCACATTTCGTAAGAATTGGCCTTCAATGAGTAATGCTACAGTTACTGAAAGGAACGCATTAAATGATGTGGCACAATTCTGACCGTCAATTAATATTAATTCATAATTAATCGACGGTCAAAATTACGCCACGTTATTCGGTGCATGAATTTGGTACACTCCTTTCGATAACTGTATTATTTTCCGGCCTTCAATTGTTGGTAAGTTTTCACCAAATTCCTTTGGGTTTTTGAAAATTGACAAGTGGATGTTAACTTTCACATTTTTAATCTAAAAAACTGCGGACTAAGATCCTCCTAATCTCGGTAGTTTTGAGTTTTTAAAGACTTGTGACTGATTGTTACACAGTAGAAATATACTACACAAATAGATCTTAACATAAATAAATACAAATGCAAGGTGTCGATCTTTAAAAGTTAAGATGAGCTTAGATCAAGACATGATCTAAGCTCATCTTAACTTCACCTATCTAAAATTGCATCACCCACTTATACATCTAAGATGGTCCAATTAAATTTAAGATTGATGACAAATTAATTGTGACCGTCGATGGTGGCTCGCTCTTGGTCCTAGTGTTAACCATCACACAATTGTTTTTAATTTACATAAACTTATACATACATACATACTAAATAATATAAAATTTGCTAATAAATAGTTTAGTATGATTTCAATTAAATACTAATAATTTTGTATACTATATATGTTAAAAGTTAAATACTTAAAATATTAACTATGGTATATTTAAAGTAATATTATATAACTAAATAAACATGTTTTTTAAGTGCTTTTTATTTGTCAATTGGTTGGCTTTCTATCCGTAATGTTGGCAAATAGACGTTCTAAACTTTTGTCAAATGTGATGGATCATCACAAATCTCGTGAAGGAGATGTATGTTGTAACTAAATCTCTTTGATAACCTTAGGGGTTGGCCTAGTGGTCAAGAAGGTTTGCTCTCTTCATTGATTTTCTATATTCAAACCATCTTATGGTCACCTATCACATTTATGACTTACTTGGAACATTGGACTTGTATGGTATTCAATAGGTCTTAGGGATTAGTTGAGCTTGCATGCAAGCTGACTCGGACATCCCGGTCATCAAAAAAAAAAAAAAAATCTTCTTCAATATTGGATAATAAAATTTTAAAAAGATGTATACAAATGGGAAATGACTTCAAATAAAATTAAACTAATTAGGCACATGATTACATAGACTTAACACGGATTACTATTGCGACAAGCCACATGATAATTGGTCCTTAAAATTATAATAAACTTTTTAAAGTATAGTATACATCACCATGTATTCATAATTGTTATGCCTAAAAAATCAATGTTGACGTAAGCTTACATCAACGAGCACCAATCAGAATTAAAGAAGGCTTTGCGCCACCTAGAATCTGAGATGTCGCCCCAAGATAAAGAAAATACAGCTATCACCAACTCAGTAAGCTCAAATTTTGTCTGTGAATGAATATGGTCCGCACACCTATCCAAACCCCATATAATTTAAGGATATTTCCTAAGTTATCACCCAATGGGATACAAGGAAGGACTTGCATGGCATGTAGACTTGTAATCATTGCCTTGAACTTAGCGGCTATAAATAGAGGACTCCCCCTCACAAATACAGGATCAAACTCTTTGAATTCAACAAAGCAAATAGCAAAGACAATCCATAAGAAAGAGATTGGCTTAATATTCACTAAGAATAACAAGTTCTTGTAATTCTGCTCGCCGCTAGCAACCTCTTGTAAACTTAGCTAATCACCAAGAACACTCATATAAAAGATAACAGTGGATGTAAGAATCGCTTTAAGCATTTAAACCACTATAAAAATTCTCACTATCTCATTTATTATTCAGTTTTTTCATGTTATTTCTAACCTTCAATCAATTGTTCACATGTAATTTCTAAGACCCTCTTAGCACTTTACATGTGCAAAGTCGTTGGTGTCAAAATTCTGACAAGGCGGTACCACCTCCAAAAATGCTTGTAGGTCATGCTAAAGCATGGAAACGAGCAAAAGCTCATACCACATGCACTACAGTGCATAAAGATAAAGGGAAGCAAGTGGTCGAACATAGGCAGAAAGGCTTTAAAGGGCAGGCGAATACTAGTCGCAAGCCAGGAGAAAACCTATGGCCCGATGACTCGACAGTATGTTGCATCAAGAGCCATCCCATGCCACATCGCAAGGGCACCCCCACAAGAGTACTCGACAGGGAGATTCCCACTATCGTCGACATGATGGTCCCGACCATCACCGCAAGAGAAGTATCTACCATCAGTGGGTCGGTTTTGACCACCATAGAGGTAGGGAAAACTCCCCAAGCTATTCAGTGCCTTCACAAGGCTTCGACCAACATGTGTCAAGGCATGCCGAAGGGTCCAACCAAGGCAAAGAAAGTACCGACTTGTAGTCTTTCTTTAATCACAATCATAGGGAACATACCTACATTGCAGAAAGTGATCCCTAGAGGGCTCCACTTCCTCAAATAGAGGAATTACAGCGAGCTCTAGATCAACTTAAAGCTTAATAGAACAAGCAGGGGCAGGTCACTGAGCATCTCCATTTTTTCCAGTAGTTTTGAATACTCCTCTCCTATCAAGATTTAGAATGTCCAACATTAGGGCATTCGATGGAAATTCTGATCCACAAGATCACCTCTATGAGTTCAACGACCTCACGAAGTTTCACCAAGTTTCCAACTTGGTGAAATGTTGCTACTAAGCAATGACTCTGTCTGCCCATGCTAAACGTTGGTTTAGATCGCTTCCATCAGGGTCTATCAACTCGTGGCAACAGATGAGCTCGTTGTTCTTAAGACACTTCCAGACCAATTGGAAGTTCTCAATGCCGTTAAGCTACCTTAACAACATATGACAAGAGAAGAATGAGTCTCCCTAGTCTTATATTTATAGATTTCACAAGGAACTGAACAAGGTGGATAATACACCCAAGGATTCAGTTTGAACTCTCATGATTGTCGGAGTTCACCCGCAAATCGACCTATGGTAGAAATTGCAATCTGAGGATGATATTTTCCTCACTCGTTTCCACAATCTAATAGAGAAATATCTATAGATAGAAAACTCGATGGTAGCTTTAAATCGCCACGACCCTGGGCCTTTGATTAGCACTCTTAATTAGAGGGAAGAATACCGGGGAGAAAGTAGTAGAAGATCTTATCGTAAATAGGCTAATGACTATCAAAGAAAGGGAAAGAAACAACAGTTTGAGCCCAAAGAAATCCTATGCTCCAATTCCTCGTCGTAATTGCAGCCGTGATCTTTTTACTCCACACTTCACTTAATGCATCGGTTTCAGCTATTTTGGATAAATCAAAAAAAGCTAATATGCTCGGAGAGCCAAAGCCCATGAAAAAGCCCGCCTGTAAAAGGAGTGCCAAGAAATATTTTTGTTACCACTGGGATAATAGGCATCACACCGATGAGTGCTGAGCTCTTAAGTAGGCAATTGAAGATCTCATACAAAAAAGGGGCACTTCAAGAAGTATGTTGATAGTCCAACTCCCTCTAGGGAGAAGGATCAAGAAAGTGATGGGAAAAGGCGTCGAGGTCGTAAAGGTCTTTACTTGGTAAGGACCATCTTTGGGGGACCTCACATAGTCGAGAACTCTTGGAATGCATAAGAAAAATAAGCTCAAGAGGCTCGGCATGAGCCTTTAAATGTTCTGAATTTGGAACCGCAACCCATTAAGTTGCGTAGAGAAGAGGAGATTACCTTTTCTTTGTGAGATGCAAAACGAGTGCACCACCCTCATGAGGATACACTCGTTGCCATGGCTGAGATAGGAAGGTGCAAAGTCCACAGGATGTTAGCGGACAATAGGAGCATCGTGAATATCCTATTTTAGCGAGCCTTCGAGGAGATGAGGCTAGAAGAGACAAACTTGAAGCCTGTCTCCACTCCTTCATATGGTTTTATCAGGGACCATCTAACTCCTCGAGGAATGATTTCTCTTCCAGTCACTTTGGGAGATCTCCACGAAGTGACCAAAATGACAGAATTTCTAGTAGTGGATTGTCCTTCAACATTTAATGCCATCTTTGGACGACCTCTACTATGAAATTTCAAGGGTGTCATCTCAATTTACTATCAGAAGATGAAGTTTCCCACTCCAACAGAGTGTGTGGAAGTCAGGGCATCACAATGTGAATCTTGTGACTGTTATAACCAAGCAGTCGAAATAGCATGTAAAGGAAAAGGGAAAGGGAAGCAACCAGAGGGCGTTCTTGAACAGGCAATGACGATCAACAAGATCGAGCCATAACCTGGTCTAGTGGAAGATAGCATTGATCCTCATGTTCAATAGGAATATACTCACAGTGGGCCGGTTGAGACTTTATCTAAGGTACCTGTCGAGGAGAATGAGCCGACTCTTTTGCTGAGAATCAGAAGCAATCTCAACCCTTAGCTCGCTAACAATTTAACGAGCTTCCTCAGATAGAATGTAGATGTTTTTGCATGGACTCATGCCTACATGATCAAGATTAGCCCAGATGTTATATGTCATGCACTCAACATCGATAGACAATTCAAACCAGTTTGCCAAAAGAAAAGAGTTATGGACCCAGAGCGCTATGCGACTCTTAAGGTTGAAGTGGATAAGCTCCTCTCAATCAGGTTCATTGGGGAAGCTCATTACCCCTGTTGGGTCGCCAATCCTATTTGGTGAAAAAGCCCAATGATAAGTGGCGAACCTGTGTTGATTTCATCGATTTCAACAAAGCTTGCCCAAAGGACAGTTTCCCTCTGCCAAGAATAGATCAGCTTGGTGATGCTACTTTCGGGCACGAGCTACTAAGCTTCATGAATGCTTATTCGAGATATAATTAGATTCTGATGTTCACGTTTGACGAGAAGCATATCTCATTTGTCACAGATTGGGGACTATACTACTATAAAGTCATGCCCTTTGGTTTGAAAAACATTGGGGTGACTTACCAATGTCTGGTTAACCATATATTTTTCATGCAGATTGGGAAAATAATGGAGGTCTATGTTGTGACATGCTGGTCAAGTTGTAAGTCACTTCAGATTACATAGCCAACCTCACTAAAATGTTCGATATACTCCGAAGATATAGAATAAAGTTTAATCCTCTTAAGTGTTCATTTAAAGTATCCTCAGCAAAATTCTTGGGGTATATGGTTAACCGTCGAGAATTGACGTCAACCCTGAAAAGATCCAAGCTCTTCTAGATATGAAAAGTCCCACAAATCGCAATCAAGGTTAGAGCTTGAATGGAAAAATAGCGGCTCTCAATAACTTCTTATCAAGAGCAATAGATCGTTGTTTGCCATTCTTTAATATACATAGAGCCAACAAGAGATTTGAATGGACTCCAGAGTGTGAGCAGACCTTCTAGAACATAAAAGAGCATCTTGGAAAACCACCTCTTCTGTCTAAGCCTCTTCTTAAGGAAATATTGTTTCTCTACCTGTTCGTCTCTAAGTATGCGGTCAACATAGCTTGCATTCGGAAAGAAAGCAAAATTCAGTGGCCAGTATATTACACAAACAAGTGATTACTGGATGTCGACTCAAGGTATCCAAAGATGAAACAATTAGCCTTTGCCTTGCTGATCGCTTCCAGAAAGTTATGACCTTATTTCCATGCCCATACCAGCCATGTGTTAACAAATTATCCGCTTAGACAGGTCCTTCAAAAGCCAAAGGCCTTGGGTAAATTGCTCAAATGGGCTATGGAACTAAGTCAGTTTGATCTACGTTACAGACTGAAAATAGCAATCAAAAGGAAAGTTGTAACTGACTTCATATCAGAGTTCTCTTATCAGCCAGATCAAGAACTCGAACAGCCAGCCAGTGAAGACACCCAAGAAACTATTTGGAACTTGTCAACATAGAGTCTCTATGTTGATGGGTCTTCTAACAAAAGAAAAGCGGTAACTGGTCTTCTGCTCATTAGTCTTAAGGGAACTTGTATTTATGGAGCCCTTAGGTTCGTATTCAAAGCCACCAATAATGAGGTTGAATATGAAGCACTATTTGCTGGTTTGTGACTAGCAAGAAAGATGGGGTCAAATATGATCGACATCAATAACGACTCCAAGTTGGAGTCAATTAGAATTTGGGAGAATATCAAGCCAAAGAAGAGAATATGATCAAATACTTAAAGAAAGCTAAGGCTGTACTCGAGCCTTTCAAGCACTACATGATCAAGCAAATCCCGAGAGATAACAATTCTACCACGGATGCTTCGGCAAAGATAGCTTCATTGCTAGACTTCGATGCACCGGATGGTATCCCGATCAAATACATTGAAGTTCCCAACATCAACTCACCCAACTAAACAGTGACTACAACTGAATCTATGTCTTGGATGATATCTCAAAGAAGAGATTTTTCCTAACAACAAGATTGAGACAAGACTCCTACAGACTATAGCTGCTCGTTACACCTTAATTGGAGATCAGTTGTATAAGCGAGGGTTTAACACTCCCCTCCTCCAATGTGTGACAAATGAAGATGCAAACTACATCATGAGAGAGATACATGAGGGGATCTGTGGTAATCACACTGCTGCACGATCTCTCACCAATAAAATTATATGCGCTAAAAGATTCCTCAATTCCAAAGTCAGGATAAGAGACTTCCAGGTCAGAGACTTCAAGGTCGGTGACCTGGTCCTCAAAGAAGTCTTTCTCGATACAAAAGAACCAAGCACAGGGGTATTGGGGCCTAGTTGGGAAGGTCCATATCGACTCGCTAAGGTGATACGACCTGGGACGTATCATCTCAAAAGGTTTAATGGTTCTCATGTACCGCGAGCTTGGAATGTTGAACATTTGCGCCCCTATTATCAGTAATTCCAAACTCTTGTATAGCTTATATGATCTGTTTTGCTTGTAAATATCTTTAGTAAGATTATTCTCATTTTTCTTCAAGAATTACTTGTGTCATAATCTCAAGTTTTAATAATCTTGATTATTTGCAATGTTTTACAAGTTTTACGATGAGAAAAGTTATATGTATTTCGTGAAGTACTTAAGCTAAAAAAGTGCTATCACAAATAGTCAAAAAGTCTATTTATATATTGGCAAAATATGTACATGGACAACCAGCAAGCTACAAAGAAAATGAAATGAAACAAAGGAGGCTTTTCCAGAGTAGGCGGAAGGGAGGTTGATAATTTATCTTGAAATTCAGGATCCTTGACTTCAGTTGCAACGACGTTAGGGTCGGTTGCTTGGTCTTTAGGGTTTTTTGTTTCTTGTTGATCTTCCTCTTGGGCAGTCTCTTAATCTTCTTGTTTGTCAACTAACTGCATCGATGCAAGCACTGCCTGATACTCTTCAAGGAGGCTAGAAATGTGAAACCCCGTTTTTAATCCTAATACATATTACATATTCTTTGTGATTTTATTTTTATGGAAGGGGATTTCTGTTAGTTTTTAAAAGTTTTATTGGGAATGAAATTGCAAGATAAGGAAGCTGTTGGGTTTGCATGTAACAAGGGGCAAAATCTGGAGGTTTATTTGAAAGAAATGCTGATGTGGTAGGGGTTTAGCGGGATTACCTGTAATCTAGGGGCAGAAGCATAAATTTAGAAAGATTAAAAATATAAAAAAGAAAGAAAAGGGGCTGATTTTGGCCCAAATGAAGAAGAAGGAGACGAGAGCAAAGCAGAAAAAGAAAAGTTAAAAAAAGGGAGGCTGATTTTCGCCCAGATCAAGAAAAGAAGAAAACGGAGAAGAGAGGGGAATGGGTGTGGCTGAAAATTGGTAGAGTGAGAGAGAAGAGTGGAGGAGAGTGCAGGGAGCTTCGGTTGTTAGAATAGTGAGTGGATCTAAACTATTTTCCTTAAAAACTTAAGCTTATGCCCTTGCATGTTGATTTCCTTTTACTACCATCCATTTGCTTTTGCGAAAATCCTTACAAGCATGATGTTTGTAAGTGGAATAGTAGAACTTTGCATAAAATCATGTTTTTAGTGAAATGATTTCTATGTTTGTGCATAAATGCCTTACCTTCAAATTTGTTTAAGCTTTGATATGGTTATATTCATCTTCTGTAAACTATCTTTGGCATGCATGTGAATGATTTTATATATAATGAAATTTGGAAGTAAGTGTGGACATGCATGTATAAATAATTATGCCTATACCAGATGTTGTTGAATGGAAAGCAGAATTTGTGTTTCCGCCTGTTTGATTTGGTTGATGATTGAGAATTCCAGCTAATTTTGGTAGGGCTGGTTTGTTTGGAAATTAATTGGTGGCAGTAATGGTTGGAATGAAGGGTATGGAAATTATGGATTTCATATATTGATTAATTTTCACAAGCATATGTGCATTTTTATGCATATTCACAATGTTTGTGATAGAACAGAAATTATGGGAAGCAGTATGTTGGATATGGTGGCTGAATTGTGTTGTTGACTGAAATTGGAGATTTAATGCAATAGGTTTTATATGGGTAGAGCATATATGTTGATCCTAAAGAACCAAGAGTTATTAAAGTATGTTTTTGGTTATAAAAAGTTATGCTGTGAAATTCTGACAGTCCGAACTTCTGAAAATTTTATATATGTTTCGGGTTTGCAAATGAAGCTAAATTTCAGGTATTTTGTTTTAGACTTATTAGAGATTGGTTGAAAATTGATTTCATCCCAAAATTCGAAGTATTGGATTTTTTAATGAATTTTGAATTCTGCTATGAAATTCTGGAATTTCATGTTTTCTGTAGAGCATGCATTTTTCAGAACTGAAATAATGCACTTATACTTATCCAAATTGAGTGATTTTAAATTCTGGTGAATCCTATATGTGTCTAGTTTAATTCTGGAGAGTTTCATGAGGTTTAGATTAAGGGCTGAATTGTTATGAATTTTACAAGTCAGTAACCTCAATTCTGGAAACAGTTGGCAGATTTAAATGAGTTTGAAAGAAAATTGTGTTTTAAATAGTTATTGATTCTGAAGTGACTTGAAAATATTACTGGATCAACATATATTTGTCTTGAATGCCCCATTGAAATTATAGCTTGATTTGGTGAGTGGATTAAACCAAATCTTCTTCCAAAAGCTTAAATCCATGTTTGCATGTTAACTTATGATTTTATTTTAAATGTTTTGATGAAGTTTGGTATATAGAATTTATATGTATTCACGCTATATGAATAAAATTTTGAGAGTAGAGAATTTGTTGAATTGTATACGGGTTGAGGTTCGTGATCTTGGTAGATGGTTTCTTGGTAAAAAGAAAAAGAGAAGGGGTGCATTCTGTCAGTTTTTGAAAGTATGTTTTAAAACTTGCATTCTACCCCCATTTTGCATGGAATTTCATACGATTTGGCATGATTTACTTTTATATGAAATGTGGTATATATCTTATGATTAGTGATGGACATATGCTATGGAAATGTGATGTTGAAAGTAATTTTTAATCTGGGTTAAACTGTCAGTTTTAAAACATGTTTGGAAATTTTCAGTTTCACCCCTGGATGTGATTTTTGAATATTATGTCATATATGCATGATTTATAAGCACATATGTGGTATGTTCTTGACTTATATATGTTACTTGAGATTAACATGAGATGCATGATTAAATGAGAGTTTAGTGATTTTGATAAATATACTAAATGAGAAACGAAAAAGGGTTGATTTGTCAGTTTTGGGGCATGTTCATAAATCTATATTTTCCCCCCTTGGGCATAAATATCATATTTTTCAAGCAAACTATGCATTTTTCATGAAGAAAAGCATGTTAGACTATATATAAGAGTAAAAGTGGTTTTCAAACCACCCTACGAAGTACCCATCCCCCAGAGATACAGATTATTGGCTCTGCCCGAGCGATGCAGGATTCCGCCGGGTATGACAGTTTCAGATTTTTGCTCTGCGCATGCGTATGACAGATTTTATTGGCTCTGCCTGGGCGTTGAGTGGTCCGCCAGGTAAGACAGTTTCAGTGGCTCTGCCCGTGCGATGATAGATCTTGCCGGGTATGACAGATTTTATTAGCTCTGCTTGGCCGTTGAGTGGTCCGCCAGGTATGACAGTTTTAGTGGCTCTGCCCGCGCGATGACAGATCTTGCCGGGTATGACATGTGCATCCCTTGCTCTGCTTGTGTGTGGGACGCCCACCAGGTAAGACAGATTTCCCCGAGGGTACTAGTTGCGGTGAGAGTTTTTTGTTATTAACATCGAAATCAGTTTTAGAATGTTCAAAAATCACATTCAGTTTTTAGTATCTGCTATGAGCGATAGCCTCAATATGAGTTTTAAGAATGTTAAGAGAGCCTTCAATATTAGCCACAGTTTTAAAATAAGATATCATCTTATAGTTTTCAGTATCAGTAAAAGCTACAGTATCCAGTTTAAATTTCAGTTATCAGCATAAAGTTTACAGTATCCAAAATCAGTTATCAGTGCATAGCTTCAGAAAAATCAGTCTTCAATTTTATATCATCACAATAGTTATAAATTTAGTTACCAGATTTTGTTTTGAGAGTCATGAGTGTTCATTGAATGATGGTTTGGATGTTTGTAGCATGACTAGTAGAATTATTATTTTCATAATCATATGCATTCTTGAGTGATGACATAGATGGTTGCAGCATGAATTATAGGAAATATTGTTCCTAGAAGCATAAGCACTTACAGTTATGTTTTAAGTTTCTAGAAAAAGAATTTTAAGCATTCAATGATGAGCTATAATTCATAATTTGTTTTCAGCTTAAATGATGAGATTACAGTACTTAGAACAATTTTAGAAAACGAGTTATACATGCATACAGGAATGATTTAGTTACTTCCATAACACGTTCATAAAATCATGTTGTTTTCAGGATTTCATAAGAACTATTGCATGCCATGACTATTGTTGAAGAATGTTTTGCAAACTCTCCCCAATCCCCCACTCACTGAGTATTTCAGCTCACCCCTTTTTAGACCCTTTTCCCCAGGTTCACAGGAAGAGTCGTGCTGAGGAGTGATTCCTCTCGAGGTTGGGCCCTTACGTCATCGACTCATCATGTGTGTAAAAATATCATGCTTGTTACCGTTACAGAATTATGTTTTATCCTTATGTTTATCTCCTGTGTTGATTATAAAAGATATGAATATCTGATACCATCCGTTTTTGGATTTTATGAACGTACAAGTTAGCTTTCAGATTTTCAAATATATAAATATATATATCTTATGTGTTTATGCTTTCAAAACGAATCCAAGCGAATGTTTTTATGAAAAACGTATTTAGAATACAGTTTTTTTTTAGATTCCCACATGGCATGTCTCGGCCGCTCGAGTCTCATAGGTGCCCCCGGAGCTTATGGGGTAGGGAGGGTCGAGGCGGGTCGTGTCAAGAAATGTCCAAGTTCGGATTGTCCGCTCGCAAACTATGAATAATTTGCAATGACCAATGATTGGCTTTCCTTTCCACCTCGTTGCTTAGCTGCTTCATCTACTCAATCAATGAAGTGATCCACCATAAGCCAACTTGAGCTCTGTGCCTTTCTCCTTCATTTTCTTCTATGTGTTCTACCATAGAGTAGTTTGAGTCTTTTCGATCTCCTTCTTGCGGTCTAGACTCTCTTGCAGTTCCTTTTCTCTTTGTTGAAGCTTTTGCTCTTGCGAGTTTAGATCTCTAGTGATCTTTGCTATTGTCATCTAAAGCTTTTTGGTCTAGTCGTCCTTCTTTTGAAGCTCTTGCTTCTGGAACTCCACTGCTCGTTGAGCAGAATCCCTTTCTGGCAATAATGTGCTCGCCTGAAGCTGTACATCACTTACGGCTTCATTTGAAATCGCAAGAGCTTACTTCAATTTGACGATCTCCTCCTTCATTTCATGAAGTTTTCCACCAGAGTATATCTTCATTTTGTTGTGCACAATGTTCAGGGCAAGCAAAGACTACAGAAGAAAAAGGATAAAGAGTTAGTTTTTATTTATTTATTTATTTATTTATTTATAAAACCTAAGGAACTCGATCAGCATTAAAGAATTTAGAAAGAAAAAGGTTTGCTTTACCTGCCTTTGCATCTAGAGCGTAGTAGCTACAAGGTCGGAAGGTCGATGCTAGTTGGCACTCAAGGAGGGTAAACACCACCGGCCTTAGGTGATATGGCATCTGCCCCAAAAGGTCTAGAACAGATTGATCCTAACCTCCCATGGTGGGGACCTCTTTGGTCTGTTCCTGACCAGTTTCTCCCTAAGTGGCCACGCCTTCCTTCCCTTATGAAGCCTCTAGTGCACCCTTCGAGGCGACCTTTAAGGTAGGAAGTTGGGTAGGTTGTATTCTGAAGTCATCCAACTCATACTCAAATGCTTCAGTTGTTATTGTCTTCCTTTTCTTCGAAGTCATGGTCTTCTTCCTTGTTAGACAAGCTGCAGCAAGCTGGGGAGCTTCTTCACGTCGCTCTACAGTTGATTGCCTTTTGGTACTAGCTTGGGTCCCCATTACAGGGACATCAATTGGAATTGATCCAGCCTGCGAGTTTGGATTCAATCTCGAGAAAGTAATTCCCCAAGATTGCTTCGATTTCTTTGATTGCATGGCATACAAAAACGATCAATGTAAAGAGTCCAAATATGCCAAAGACTTGGGTTTTTTCTATTTTAAAAAAAAAAATTACGAGCTGAATCGTCTAAGTAAGCTTCAAGAGGGAAGAATCCGTACTTTCAAAGATTTTTAGTTGTTGCGACGTCTGTCAAGAAGTTGGCGAATGCTTGGATGCGGCTATGATTAGTCAATAGCTGCAATCTAGTCGTTTTGTTTTCTGCAAAGAAAAGAGTTCATTAGCTTATACTCTGAAAAAGAATTAAGTAAAAAAGGATGAACGACCTGAAAATTGAAAGGGCAAAACCTATTTGGTTCCTGAAATTTACAAATACCATCATACTTAAAGGAAAAATAGTTGGTCTCGTAAGCTCCCACGTTACTAGGATAACCAAATATTCCTCCCTCGATCGTTGGTCATTTAGAGAGGTAGTACGAGTCCTTATCTTTACTCTTCTTCAAGATATAGGCACAAGTGAGCCCTAGTGTCGTTGGGTCTCCGAGTTCGTGCTCGCAGAATGATATATACATAACGACAGCTATCATATATGTGTTTGGCGTCAGCTGGAATGGTGCGACCTAAAAGTGGTCGAGAATCGACTTGATGTATGGGTGGAAGGGTATCCTTGAAAATAGCTTTTGAGATCACAGCCATTCCCTCGGGAGGATCTTGGGTAGTGTACATCCTCTTTTGATACACGTCCATGTCAATCGCATATTGCTCTAATGCCTTTTTGATTTCGTCTATTGAAACGGTCGACCTTATCACCTTCTCGGGACCTACAGAGGTGTCTAGTGAGTGTGAGCTTTCTTCGCTGGCTGTACTCATCTCACAGATCTCCGTTGGCCTTAGAGTCTATAAAGGTATGACATTTAAGGGAGACTCAAACCTTTTACCTCATATGACGACTCAGACGAGGTGGAGGATATCTCTAATATTTCTACCATGGTCGTCAAGCTTCTAAACCTTAAAAGCAGTCCTTCAGGACTCTTTACCCTAAGTTTTTTTTACTTCAAGTGTTTCTTTGAAACGCTATTCATAAATTCTCTTTTCCTAAAACCTACCAGATACCCATGACTACTGTGACTGTAAAAAAGAATTTTTTTGCAAGAATGTGAAAAGAAGAGAAAAAGGAAGAGGTTTCTTTACCTCTTGGTTGCCTGAAATAGGTGCTCTATTGTAGCGTTGGGTTCGCATGAACTAATGAAAGAGGAACAAATTTTTTGGGAGAAAGGAAAACGTTGTTTTTCTCTTTGAAAAATTTTAGCTCTTTGAAAAACTAAGGCAAAGCTAGGGTTTTATGGTGAAGACGATGATGTTACAACTTCTTTATAAGCGGTGATTGGGCGGGAATTCATTATGGGCCGTAGATCATGCCCACGTGTCATCGATCCATGGGGAGATTAACTCCCACACCTTATAGAAACAACCGATGCTTTTCTTTATCGAGAACGTCAATCGCTAGCATGATTATCTCTTTAACATTTAATGCATCTTCATCTACATTTACTGCATCAAAAGGGAATATCGTTTCAGTATGGCTTGCATTTAGTGCTCATGGCTGACACTTATTGCACACAGAGACACGTCTGTCAAATAAAGTTTACTTTATTGACCGAGCCAGCTGTCAAGTGTAACAAATAATATCTGAAGAGGTCGTTCAAAAAAGACAATTATTCAACATGTCAAACACGAACACCAAACAAGCTGATTCAGAATTTTCAACCACGAAATTTTCTAAGTGTTTTCAGGTCATGAATAATAGTTAGAGTTCTAAACACATCCCAATGACTCAAGACAAGATCAAGCTCAAATCGATAGATCTCAGTAAACGATCACGTCAGGTCGCTTGTGTTACTCTCAAGGCATAGTTCACAACTTGCTTACAGTTTGCGAATCAAATCAAGACTACATTTTAGAAGTCAGATCAAGCAGTCGGCTTCAAGTTGTCTGCAATGATGTGATTACACCTTAGTACTCAACTTGAGCAAGCATTTATGAAGTCAAGTTAGGTCACGACATAATCTTGAAGTTCTCGAAATCCAATTCCTTGAATCTCATGAATTGGGGAGTTTCTATTATGCCTAAAAAATTAGGGCTAATGTAAGCTTACATTAACGAGCACCAATCAAAATTAAGGAAGGCTTTGCGCCGCCCAGAATCTGCCACATCACCCCAAGACAACAAGAATATGGTTGTCCCTAACTCAGTAAACTCAAGTTTTGACTGTGATTGAATGTGGTCTCCACACTTGTACAAACCCCATATAATTTAAGGATATTTCCTAAGTTATCACCTAATGGGATACAAGGAAGGACTTGCACGACACATACCCACTTACAGACTTGTAATCATTACCTTAACTTAGTGGCTATAAATAGAGGACTCCTCCTCACAAAATTAGGATCAAACTCTCTGAATTCAAAAAAGCAAATAGCAAAGACAACCCGCGAGAAATATACTGGCTTAATATTCACTCAAAATAACAAGTTCTTGTAAGAAACCTAATCTCTCTTACTTTCATGTATTTGGATACAAATGTTACATCTTGAATGATATAGAGAATCTAGGTAAGTTTGATTCTAGGAGTGATGAAGACATTTTTAGTGGATATTCTTCCAATAGCCATGCATTCAGGATTTATAACATAGATTCTGAAAAAGTTTTAGAATCCATTAATGTTGTGTTTAGTAATGCAGAAGATTTTTTAGAATATTCACGAGAATGTGAAATTCAAGACATATCTGTTCCTCATGCGCCCACACAAGATGGTGTGAACACTGCTGAATCTCCTAAACCTAAACCTTCGGCAAATGTATTGTCACCTACTTCTGGTGCCACAGCAATGGGATATGCTCCATGCAATGAATCATCTGCTAATTCATCATTGCAAAATGAGGGGATAGAGTTGGTTGTTGATCTTTCGGATGAAAACCTTCAAAGAAGAAATCAAAGAAGAAAAGATCCACCAACATGGGTTCAAAAAACTCATCCACTTTCTATTGTGATTGGAGATCCAAATGAAGTAATGGTTACAAGAAGGAGAAGACAAAATGAAATTAACCATCTTTGTTATGTGTCTCTGGCAGAACCGAAGAATGTCAAACAAGCTTTGGAAGATGAAAATTTGATTGAAGCAATGCAAGAAGAACTAGAACAATTTGAAAGGAATGATGTGTGGATACTTGTTCCAAGACCAGAGGGAATCAACATAATAGGTACCAAATTGGTTTTCAAAAATAAAACTGATGAGTTTGGTAATGTTGTCAGGAACAAAACTAGGCTTGTAATTCAAGGATATACTCAAGTTGAGGGAATCAACTTTGATGAAACCTTTGCACCTGTTGCTCAACTTGAATCAATCCGTTTGTTGCTTTATGTTGCTTGCTACCTCAAGATCAAATTGTTCCAAATGGATGTCAAAAGCGCCTTCTTGAATGGAATGCTCACTGAAAAAATGTATGCTGAACAACTGATTGGCTTTCAAGACCCTCACAAACCTGATCATATATTCATATTGGAGAAAGCTCTTTATGGTTTGAAACAAGCCCCACAAGCCTAGTATGAAAGGTTGAAAACTTTCCTTCTTGAGCATAACTATGAACGAGGCAATGCCGACAAAACCCTCTTTATCAAGTGTGTTAACAATGAAATCATGTGTGCACAGATTTACATTGACAATGCTGTGTTTGGTTCTATATCTAATTCACATGCACTTAAATTCATTAGCCTGATGAAAAATGAGTTTGAGATGAGTATGGTAAGGGAATTGAGTATGTTTCTTGGACTTCAAATTAAACAAATGAATAATGCCATGTTCGTTTCCCAATCAAAGTATGCTAGAAACATGTTGAAAAGATTTTGTTTTGAGAATGCAAAACATGCTAGAACCCCTATGAGTGCTACCCTTAAATTGTCCAAAGATGAACATGGTAAAAAGGTAGACAATAAGATGTACCGAAGCATGATTGGAACTCTTCTTTACTTAACTGCAAGCCGATTTGATATTTGCTTTGGTATTGGTGTTTGTGCTAGGTTTCAAACTAATCCATCTGAGTTGCACTTGAATGTAGTGAAAAGAATCATGAAATATGTTTCAAGTACGTGTGATTTTGGCCTTTGGTACTCATTTGATTCTAACAGTTGTTTGGTTGGATATAGATTCTACCAGTTGTTTGGTTGGATATAGTGATGCGGATTGGGCAGGAAGTTTGGATGATAGGAAGAGTACTTCAGTTGGATGTTTCTATCTTGGAAACAATCTTGTCACATGGTACAGCAAGAAGCAAAATGCAATGTCCTTGTCCACTGCGAGGTTGAGTACATTGTCGCAGTAAGTTGTTGCACTCAAATTTTATGGTTAAAGCAAATGTTGAATGATTATGGTGTTGATCAAGATTGTGTGACTATTTTTTGTGATAACACGAGTGCCATTAACATCTTTAAGAATCTAGTTCAGCATTCTAGGACTAAGCACATTAACATAAGACATCATTTCATTAGAGAGTTAGTTGAGGAGAACATCATTGCACTTGCTCATGTGAACTCAAAATCCCAATTGACTGATTTATTTACAAAGGCACTTGACTATGATACTTTTGTTTTCTTGAGGAAGTTCATTAGACTACTTCAACTTGAATAGTTTTTCATTTCAGTTGATGAATAAAGCATGAACATGTTACTTTTATTTTTGTTTGTCATGACTCCTTGATATGTGCTAGCATTCTAATTGTCATTTATTTTCTCCTATCAGTGTGCTAACTTTGGTATGTTGTGTCCACTGAGACTCTCTCTATAACATGACCTTATTGCATCATGAGTTGATTGTCTATTCTTGTCACCATTATGAAAGAGCTACCTTGCATCAAGTGTGAAAGTTGTTTTGAGTAATTTTTTGATTTGTAGAGACCATTATATTTGGAAAATCTACCATTAAGAGGACTACCTTCTTGCACGTGTGAAAGCTACATTTTGGTTATGTTTGAGAGTTACTTTCCCTTTAATCAAAATAAAAAGAAAAATTTTTATTTTCTATGCTGAAAAAGAAAAATGCAAAATATAGTTGGGCATGAGGGAAGAGGGAGTTTCTCTTGCGAAAATTTTAAATTGACCAATGTATCATTTAACCCCTTTTAGGACACTATCACACACTAAGACAAGCTCTTGGAAATTTATCTCACTTGTGTGTGATTGATGAAGTGTTGTTTTGATTGCATTATGTTGACAACTTTTGTATGATTTTTTGTGCCTTTTAAGATTGAAAATTTTAATTGATTAGGATGATTTGCACAGATTGACTATCTTGACCTTCAAAAATTTATGTGAAGCATTTCATCATTTTTTTTTTTTTTTTTAATTTGTTCAATAAAGTCAGTCTTTTGAAATTTTGATGTCTCTTTGGGATGTTGTGCTTACAACTTGTTTTAAAAGATTTGTTTTCTTTATGTCTGCTCCTTGCGTGCTCAAATATGTTGAATGCTTTCACATTTTGCTAAGTTTGCTTGTTGTATGCCCACACTATCACGCAGTGCGCACATCTGTTTGAGTAGAGTCTTTATTTAAGTGAATCTCGTTTTTAAGGTTTTGATTTTATTGTGCTATCACACCTCTTGTCTGCGATAAAACCCTTTTGCGTTGCCCCTGATTTTTTTTTTTTTTCAACTTTTTGCTCTAATCTTGTTTGTTTCTTCAGTTTTATCTCTCCATTTGCTTCATGGATCTTCAGAAGTCATCTCTGTCAGGAAAGCAAGCTGATGAATTCTTCCCACTTGTAGATCAAGTTGCCATTGAGGTTTTGTTCAAACCTTATGAACAAAGAGGGGGAGAGGATGTTGAATTGAGGGGGAATGAAGTTAGAAGTTGGATATGTTATTTTTAAGTTGTTTATTTTTGCTACAATTTTTGAACTCTCTTTATATGTTTATGTTTTGGCTCATATGAACTGATTGACTTTGATGAACTTTTGCTGAGGGGGAGTTTGTTTTAGCCTAATTACTTGTTGAATTTCTTAGATTTTTTTGTTTCATATTTGCCTTGATTCATATTGTGTTGGCTAACTTTTTTTGTTGTCTTTGTGTTTGTGTTTATTTCTTGTCTCGGTTTATTTGATTGGTTGTTTCTATGAGACAAGTTTATATTGATCTTATGATCAATTTGTTTCTTTGTTCATAAGTTTGACAAATTGGGAGATTGTTGAATATTTTTGTCAAACTTATGTTGTATGTGTGCACAGCTGTTGTGTGTGTGCACACTGAAGTCAAACATATACATGTTGCATTTCATTTCATATTTTACGTCGTGTGTGCGCACACTCTTCTTCTGTGCTAACATCACATGTCTGACTCACTTTGCACAAGTTACATTTTTATCTTTGTCAACTAAGATATTTTTTGTCCATCTATTATGTTGTCATTTGGACCACCTACAGGTGTCCCAATATCCTTTATCTTTGTCAACTAAGATATTTTTTGTCCATCTGTTGTGTTGTCATTTGGACCACCTACAGGTGTCCCAATATCCTTTTGTGGTCCAAGAAAATAAGTTTTTTCCTGTTTTGGTTGTGGTCCCAAAAGATAGATGGAATCTTTTCCATTTTTGGACCATCATATGTCAGCCTTGTTTGCTGACTTGACAAGAATTGGGGAGCACGAAATTGGCATTTATCATTCTTGCTCATTTGTAAAGCCAACCTTTGATATTGTATTTGTTTGTACTCTGATTCTTTTTGCACATGTGGCGTCTTTCTTATATTATCTTGCCCATCAAGTTTTATCTCTTTCATGGTTTTTGTGTGAGTTTTCTTTTTATAGGTGTCCGCCTCTCCTCTTGTGGTCCTACAAAGCTGGTGACCTTTTGTTTGTGGTCCCAACAAAAGATGAAAGAGATTGTTTGCCACTTGTCTTAAAGAGATTGGTCAAGCAAGGATTATTTAAACCCATCTTCTTCCCCCTTGCATCTTTGAACTTGGACTTTATTTTTGTTTGTGCTCTGAAATTTTCAGAGAGTTTATTCCTTGACAAGTTCCATGTATGGTTTAATGCTTAAATCATTTTGTTCATCTTTGTTTATTGTTTGTTGTTGCTGGAACTTGGTTACTACGCTAAGAGATTGAAAGGAGTTCAAGTCGTGGAAGTTGGAGGTGTTCTTCGGCGAGTGAAGCTTGGGTGGAGCTCAAGCATTTTCTGGGAGTGTTCCTGGTGTGGAGTGATCCTAGAAGCGACAAAGCATTATAGATTCAGAGGGTGGTGTTTAGTGTAACGTAGAACATAGAGTTCTCTTTGCTGTAGCTAAAATCAACTCTAAGTGATATCTTGTAATGTTCGTTGTTATAGTAGATTAGCTTCGATCTGGATGAGGTCCTATGGATATAGGCTAAGAGTGGTTTTAATCAAACCATGTATATGATTGTGTGTTTTATCTTTACCGCTTCTGGTTGTTGATTCATGCTTAACTTGGTAGTCATTAATCAACTTGGTAAAATCTTCCGTTGCACTTTAAAAATTGGTAATTTAACACCAAAGTGAGTTGACCAACTCTAACAGCCCCAAATACGATTTTGTTGAAGTGGTAAGCTCTGGATTTAGTGTCAATACAAAACATATTAGAGTTATATCGAATCCAAGCACACCAATTGTCTATATAGTTACTAAAATATAATTAACTGATTAAAATTATGCAAATAATGAATTCTTGCATTGGTTAATTATAAGAATAATATGATGCAGAAAAGATTAAATTAAATCAAACTTAGATATAATTACAAAAAAACATAGTTAAAATTATAATTATAATTACCTTTTTATTTATGTTGATTTCAATAAATTCATACTGGAGTTTGAATTTATCATATTGTATAATCCCATTCAGTTTTGCATTGCACCAAATACAATATAATATTGTTTCATCTAGTGCCTTGTCGTGTCGATAATTTGCTTCGTACCATCACATATGCTCCTGGATTCTCAAATTGGAAACTCGTTAAAGTGTCTTGCGAATGGCTTTAACAGCTCCACTGATTCGGCCTGGACTTTTCGTAGGGACAAGTTTCCGTTAGCCGAATGGAATTCTAATTAACGAGGTTTCTTAGACCATTCATGGAGTTCAAGCGGAGAGCAGATGCCATTGCAATCGTAATATGCTTTGCATGTGATACAATCAAACAATAATCTTTATCATATACATTCATACCATAATTTTTTTTTTTTTAGATCCACAGATCTGTATCTAATGACAAATACTCGTTAAAGAAAGCTTAATATACGTAGAGTAGTGATGTACTTATTTTATTTATTATCCTACTGTCAAACACAGCAATCTGACTTCTTCATGCGAAAATCGAATAAGAAGCACTACTTGCCTTTCCAATGATCTTCTTTTATTATTACTATTTGTTGTTATTCTACTTTAACATTTCATTTACATACTAAATTTAGTGCTCTATGCATTTAATAGTGAGATACATATATATATATATAAAATATATATTTTAATAAAGGTTATTCTTATGATATTGGATCATCACATGCATCTTGATCTTAGTTCTTGTATTATTTGAGCGCTATATATATTATTCTTAAGGTCATTTAAAAAATTTAATGTTTTTTTTTTTCCCTTGAGTTACAATATTGTTGTAACTTGTAACTTGAAATTTGTAAATTCAATTTATAGATAAACTTGAACTTTAAAAATAAATCTCATGGATATTTTTCATTTAAACCGCAGTTTCAAGTATCAATTTGAAACTTAAAGTTTAAAGTAAACTTTAAGGTAGTCAGACAATATATAAATAATGTATATGCTTTCAAACGCCAGACCAATTTTATTGTTTGTGTTACTTCAGGTTCAGGAGCCAGAGTTCAAACTCTAATCAGACAAACGATGACATGTATACAAATTTTAATTTGTCATCATACAAATCAAATAAGAAGAGAACAACATGAAATACAACTTTTACTTATTAATTTTGTCGACTAGCAATATAGTTAGCTAAATGGTACAATGGGGCAGCCCTGGCATCTTCAAAATAGGCAAGCTCTTCAATGGCTTGAGCCACCAGTTCAGTGGCAAGTTTCTTAGCATTGTCGATGCCCATCAACTTCGGATATGTAGCCTTATCGCTCACCAAATCCTTCCCAGCCGTCTTCCCCAATTCAGCAGACGACTTCGTAACATCCAATATATCATCCACAACTTGAAATAGCAACCCTATACACCTTGCATAGTTTCTAACTCTTTCTATATCAATCATGTTTCCTCCTCCCATTATTGCTCCGCAAACCACCGATGCCTCCAAAAGCTTTGCAGTTTTGTGCACATGAATGTATTCCAATTCGGCCAAACTCACATTTTTCCCTTCACTGTCAATGTCCACAATTTGCCCTGCCACAAGCCCTTTTGAGCCAACGGCTGAACCTAGTTCGGCAATGGCTTGAACCACGCGGTCAGGTGAAACATTGAACGTCTTGGCCGCTACATGTTCAAAGGCAAGGGTGAGGAGAGCATCACCAGCAAGAATTGCGGTATCTTCACCAAAAACTATGTGATTTGTCGGCTTTCCTCGTCGAAGATCATCATTGTCCATGCACGGGAGATCATCGTGAATTAACGACATCGTATGAATCATCTCTAGCGCACAAGCGATTGGCATAGCTGAGGATTCATCTCCTCCCACTAATTCACATGAGGCAATGCATAAAACTGGGCGGACACGCTTGCCGCCGGCGAGAAGAGAGTATCTCATAGCTTCATGTACTTTTACCGGAAGTTGCAAGGGCACTGCCTCATCGAGTGCTCTGTTAACTTGTTTTGCCTTCATGGTCATGTATTCTTCAAACTGGAATATGGGTAAAGGCATGTCTATCGACTTGGAGTTTGATTCTTCAGATGTGAATGGCTGCACCAAAGCTGATTTTGTAGCATGGACTGGGGCTTGGGTATTCCTAGGAAAAAATTTCAAGTGCCCAGATGGGATTTTAACGAGATTTTTGAAATCGTTAATGGGATTCTTCAGGAGGATCGGTGAATTGCTATGACTTGCAGAGAATGCCATTGGAACTGGGTCTGAATAGAAGCTAGCTTTATCATTGTACTTATATGTAGAACAGTAGAAGATGATGAATTAAATATAAATGATATTGCGTTTATGCCAAAACTAATCTATTGCTGTAAGTGATAATTATTCCTTCTTGCAGAAATTGGACTCTAGTGTATGGTGTTGTCGTTTGCTTCTGTTATGATATAAAAGGGCATCTACTTTAATTTTAAGTTTGTCTTTCCAATTTTGGGTATATTCAGGCACGTATGACGTACCCACGTAGTAGTTCGTGGTTCAATTAACCTATTTAATTTTTCAAAAATTTGTCAAAAATTATTAATAATTTATAAATTTTATAATTTTAATCTCAATTAACTTCATATTAATCTCACAAAATAAATTATTAATTAATACTTTTTAAACTTTTTTATTTTTTTTTATTTCCTCTCTTTTGCTCTTATATTATATTTTTCTTTTGGTTTGATACTCAAAAAAGACTACTCGTTTAGATTACAAAATAAGATGATACTAATTTTATTTTTAATTTTTTACTTAAAATTAATTATTTCTTTTTAGCTTTTTTAATTGATGAAAGATCATGAATTATGAGTTTTTGTTGAGTTTAATAAATGAGTTTGAAATAATTCTTAAATTTTAATGTGAGTTTTGATTTAATCTTGTTTATGTTGAGGTATGGGTTAATTAATTGCTATTTTAAGTTGGGTTTGATAAATTGTGGTTAATTATTGAGTTAATTTTGAATATGGTTTAAATAATTGATGAAATCCTAAGTTGTAGAGATTTGGAGATTTGATTTAATTTCGATATATTGGTTAGTTGCTTGATATTTACAGTTAGATTTGATGAGCTTTCATGAGTTTATGCGTTGAATTTTATTGGATTAGTAGAAATTGTTTGAAAAACCTAAGTTATGAGTTGAATTTTGATAAATTTGTGTTGTTTTTTAATTGTAATTGCAAATAAATTATCTTTCTGATAATAAAAATTCTTTTATTTTCTTTAGTTATGGACAAACTTTTTATCAAAAGAATGTTTTCTAATGAGGAACTATCAATTAAACAAAACACAAGGTGTCACGATAGTGTTCACAATAAGCCTATGAAATTTTGTTCAAGACAAACATATGTTAAGTTTAACTTGAGTAATCCTCCTACAGATCTTGGATTGAGGATTAAAATTTTAGAATATCATCCTAATGATAGAGACAAAGTGAGAAAGACATGCTTACAAAAAGGACTTTGCCAACCACACAATCATAATTTTAAAAAGCGAGCAATTGAGAATTTAATGCGTCGTTTTAATCTCATTAGATTTAGAGAATATGCAAATTGATTGGAGTATAGTGTAGAAAATGAGGGTGTTTTTGTTTGTGTTGTTATCTTTTTAAACATTAAATTAGCATTGATATTACATGTTGCAACTGCAAGTATTGAAAGAGCATTTTCTTCTATGAAGATTGTGAAAAATTGACTACGGAATCGAATGGGAGATCAATTGTTAAATGCTTGTCTTATTACATAGAATGAGAGAGAGAGATATATATTTGATGGAATTGTCAATGAAACAATTATGCAACGTTTTTTGAATATAAAAAATCGTCTAAGACAATTGTAAAATTGATAATTTGGTATATATAACTTTTAAAAGTACATTTTTTATGCTTATTACTTCAGTATATATTTTATTGTAAATTTATCAATTTTGATATTTTGAACTCACGGACTCACAATCCTAACTACGTCCCTAGGTATAATAGTTTTGCTGTCATTATCTACTTACTATGTTTAAACCTCGATGATTATTATGTTGCGTCCCATGAATAGGTCAAATATTGTGTTATTAATTAAGAAATCACGAGTTACCATTAAGCTACAGTTCTCCAAACAAAATCAGCTACCTACTTTATGTGATACAAAAATTGATAAGCCACAGTTTTCCAAGAAGCAGCAGCTACGTATTTTATATATATACAGAGACTTTCATACATCTCACATGAATTTATAGAAATATAAAAATCGGATAAGTCGAATATTGTCCAGTGTCGATACGTGATTCTCGGCCAGAAGCAGACGAAATCTCCAAGTCTGTAACGATGGTTGCGGACTTCGCCAAGTAGCAACCCAACTGTACTTCAAAATATTGACTAATTAAAAAGAAGTTTCGTAACAATATGCAATTAATATTTGAAAATTGACATATTGATTGACACTTATCATTTAATAATGTATTAATAATACATCAAAATTCAATATCAAATTTTAATTAATGACTTAATTAGTAGGGGTGTTCAAATTGGGTACCCGAACTGGTTAGGGGTTTGACTAAAATGAACCGAAAATTCAGTTCAGGGTATAAGTCGAACCGAATCCAAACCAGTTTGTGGTTGACCCGGTTTTTTAACCAAATTCTTAGCTTTATGCTTCATTCCAAAATTTCAAAGAATTGACTTCTAGACTTCCTCAATTTTTAATTTAAGTAGATAAAGATATATTATAAACCAAACAAAATATGTTTTACATTGCAGCTAGTACAATTCAATATAACTTGTGAAAAGAAATAATGTACTAACAAAATATTTCATACTTGAATGAATCTGTGAGGAGCAAAACCTTGAGTAAATATGTCTGAAAACAACAATCAAATTCACAAGAGACACAAGCAATTTTACGTGGAAAAAACCTCTTCAATGTGAAGAGATTGAAAAACCACGGGATCAAATGATTCACTTAAATCCACTATGATAAAAAGTGTTTACAACAACCACAATCCACCAAT
Source organism: Pistacia vera (assembly GCF_008641045.1). Taxonomy (NCBI): domain Eukaryota; kingdom Viridiplantae; phylum Streptophyta; class Magnoliopsida; order Sapindales; family Anacardiaceae; genus Pistacia; species Pistacia vera. The sequence continues at coordinate 510,294 of NW_022196620.1, forward strand.
AATATTCCACACATATTTAGAGCTTTATCACAACTCCAACAAAGTGAAATACACAAAAGAGTTACGAAAAGATAGAGTAAAATCACCAACAAAACACCCAAAATGCACGATATATCACTCCAAACTCAACCGTTAAAATCGAAAACTGTTGATGCGTGATTTTGACACCAACCAAACGCACGTGTGAAATACTGAGCGGGCCCAGAAGACACACATGAATGCGAGAATGAGAGTAAATGCAATGGAAAATAGCGTTTAAAGTGGTTCGGATGCTAAGGAAGCGAATCCTACGTCCACTGATTTTTGTATTAATGATAGAGGTCAGGTCGCGTTAGCGGACTGACTTGCAAATGATTGTACAAGAGAGAGAATGCTATATATTTTTGAGAGAGAGTAGCTCATCTCTTAAATGAGAGAAGAGCTCTTAATTTATAGTGGAATGGATTAAGGCTATCATTACTAAATCTGTGAGTTGGTGGGATTATCCGTGCAAATCCTTCTTTATGTCACATTGCCCATCTTTCAGAGTGATTTACGTGATTTGGTGCAGGGATTGGACACGTGGAATCATTATGGCTTCCAGCTGGTCTGGCGCGCACCCACTTTATTGACAGGAGTGTGCTGCTCAGGTCACCACGCGATGTGGTTGCTTCTAACTGGCTGCGGGCCTACCTAAGCTCTGACTTTTTATGCTAACTAAGTCTTGCGTCAGCCCTATATTTTCAGGCATAACAGAAGTCCCCTAGTTTTTAAGGTTTGAGAATCGAACCTTGGAAACTATAAATGCCTTGATCTGATGTGTTTGAAGAGATGTTGGCCGATCCGACCTGATTGCAAAGGAGATCATGAGGACATCTTCCCATAAGCGACCTAGGATGATCCGCGACCTCAGGATCAATGACCTGGTCACGGTTACCTAGTACTAGTGATGATCCTAACCTGAGGGAATTCCCGACCTGTTCTCACTTAGTAAATTTTTAGGACAAATGGCCATGCCACTTTGTAGTCGGTCACATCGCTTTGCGATTGACGTGATATGGGGTCGAACAATCACGTCGCTTTGTGATTGATGAGAAGTCCGAAGAGTCACGTCGCCTCGCGACTAATGATGAAGAGTGTTTCTGGTAACGATCTTTTCGGATATTATCCGTTGCACCTTTGTAGCAGGTGCATTAAATGAAATGCTCTTTGTTATGACAGACGTGTCTTATGTGCAATAAGTGTCAGCTATGCGCATTAAATGTAAGCCATGCCGAAACGACATTCCCTATCAGAACATTAAATTCGGCTGTGGGCGCATTAAATGTGGAGAAGGGAAAACGTGCCGTCGCTTGAGCGTTTCAACGGAAGGGGGTGACGATCTGGTTTCTTGAGGCGTGACTGTCACTCTTCTTCGTTGATTCGTGACACGTGGTCGCGATCAACGGTCAAATGCATTTTTTGCCCAAACGTCGTTTGATTTCGGGAAACCAAAATGTCATTTCCTTCACTATAAAAACCCAAGCTTTCTTCAGGCAAAGTCACAGTATTTTCATTCTCAGAGAACAAGAAACTTTTGCCAGCCTTGATTCTTTGCCTTTCGGAGTGGTGTTCGCTCGATATTCAGAACAAAAGAGCCAATCTTTCTCATTCCTAGAGGTAAAGATGATTCCCTTGTTTTATCTTCAATGTTTGTTGCTTTCGATAGTTATCATGCGATAACTGTCCGTCGGTAGCTCATCGGAGATGAAATACTCTCCATTGGGTTGGAGCCATTGGTGGTGGCTCTTTTAAGTATTTTGTTAGGGTTTTTCTGGGTTTAGGGAGGAAAAGCTTTCCTCTATGTCATCGTACGAAAATGTACGAAGACTGAATGGTACCTTTTTGTCATTTTTGCAAATTGTAAAATGGACCCCCCAATGACCAGAACCAAGGAAGGAGCTACCTCGGCCGTAGAGGATGCCCCTGCGGGCCCTTCTTGAGAAATTTATTCGGCGCTTACCGCCAACGAGCTATGAAGGGTGGTTGACTAGTTCGCTGTCAGTGTAAAGGTTTTCCGCAACAGAGTGCATACTGCCTGGGATGGTCGCGATCTCGGAAGATATCTTCAAGGGTGGGGGGTTGATCCCTTTCCACCCTTTCACTAGGTCGATCCTTGATCAATTCGGGATCGCACCAATGCAGCTCACCCCGAACGCGTACATGATCGCCATTGCCATGTACATCGTGTGTCAGGAGAATCGTCTGGGCGAGCTAACCGCAGTTGAGCTCGGTTGCTCGTACATCATAAAAAAGAGCAAGGACAAGGATTCTTGGTACTTATGCAGGCGAAACTCAATACAAGCGGGGATACATAGCTATCCGAGTAATGCGGGACCATACGACACAAAATTTTTCTTTTTTCGTTATGAAGGCATAAGCCGCTTTTAGGATCCGAGTAGGTTTTCTTTCCTTCTGAACTCACTCGATTTTCGTTCTTCGCTAACGAGCTGTTTGTTTTCCTTGACAATTAATAGAACGACCAGTCTGAACTTGCTTGCGGACCCAGACAGAATTGTTTCATTCGGTTTTCTGCCCGCGGAAAGTCGAGACGCGAGGTTGCTTGTGACAACTGAGAACTTGCGGAGGTACGGCTTCTTCAACGTGGACGCAGCCTTAGAGCCCCCACCAAGTAAGTTTCTAGACTGTCCTTTCTAATTTTTCTCGCAGCGAATTATTTTACTAACGGTGTTCACATGCAGCGACCATGCCTCCTCGGGTGTCCAAGTCACCATGATCAAGACAATTCTCTTTCCCCTAGAGGCATACCACCGGGCCAACTGGAGCTGTTCCCAACGGTCCCCCCACTAGAGGGGCACAGGTGGGTGCTCCAGTTCGACCTGTGGGAGCTCCCCCATCTTCGACTACTCGTCCGAAGTAGAAAACTACGGCCCAAAGGCCTAAGAAGAGGTGACAAATTCGGACCGAGGAGTCAGAGTTCGAAGAGGAAGGCTTGGGCATTCAGCTCGAGAGGTCGCAACCTTACCAAGCATTTAGCTCGGGAGGGCCACTTAGAGGTGTGACCGACATTTCCATAGGTCAGTTGACGTGACCAGCGGTTACAGACCCCGGCAGGAGGTCAGGCAAAGAGCCCGCGGGGCAAGCTTTACCTACCGAGGGTGCAGGCACACCCGTGCTAGACTCGATGGCCCAGCTCCCGGATCATTTGCAGCAAGTGGTTTTAACGCTGTTGGAATGTGGGCTTGCGGAGAAGTTCAAACAGTTTGTGGCCTCCAATTTCATCGACCTGTTGTCCACATCATTCCAACTCCTGAGCTAGGTAAACGAATTGTCCTCGACGAGGACCTTTACTCTTTTTTTAGAAGAGAGTAACTTTTTTTTGCTTTTATCATGCAGGCCTTGCTTTCCCTGCATATGTCCCAGCAGAAGGCTCAGCTGGGGTCTGCCGAGGAATTGGTCGAGCTGCAGGAGGAGAATGCGCGGCTTATGCAGGAGTTGGAGGCCCCACAAGCAGACAGAGACTCATCCATCGCTCAGGCAGACCAGCACATGTCTGAAAGGGACGCTGCCCGCCGTGTAGTGGACTTTCAGAAGATTGAGCTGAAAAAACGCGGCGAGGAGGTGAAGGAGCTCCAGCGGACTGTGGCCAAACTTTCTAGGGAGGTTGGTGAGAAGGATCAAGCGCTTCAAAATACCTCTAAACAAGCTTCGTGAGCTGAGCAGGAAAGGGCCAATCTGTAGGAGGCTACTGAGAGGCAGCGATCAGAGCTTGAGGTTGAGCTCCATTATACTCAGGGTCGCGTTACTACGCTAACTGCAGAAATACAGCAGCAGGAAACGGATATGGAGAACAAGGCTGCAGATTGGACGATCAGGTCCATCTTTGCCCTTCAGGCGAAGAACCTTGAGATGGATCTGTCCGACCTCCCTGGTGAGTACCGAGACGAACTGGTTATTCTAGCGCAGGCCAAGGCTAAGGAAATAGCTCGAGGACCTAATCTGGAAGAACATCCGGAGTACGTCCTAGAGGTTGAACCCGAAAAGGAAGCCGACGACCAGTCTGGGGATGTAGAGGTCGCCTTTCTGGGGCCTAGGGACGAGGATCAGTGATCCGCCTTTGTAGCTTTCGTTCTGCTTGATTATGTACTCCTTTTTATTACAAAAAACGATCACTTTTGGTAATTCTTTATGAGTACTTATAATTTTTGTATCATTCATTACATATTAGATCGCATACTAACTGCTTATAATTACACTGGAATAAGTCTATGCGAACATAACTACACATTCTATGCGAACAGAATTGTTCATGTAAAGCGATTACAAAAGAACTGAATTACATCCGTTATTTACAAAGGTTATAAAAGCTTTATAAGGAAAATGTGAGTTCGGAATTACTGATAGTAAGGTCGGAGGTGTTCAACATTCCAAGCTCGCGGTACTATGGAACCATTTAGCCTTTTTAGGTGGTAAGTCTCCGGTCTTATCACTTTAGCGATGCGGTATGGGCCCTCCCAGTTCGGTCCCAAAACTCCTGCACTTGGTTCTCGAGTACCGAGAAGAACTTCCTTCAATATAAGGTCGCCGACCTGGAAGTCTCTTCGTCTGACCTTAGAATCGAAGAACCTTTTCGCGCGTTGCTGATAGGCTGCTATTCTTAGCAGAGCCTTGCTGCGATGTTCTTCAATAAGATCCAGACTTGCTCTCATAAGCGCTTCATTATCAGCTTCATTGTACAAGTCCCTCCGTAGTGAACCGGTTCCTACCTCCACAGAGATCATCGTTTCGTAACCATATGCTAGCGAAAAAAGGGTTTCTAAGGTAGAGGTTCTCGGAGTTGTCTTGTATGCCCATAGGACTTCGGGAAGATGGTGGGCCCAATTCCCTTTGGCTACGCCAAGTTTAGCCTTCAGAGTGTGCTTGATGGTTTTGTTGACAGCTTCAACTTGACCATTTGCTTGCGGTCTCGCGACTGAGATGAATTTTTTATGAATACCCAACTCGTCGCAAAACTGTTTGAACTCCTCGTTGTCGAACTGTTTACCATTATCTGAGATGAGGGTATGAGGAATCCCGTAGTGGCACACAATGTTTTTGAAAACGAAGTCCTTGAGCTTTTTGGTCGTGATCGCGGCTAGTGGCTCGGCTTCTACCCATTTGGTAAAGTAATCTACTGCAACTACGACATAATTGACTCCCCCTTTGTCGACTGGCATGGGACCAATAAGATTGATTCCCCACATGGAGAATGGCCAAGGGCTGGTCATGGTTATCATTTGGTAGGAAGGAGCTCGCGGTATGTTCACGAACTGCTAGCACTTATCACACCTTTTGACAAAGTTGTAGGTGTCTTCTTAGATTCGAGGCCAGCAATACCCTTGACGAACAACTTTGTTAGCGAGAGATCGTGCGACGGTGTGATTACCGCAGATCCCTTCATGTATTTCCCTTATGATGTAATCTGCTTCTTCGCTGGTTACACATCGGAGGAAGGGGGCGTTAAACCCTCTCCTATACAGCTGGTCTCCGATGAGGGTGTAACGAGCAGATCTTGTTCGCAAAATCCTTGCCTCGACCTTGTCGTCAGGCAAGGTCTCGTAGTCCCTGAGGTATTGAATAATGGGGGTTATCCAAGAATCTGATTCTGTTACATTCACGGCCTGTTCGATCGAGATGATACTGGGGGTCCTCGATGAATTAAATAGGAATGCTATCTGGTGCATCTGAGTCAAATGACGAGGCTATCCTTGCCAAGGCATCTGCCATAGAATTGTTATCTCTAGGAATCTAAGTGATCGTGAAGTGCTTGAATGACTCGAGTACGGCCTTAGCTTTCTTCAAATAGCGGATCATATTTTCCTCCTTGGCTTGGTACTCTCCTAAAATCTGGTTAACGACCAGCATGGAGTCGTTGTGGATACTGATCGCGGTTACACCCATTTCTTTGGCTAACCATAGTCCAGCGAGCAGAGCTTCATACTCGGCCTCATTATTGGTTAACTTAAACCCGAACTGGAGAATGCCATGAATGTGAGCCCCTTCGGGACTCAAGAGGAGAAGACCTACATCGCCCCTCTTTCTGTTTGATGATCCATCGACGTAGAGGCTCCAGGTTGATAGATTTTGAGCGGTTTCCTGAATGGCTTCGCTGGGCTGTTGCTTCGACTCACTCGTTGGAAGGTATGAGAATTCTGATATGAAATCGACAACAGCCTGCTCTTTGATAGTTGATTTCGGTCTGTACTTCAAATCGAATTGACTTAATTCCATGGCCCATTTAAGCAATTTACCAGATGCCTCTGGCTTCTGGAGGACCTGCCTGAGCGGGTAATTAGTCATTACATGGATTGTATGGGCGTGGAAGTAAGGTCACAACTTTCTGGAAGCGATCAGCAGGGCATAGGCTAACCATTCCATTTCTGGATACCGCATCTCGGCATCCAACAGACGCTTGCTAGCATAATACACTGGCCATTGGACCTTGTCCTCCTCCAGAACTAAGGCTGCACTAACCGCGAACTAAGAGACGGACAGATACAGGAGGATGATCTCTTATGGGAGAGGTTTAGACAGAAGAAGTGGCTTCCCGAGGTGTTCTTTAATACTTTGGAATGCTTGTTCGCACTCGGGAGTCCACTCGAACTTTTTATTGGCCTTTAGAACACTGAAGAACGGCAAGCAGCGATCTGTTAACCTTAATATGAAGAGACTTAGCGCCGCTATTCGCTTATTAAGGCTCATGACCTGTTTTTTGCTGGTTAGACTTTTCATGTCGAGGAGAGCCTGGATTTTCTCAAGGTTGATCTCTATTCCCCGTTGGTTAACCATGTATCCTAGGAATTTTCCCGAGGATACTCCGAACGAGCACTTGAGGGGGTTTAGCTTCATTTTGTATAGTCAGAGAATATCAAACATCTCAGCGAGATGCACTATGTGATCTGAAGCGACATGAGATTTGACCACCATGTCATCTACATAGACCTCCATTGATTTTCCAATCTGTTCGAAGAACATCCGGTTAACCAACCATTGGTAGGTCACGCCAGTGTTCTTGAGGTCGAAGGGCATAACTCTATAGTAGTACAGTCCCCAATCTATAATAAAATATGTATGCTCTTCGTCCAGCGCATACATAGAGCATACATCTGAATTTGATTATATCCCAAGTACGCGTCCATAAAGCTCAGCAACTCATGCCCCAAGGTGACATCCATGAGCTGGTCGATTATGGACAGGGGAAAGCTATCTTTCGGGCATGCTTTGTAGAGGTTGGTGAAGTCGACGTAGGTTTGCCATTTACCGTTAGGCTTCTTTTCTAGAACCGGGTTGGCAATCCAAGTCGGGTAGAGTGCTTCTCGGATGGATCCATTTCGGAGGAGGTTATCCACCTCTAGTTTTAAGGCGGTATATCGCTCTGGATCCATCGCTCTTCTTTTTTGGCTTACCAGCTTGGCTTCACTGTCGATGTTCAATGCATGGCAGATGATATCCGGGCTGATCCCGACCATATCTACGTGCGACCAGGCGAACACATCGATATTTTCTCTTAGGAAACTGGTCAGCTCGGTAGCGAGCTGGGGGTTGAGATTGCTCTCAATTCTTAACACTCTGCTCGGCTAGCTCTGGTCGACCGATACTTCAGTCAATCCTTAACACTCTACTCGGCTCACTCTGGTCGACCGATACTTCAGTCAGATCCTCAACTGGCCCATTGGAAGGGCATTCCTGAATACGAGGATCCATATTATCTTTAGTTGGGCTAGGCTATGGCTCGATCCGGCTGATCGCCATAGCCTGTTGGGGAATGCCGCGCGAGATACCTTTTCCTTTGCATGCCATCTGTACTACTTTTACGTAACAGTCGCGAGATACGCGCTGAGATCCGCTAACTTCCCCTACCCACGTCGGGGTGGGGAACTCCATCTTCAGATAGTATATCGAAGTGACTGCCTTGAAGTTTCTCAGCAGAGGTCGCCCCAGGATACCATTAAAAGCGGATGGGCAATCCACTACCAAGAATTCAGTTACCTTGGTCATTTCGTCGAAGTCACCCAGCGTGACTGAAAGCAAGATCGTTCCTTTGGGGATTAGGTGGTCCCCTATAAAACCATATAAGGGGATCGAGGCGGGCTTCAGGTCAGCCTCGTCTAGGTTCATTCTTTCGAAGGCTGTCTAGAATAGAATGTTCACAGCACTTCCGTTATCCACCAACATTCTGTGGACGTTATGGCGCCCTATGAGGGGTGTGATTACAAGAGCGTCATCGTGGGGATGATAAAAATGAGCTACATCCTTTTCGGAGAAGGTAATTTCCTCCTTCCTGCGAACCTTTTGTGGTCGCTGCGTCATGCTCATCACATTGATAGGGTCATGATGAGTCGCGCGAGCATATCTCTCCTGGGCACCTCGCGAGCTCCCCACGAGGTGCGGCCCTCCAAAGATCAAGTTGACATTGCATATGCCTTTACGATCATGATGCTTCTTTCCTTATTCCCCTTGATTTTGCTCTTGTGCGGGGTAGATTCATTAATATATTCCTTGAAATGCCCCTACTTGATGAGGTCTTCGATTGCCTGCTTGGAGCTCAACACTCATCAATGTGATGCACATTACCCCGATGGAAGCGACAGTATTTCTTACTATCTCACTGACAAGGGATTTTTCATGGGCTCAGGCTCTCCGAGTAGGCTGGCCTCTTCTGACTTGTCAAGAATGGCCGATACAAACACATTTAAAGGCGTATATTAATTTCTATCGTGATCGCGACGAGGAACGAGAGCATAAGACTTTTTGGACTCATAGCGCGGTTTCTTTTCTTTTCGTTGATCGTCAGTAGCCCATCTACGATCAACTCTTCTACTTTTCTCCCGACCAGGCGCGCCACCCGAAACAACGGGGTTGCGGCAGTGGAGCATCGCCACGAAATTCTCAATACGGAGATGCTTCTCCGCAAGGTTATAGAAATGGGTGAGGGAAACATCATCCTCAACCTGTAACTTTTTCCACAGGTCAGTCTGCGGGCGAACTCCCGTTATGATGAGAGTCTAAACAGATTCCTTAGGAGTGTGAGCTACCTTATTGAGCTCTCTGTGGAATCAATTGATGTATGATTGGAGGGATTCATCCCTCTCTTGCCTTATATTGCTAAGGTAGCTCAAAGGCATTGAAAACTTTCGGTTCGTTTGGAAGTGCCTTAGGAACGTCATGCTCATCTGAGGCCACGAGTCGATCGATCTCACTAGGAGCAACCTGAACCATCGTTTGGCATGAGAGGTTAGAGTCACTGCCAAACAACGGCACTTCGCCAAATCTGAAACCTGGTGAAGCTCCATCAAGTTATTGAATTCATATAAATGATCCTACGGATCAGAATTTCCATCGAACGCCCATATATTGGGCATTCTAAATCTTGATGGGAGTGGGGCGGCTAGCACTTTCGAAGAAAAGAGGGATGCGGATGTGACCTGCCCCTACTCATTTTGTTGAGCTCTTAGTCGGTCTAGAGCTCACTGTAGCTCCTCAATCTGAGGCAGCGAAGCTATCTGGGGATTGCTTTCTCCCATGTGAGTCTAACCCTCGCGGTTGCAGTTGAGAAAAGCCCGGAGGTCAGATTCCGCTTCGCCTCGGCCAGCAGTTTGGGCCACTCTCGACACACGCTGGCTAGAGCCGTGTGATGGCGATGAATGGTACGGGGAATTTTCATGACCTCCGCGATGGTACGACCTCCCCACGAAGTGTGGGAACCTCCCGTACGATGATGATCAGGATCATCTTTCTGGCGGTGATAAGAATCGCCCCGCCTAGCACTTTTATGGGGGTGTGTATGCGACGTGGCATAGGACGGCTCGGGCTGCGGCCTTTCGCCGAGTCTTAATGCCACTGGTATTCTATTTGGGGCGTGGTCGGTGTTCGTCGTCCCTTTGAAGCCCTTAGGCCCGTTTTTTGCCACTTGCTTACCCTTTCTTTGACGCGCTGGAGTGCTTGCGGCATGGGCTATCACCCTTTGCCGCACCTTCGCACGACTTACAGGCGTTTTTGGCAATTACACCGCCCCAGCTGATTTGGGTGGCACACCCTGGTCCAAACGTTCTAACCTTCGGTTGACCATCTGAAAGGTATTGTTGAACCTTTCCAGGTAGCTCATAATGGCAGGGTCAAGTTGTGAACTTGACGGGATATCCCCTGCGACATTTTACGGAACCGAAGGTACCTCAGAAGAGGTGTCCTCCTGGACTTGGGGGATCTCCTCAGCACCCTGGTTGGTTCACTCAGGTTCAAGTTGGTGAGCCATTTGCTGTTGTAAGACGAGTAAGTTAGAGATTCTCCTGATGAAAGGACAAATATTAAATCAAGCCCTCCTTCTAGCGCCAAACTGTTGATGCGTGATTTTGACACCAACCAAACGCACGTGTGAAATGCTGAGCGGGCCCAGAAGACACACGTGAATGCGAGAATGAGAGTAAATGCAATGAAAAACAACGTTTAAAGTGGTTCGGATGCTAAGGAAGCGAATCCTACGTCCACTGATTTTTGTATTAATGATAGAGGTTAGGTCACGTTAGCGGACTGACTTGCAAATGGTTATACAAGAGAGAGAATACTATATATTTTTGAGAGAGAGTAACTCATCTCTTAAATGAGAGAAGAGCTCTCAATTTATAGTGGGATGGATTAAGGTTATCATTACTAAATCTGTGAGTTGGTGGGATTATCCGTGCAAATCCTTCTTTATGTCACATTGCCCACCTTCCAGAGTGATTTACGCAATTTGGTGCAGGGATTGGACATGTGGAATCACTATGGCTTCTGGCTGGTCTGGCGCGCACCCACTTTACTGACAGGAGTGTGCTGCTCAGGTCACCATGCGACGTGGTTGCTTCTAACTGGTTGCGAGCCTACCTAAACTCTGACTTTTTATGCTGACTGAGTCTTGCGTCAGCCCTATATTTTTAGGCATAAAAAAAACCAACCATCCAAATTGAATAGCCAAACATCTTCTACGTTACGACCAAAAATCAGGTTGATCATACTAGAGATGACCTTCCGATCGTCAGGCTGAAAGACAGACTGACTGAAATTCTGCAACTCAAACTCTTTGATTTGGCTGCTTTCTAGAGGCAAAACTCCACAAAAATGATGGCTATCACAAAACTGACTGTTGGATATGAAGATCTTGCTGTAAATACAACGCTCTGAAATTTTATAAAAAACGGAGCAAGATTCACTGTTGGATCATCGCCGGAATAACCTAGTGTGGTTGCCTTTCTCTCACTTCTGCGGATTTTTAATTCTATGTACACTACCCTAGTTTTTCACACTATTCACCCACTCAAAAAATACCAAACTCAAACTGCTTCTTTTTTGTTCATTTTTTCTTTCTTTCTTTTATTTTTGGGCTTTAGGATTTTGGGCCATCCTCCACATGAGGGAAACCCAAGCCCAACAAGTCTCCCCCTTTCCCGAATATGTGGGGAAATGGACTATACCAACAATAGCTCAACAAACTTCAAGCTTCTCCCTTGCTAAAGCCTTTGTCAACGTATTCGAGTCATTCTCATCTGTATGGATCTTCTCAAGTTCAAATAGACCATCGTGAAGAGTATCCCTTATTAATGACACCTTACATCAACATGTTTAGATCTCGAATGGAATGTAGAATTCTTAACAAGATGAATAACACTTTGGTTGTCACAAAACAAAACATACGGTTGTTATTTAAAACCAACCCTCTCATGAACTTCTTCATCCATCACTGCAAGAAATTTAAAAAAAGGTGATGAAAATTTTCGTCACAGAAAAATAAAATTTGTCCTAAAAAGTAATGCAGGACGATAGATCAATTCATCCCCAAAGCTACATTACCAAAGGGTAATGCCTATGAAAAAACAAATTGTCCCCAAAGCCACATCACTGGGGACGAAATACGGTTTCGTCATTAAAGATTATTTATTTTCTGATGAAATTTTTTGTTCACAAAAGAATAACTATTCGTCCCAAAAAAAATTGTTTCATCTCATAAAAAAGCAAAATTGGGGACAAAATTTTTTGTCCTTGATTAAAAAAAAAAAAAAAAAAAAAAAAGCAAAATTGGGGATGAAAAATTTTGTCCCTGCTTGGGTTGATAATTAGGGGAAAATGTTTTCGTCCTTGTCTGTGTGGTGAATTGGGGACGAAAATTTTCATCGTTGATTGTGCCAAGATTTGGCGATAAATTATTTCATCATTTCTTTTATGATGAAAATTTGTTCCTGATTGAAAACTAACAAATGTATTGATTCTCAAAGTCAAAAAATTCATATGAAACATCTTTTTAACTAAGTAAAAAATATTAATTAATGTCAAATTGATACTATTACAAATCAACAAATAACCAAGTAATAACAAAATATTATATATCTATACATGTATCATAAACACATCCAATTGTAACTAACATATAAAAAAAAAGTATAGAATGTATCAGCCATTAGTGTAAAATAACTACACTTTGTTAGTTGGATGTCAAAATATATACTATTTTCTTCACTACTTGGATGTCAAAAAAGGTACCACTCCTATAGTAGCTGCATGTCAAAAGAAGCAAAAAAAGAGATTGTTGAAGCCACTTGACGTCTAGGTATATGCATGTCAGACAAGTCTGCAACAATCATTATAATAATTACTCAACTATATATTTATCTAAGGTTTGTAAGATAAAGTGCACATAAAACATTAGGGAGACATATTGCTAAAGATTTTTACCTTCAAGGAGAAGGTGGATGATTTCTAGAGGCAAGCCACATTTCCAACATCTTTTCTTGTTGTTCTAAGTGTAAGGTTAGTTCATCTACTTTCTCTTGATATTTGAGATTTCTCTCCTCTGATTCTCTAAATCTATCTTCAGGTTCTTTAAGATACAAGTCTTTTAATTTGAATACTTTGTCCTGTTTTTTTATTAGGCTTTGGACCATACCCAAGTCCCTTAATATACCTTGATCGAGTTCCAAGCACTTGATCACAAATTTCATTTGCAGTTAATGGTTTGTCATCTGATGAACTCTTTTCCTTCAATTATATCATTTCATTATGCATTTTAGGACATTCAATATGAACATCAAATTAGGTTAAACAATGCCAATCATAGTAAGCAAACACAACGTTGTTACATACAATCAATTGAATACTAATTAATTTCACTTACATATTTTGCCTCAGCTTCTGGGGCATCCAACCCTTTCCTTCTTTGAAATGAGTGAATTTAAAACAGCTAATTTGATCACATTTCTCCCCATTAAGTTCCTTCTCCTCCTGATTTCATGTACATCCAAATTGGTCACAATACAATTTCAAATTCCAAATAACTGGATTTATATGACTAATCAAATTTGATTTATATATATGTTTGTACTAAACTAACGAAAACAATCCAGTTTAAAAATGAAGGCTATTCAGAGTACGTATAATCTCATTGCGGACCACCACAAAAGCCATAGATCCTTGGTTGTGTGACATAGTATGCTTTGTTCGATTCTCAGCATTTGTTTTCACATTTTTCCTATGATAATCCTAGGATTATACTGTTTTTCTGTACTTTTTGGTAGGATTTTGGATACTTCTTAAGTCGTTTTGTAACTTAAATTCATATATTTTACGTTTCAGGCCAAAACATGCAATTGGAGCAAAACCAAGCGAAATTGACTTTCTGGACCCGAAATCAAGAGAAATTTAGGAATCGGGGAAATTCTGATGTGGAGTGGAAGCACTATGAAGCTTGTTCCTATCGGGGATCACGAAGATCAAAGATTCAAGCGAAGAAGCAAGCGGAGAGCAGTTTCATAATTTCAAAATATATGAGCAAAGTTCGCCACGGCGAAGATAATTCTCTGCCGCGGCAAGCTAGCCTCGAGTCAGATGGTTCAGCGAGATTTCAATTCAATGCCGCAGTGAAGTTTATTCTTTGCTGCAGCGAAAACTGCAATTCTTCTGTTTATTAAAACGTTGCGTTTTAAATGTATTGCATTAGAATCCTAGGTTTTTGGCCGACTATTTAAGAGAGCCTTAGCTCATTTTTGAGGAGTTCAGATTTTGAGAGAAGAATAGGAAGAAATTGGAGGTTGGAACAATTTTGGGTCTTCATTTAGGGAAGATTTCATTCTCTTCTTACTGTTTTAGTATGTTGAATTCTTTACTTACAGTTTATTGTCTGAATTTCTTTAATTTAAATATGAACTAATCCACTTTTGGGTTAGGGTTTTGACCTAACTTTGATTACAATGGTTTAATTTAATCTATTTTAGATGTTGTTTTTATTTTCTATTGCATTGGATTTTGTATTTATTCTTGTTCTTAATGAAATTGAATTAAATGTTGAGCTTGATGAGACTGAGAAGTGATTCATGTGTTAGCCTCTTAGAGTAAATAACATAGTTTAATGAACACTAGAGATAGGTTCGAAGATCTATGAAATCACTTTAGGGTTCCATTTAGCTTAAAAGACTTTGAACTATTAATCTTCATTTTGCTGGGTGCAGAAGCTTAATAGGGATAAGTAGGAAAATATAGCCTGAGAATGTATGTTTTACAACTTAGGGAATTCAATTTATAATCCTCGCATGTGAGTTTACTAGTAACATCAACCGCAGATTGAATCAGAGTAACTTAGTGAAGTCAAACCCTAACCTCTTTATTTTGAATTGATATTTTTGTAATCAGTTGATATTTTCTTAATTTGTTATAATTTTAATTTAAGTTATTGATTTTTTGTTAAATTCTGTTTTTGTCTTCTACAAATCCAAAAATCTTTATTTTCTTCAACTAGTTACAAAAGTAGGAAAATTAGTACTTAACACGCAATCCTCGTGGGAATGATACTCTATTCATCATTTTATTACTTTTTGCGACTAGTGCACTTGCTACACATATGCATGTTTGTGAAATCACGCATCAAGTTTTTTGCACCGTTGTTGGGGATGGATTTAGTGTTAATATTGAAGTTTTCTAGTTTTCACTAGATTGGAGTTTTATTTTTGTTTTAATTAGTTTTAGTTTAATTGTGTGTTTCTTTTCATTCATTTGTGATCTTGTGTAGTTTATGCGAAGAGCGAAACAACATCTAGTGGTTCCCATTGATCCAGAGATTGAAAGAACCACAAGAAGACTTATTAGAGAGAGAAAAGAACAAGAGGCAATAGTCATTGAGATGGCTGAAACCAGAACTTTGAGGGAATTCTCAGTACCCTCCGTTGATGGTAGTGGTCCAAGTATCACTAGACCACCGATGCAAGCCAACAATTTTGAAATAAAGTCGGCAATCATCCAAATGATCTAACAGTCGGTACAATTTGGGGGAGATGCAAAGGAAGATCCAAACTCACACATTGCAAACTTCTTAGAGATCTACGACACATTCAAGGCAAATGGAGTGTCAGATGACGCCACCAGGATAAGATTATTCCCTTTTTCATTGAGGAATAAAGCAAAGGGATGGTTAATGGCACTACCAACAGGAACAATCACAACTTGGAATGAATTGGCACAAAAGTTCCTAACTAAATACTTCCTTCCAACGAAATCTGCGAAGATGAGAAATGATATCACATCATTTCTACAGGAAGAGAACGAGTCACTTTATGAAGCATGGGAGAGATATAAGGAACTACTGAGAAAGTGTCCACACCATGGTTTGCTTGTTTGGATGCAAGTCCAAACTTTCTATAATGGGTTGCTAACAAATGTGCAAACAATGGTAGATGCAGCATCTGCAGGAGCATTGCAAAACAAGACAACTGAAAAAGCATATGAGTTACTTAAAGTCCTGGCAAGTAACAACTACTAGAGACCCAATGAAAGAATTCATCTGAAAAAGTCTATGGGTATTCATGAAGTAGATGCTTACATGGCCCTTTCAGCCCAACTGACAGCACTTCAGAAACAATTAGGAGGTATGCAAGTAAATTCAATTCAAACACCTCAAGTAACATGTGATTTTTGTGTAGGTAACCATGCGAGCATTGAATGCCAAATGAGGAATAATTTTGCTTCAGCATCATTATCATCAGAACAAGTCAATTGTTTGGCTGGGAATCAGACAACAAAACAATCCTTTCTCCAACACGTACAATCCTGGTTGGCGAAATCATCCAAACTTGTCTTGGGGCAATACTCAATGGAATCAAAGAACAATGCCAAACAATCAAGTAGGGGTGAATAATCAACCAGGGGATCAAAGAGTTTCAAAATTGGAGGATATGTTCGGAAAGTTCATGCAAGAGACCACAGGTTTTATGAGTAAGACGACGGTGAATTTCAGAAACCAAGGGGCGTCAATTCGAAACTTGGAAATACAAATGGGTCAAATAGCCGAAAAGTTGAAAGAGCAACCTCAAGGTTCCCTACCAAGTAACATAGTGACAAATCCACGTGAACAAGCAAATGCAATGACTTTAAGAAGTGGAACAGTCTTGGAAGAGGTTGAACAAAAAGGGAAAGAAGAGAACCCACCAAAAGAAAGAGAAGAGTCCAATGAAGAAGTTGAAGAAGAAATCATTGTTGAGGAAGAGTCAAAGAATCTCAAAGGAGAAGAACCAAAGAAGGAAGAGATGCCAAAACAGAAGAAGGAAAAATTGCCATTTCTTGAGATACCGCTAGAGTTGGCACATCATACCCCTCTTGTGCCTTTTTCGCAAAGGCTCAGAAAGCAAAATTAGGATAAGCAATTCATGAATTTCCTTGATGTATTTAAAAAACTGCACATTAACATTCCTTTTGCAGATGCCGAGCTACACTAAGTTCCTCAAGGAAATTCTAGCAAACAAGAGAAAGTTGGAAGAGGAGGAAATAGTGATGCTTATGGAGGAGTGCAGTGCCATTCTACAGAAGAAGCTACCTCCAAAACTCAAAGATCCAGGGAGTTTCACTATCCCTTGTATTATAGGAAATATTGCATTTGATAAAGTTTTATGTGATCTGGGTGCGAGTATTAATCTAATGCCTTTATCCGTTTTCAAGAATAGGGATTGGTGAAGTGAAGCCTACAACCATATCCTTGCAGCTTGTAGATAGATCTATCAAGCATCCAATGGGCATTATTGAAGATGTACTGGTTAAGGAGGATAAATTCATTTTTCCAGCAGACTTTTTTATGTTGGATATGGAAGAAGACAAGGAGATTCCTCTCATCTTGGGATGACCATTTCTTGCTACTGGAAGAGCCTTAATTGATGTACAAGAGGGGAAGTTGATCATGAGGGTGCAAGATGAAGAAGTGCCATTTAATGTCCTTGAGACTCTAAAAGTTCCATCGAAGCAAGATTCATGTTTCAAAACTGACTCGGTGGATCAGTCGGCAAGTAAAACTTCCAAGATTGATGATCCTAAATCGCCAATTAAGGGATGCATGGTCAAGTCAAGGCAAATCAAAAATGAAGATCATAAACCAAAAGTTTACACAACATACCTAGATGAGCCATAATCGAGCAAATGTCTTCATAAGGGACAAACTTCTCAGTTCAAGAATGCTGATGGAAAGTTAAAAAATCCAAAAGCTATCGATGAGAATGCCCGAACCCTAAAAGGAATGACCAAGGGATGGAAATGGGTGGTTAAGCTCTCAACAAAGACTCGATGTGACAAGAATCATAAACAATAGAAGCCTCAATCCAAGGAAAATATTCAGGACGAGATGCATCTGGATAGTCCTGATTGACGAAGGACTTGAGAAAGTCGAGCTTCCGACTATAAACAAGCGCTTCTTGGGAGGCAACCCAAGCGTTCTCATTTTTTAGTTGTTTTGAAGTTTATGTGTTTTTTTTTTTTTTTTTTTTTTTTTTTTTTTTGACTTAGGAAATAGTTTAATTTCGTTTTCCTTTTGGTGTTTCAGGTGAATGATCAAAATGCGGCATGAAACAAAATTTCCCAGACTTCGCGTGGCAAAGAAATAATCTCGTCGCGGCATAGTATGCACTGCCAAATGTGTACTCGTGAAATTCCAAACTTCGCCGCGATAAAGAAAGAATCTCATCGCGGCATAGTATGCACTACCAAATGCGAAGTTAAGGCATTTCCAGATTTCGCCATGGCGAAGTTTACTCTTCGCTGCGGCACTGTACACACCGTGACCTTAAGGAAATTCAAGATTTTGCCATGGCGAGGTTTACTCTACGCTGCGGCATTGTATGCACTATGATGCTTAAGGAAAAATTTCCCAAATTTCGTCGCGACATCGAGTAGTTCGCACAAGTAATTCAAGAACTTCAGGCGCGGTGAAACCCATATTCTATATAAACTTGCATCAGTTCTCTCACTTTTCACGAGTGCCCAAAAAGCTTCCAAGAACAAAAGATTTTCACTTTCAATTCCTGAGCCTTCCCTGTTGATTTCGCACCCTATTCCACTCTAGAACTCCCATAAACATCCAATCACCTTACCTTTTTCAAGAAATTTGTAGATTATTGAAGAAATTGACGAAATTTAGGTTTCCAAAAAATTGGGAATCTTGCAATTTGAGTAGAAATTGGCAAAATTCAAGGTGAATTTGTGGTGGGGGAGGTACAAATTCGTGTTTTCTAGCTTTGTATTCAATTAATTTTGATTCTTTAAATGCTTTAGGTTTGAGAAATTATTGAATTGCTTAAGTGTGAATTGTTGCAAATTGTGAGGTGGATTTGAGTTGCGAATTGTGGAGTTTGAATTGTTTGTGTTGAGGAAGTTTGGGTGTATGCTTGTAAAGTTTGTGAGTGCATAAGGAAGTTTGGTGATTGTTGGGGTGTGATTGTTGATTTCGAAATTGATAGGGTGAATTGAGGAATTGAATTGAAGTTGTGAGATGTGTGCAGTAGTGTTAGAGTAGGCAGTTGAATTGCTGATTTTGGTGGTAGAGTGTAGAGAGTTCTTTTGAGAGAAAATGCCACTCAAAGCAGTTCCAAAGGGTAAGGGCAAGTAGGTCGATAATAGATTTGTGAATGAGAAGGCTAAGCAGCGTTAGGAAGTAGCAATTAAAAGAAAAGACAAGAGTTTTATTGCTGAGAGAGGATTGGCCACTGTAAATGCAGAAGTTTGGATCAAAAGGAAAGGTTGGGACGTCTTTCTGCTTGAACCGAAGCATTTAGCCATAAAGCCAATTGTAAGAGAGTTTTATGCAAACTTCCCTAAGTGTGAGCCTGGGCATGTATATGTGAGGGGTATTAAGGTGCCAGTTAGTGCAAAGATCATCAATGAATTCTACCAGATTGATCCAATTTACCGTGATGAGTATGTAGAATTCAAGGCTAAGGAGATTAATTATGATGAGATACTCAAGGTTTTAGCAAAGCCAGGTACCTCTTGGGAATTCTCGAAGAAGGGAAGGAGAAGCATAAAAAGGACTACTTTGATTCCCATGGCTAGAATTTGGCAATACTTTGTCTGTGCGACGATGGTTCCAGAAACACACTATAGTTCAGTGGCTTTTGAGCGAGCACTCTTACTTTATGCCATTGCCACTAGAAAGAAGATGGATGTGGGGAATATCATAATGGAGAATATAAAACATGCAGCCAAACCAGGGAGAGCAAGTTTTGCCTTCCCACATCACTGAGATTTGTATGAAAGTTGGAGTCAAGAAGGCAGATGATGAACCACTTCTTCATCCGGCGTTAGTCCTCCACCAAGTCTATTATTATAAGCTCCTAGATCGTTGTACCATTAGAGAATCCAGTTCAAGCTCAAAAAGACCAAGAACCACAACCTCGACCATAACTCCTGTTCCATCTCCCACGATAAAAGAGATGCTACAAAATATCCTGAAAAAGATGGACAGAATGGAAAGGCGTCAAGATTGGATGGCAGATCAGACCCACACATTGTACGAGATGCAATCGAAGTGCTGCACCAATCTGGGCATTGATTTAGCCGATTTCTAATGGCAAGAATAGTAAGAGGAAGAGGAAGATCAAAGTCAGGATGATGCCATGGAGGAAGAGGACGACACTGATGGAGAGGATGTAGATGAATGAGTCTAGAATACATTTTTGTTTTGTTTTATTTTTTTACATTGGAACTCAATTTTTCTTGTTTTAACGTTTACTTTGTTTTTCATGCTTCGGTTGTAGGTTTAGTTGGTTAAGGTCTGAGAATGAGATGTAATTTTTCCCTAATCTGTGAGGTTTTCTAACACATTTTGGACACTTGAGTTTATGTGTTTTGATAGATTTTGCTGATGGAGAAGACGATGAAGAGATGTCCAGATTTGAGCTCACTTTGATCTTCACGGATTAATCAAGGGAGTATCTCACACCTTATGATCGTTTTTTTTTTTACTCCAATGTGCACTATTGATTGACATTGAGGACAATGTCGTTTTCTGTTTGGGGGTAGAGAAAAATTTAGAAATTTTTGCATGTTTTAATTAACTTTTATCTTTGTGTGTTTTATTGTTTTTGGGTTGTGTGTTGAGTTAGTTTGTGTGTTGTTTTAGCTACCTAGATGATTTGCATTAGTCCATGATGAGATTTTGATTGTTGGGATTTTATTTATAGAAAATGCGAAGCATTGCTTCAAGTTTAGGTTGGTTAACTTGATTTAGCTTGAGGTTCGTTGAGCGGTTCAACCACCATTTTCATTCTTTCGGCATGCTTAGAAACATTTTATGTGGTTAGGTGAAGTCTTGATAATGTTGGTGGACTCTAGAACCTAGTTGAGAAGTGCTTGAGGCGAAATTCTAGGATTAGACATTGTTGAGGAAATGATTTAGGCATTTTTCGGAACGTTTGAGCCTTTCTAGCCAACCCATGAATGAATCTTTCCCTAGTCACCCATTTGAACCCTATGAGATTATCATTGCCTTAGTTTTCTTGTAAACCAAAAATTGTCCAATCCCTATACCCTAAACCTGTCATCATACCCTTTAAGAGAATTTCGAACCTAATGTATAACACAAAAGAGCTTAGAGAGTTGTGTGAAAAAGCGATGGACCAAAATCTTAAGTTTGAGGGTTGCAAAAAGGGCAAGAAGAAAGGGAAATTGACCTCAATGGTGTTGTAAATGTTGTATTAAAAAAAATATAAATTTTTAGTTCAATTCAAAATCAAAATAAGAAATGCATTCGTTTGAAGGTTGTAAAATAGTTGAAACTTTGATTGGTGGTTGAAAAAGAAAGCGGAGATTGATGTAGCTCTTAATGTTTGCATGAGGAAAAACCGAGTTCTCTTACCTTGTTTATGCTATCCTTTTCCTTCGAACCCACTACCCGAGCCTAACGTTACAAGCTTGCAAAGACTTTTTGATCCTTAGTGATGTCTAGTCCACATTAGTGGAGAGTAGTTCGATACTTAGGCTTATGGAGTCTACCACAATTTGATAAACTTTGCATTTCTGCATAAAGTAACCCGGGAAGTCAGAAAGTGGATTGAAGTGGGGATTACCTACTTAGGGGACCGATAGAGAAAGATAGTCAATCAATTTATAACTTCTTGAAGTGTTAAGCATTTTCTTGTAATAATTGTTCGACAATTTTTTAGACTTGCATTTGCAATCAATTCTAGGCATCTCTTTTGTTTTTTATTTTAAGTTTTAATTTTCTGTTTTTCTGTTGTTTTTCTTTAGTCTAATTTTGTGACTTATGTTCGAGGATGAGCATACCTTAAGTTTGGGGGTATTTGATAATCCTAGGATTATACTGTTTTTCTGTACTTTTTGGTAGGATTTTGGATACTTCTTAAGTCGTTTTGTGCCTGAATTGCAACTTAAACTCATATATTTTACGTTTCAGGCGAAAAAATGCAGATGGAACAAAACAGAGCAAAATTGAGTTTCTGGACTCGAAATCAAGAGAAATTTAGGAATCGTGGAAATTCTAATGCGGAGTGGAAGTAGTATGAAGCTTGAAGCTTGTTCCTATCGGGGATCACAAAGATCAAAGATTCAAGCGAAGAAGCAAGTGGAGGGCAGTTTCATAATTTCATAATAGATGAGCAAAGTTCATCACGGCAAAGATAATTCTCTGCCACGGCAAGCTAGCCTCGGGTCAGATGGTTCAGCGAGATTTCAATTCGATGCCGCGGCAAAGTTTATTCTTCGCTGCAGCGAAAACTAAAATTCTTCTATTTATTAAAACGTTGCGTTTTAAATGTATTGCATTAGAATCCTAGGTTTTTGGCCGACTATTTAAGAGAGCCTTAGCTCATTTTTGAGGAGTTCGGATTTTGAGAGAAGAAGAGGAAGAAATTGGAGGTTAGAGCAATTTTAGGTCTTCATTTAGGGAAGATTTCATTCTCTTCTTACTGTTTTAGTATGTTGAATTCTTTACTTACAGTTTATTGTCTGAATTTCTCAAATTTAAATATGAACTAATCCACTTTTGGGTTAGGGTTTTGACCTAACTTTGATTACAATGGTTTAATTTAATCTATTTTAGATGTTGTTTTTATTTTCTATTGCATTGGATTTTGTATTTATTCTTGTTCTTAATGAAATTGAATTAAATGTTGAGCATTATGAGACTGAGAAGTGATTCATGTGTTAGCCTCTTAAAGTAAATACCATAGTTTAATGAACGCTAGAGATAGGTTCGTAGATCTATGAAATCACTTTAGGGTTCCATTTAGCTTAATAGACTTTGAACTATTAATCTTCATTTTGTTGGGCGCAGAAGCTTAATAGGGATAAGTAGGGAAATATAGCCTAAGAAGGTATGTTTTACAACTTAGGGAATTCGATTTATAATCCTCGCATGTGAGTTTAATAGCAACATCAACCGCAAATTGAATCAGAGTAACTTAGCATTTTTGTAATCAGTTGATATTTTCTTAATTTGTTAGAATTTTAATTTACATTATTGATTTTTTGTTAATTTCTGTTTTTGTGTCCCACAAATCCAAGAATCTTTATTTTCTTCAACTGGTTACAAAACTAGGAAAATTAGTACTTAACACACAATCCTCGTGGGAACGATACTCTATCCATCATTTTATTACTTTTTGCGACTAGTGCACTTACTACACATATGCATGTTTGTGAAGTCAAGCATTAGCCTACATTAGACAAAACCGGTAAAATAGTAAATCTCGTAAATTCCTTATATTGATTATTGGTCTAATACAACTATAAGATTTTATACCTTGACATTAGGATCAAACCAATATTTGCAAAGAAAATTCCAATTATCTCGAGTCAAACTGTTTTCTTTTGGCTTGTTTCTTTGTGCCTCCTCAAGTGTTGTAAACTTCTTAAAATAGTTGTGCAACTTATACTGTGCATTCCCAGATCGATTCTTCAACAATTGCTCAATCTTCTCTTGTATTGCTTCATCACCTATGTCTTCAATTTCCATGTGGAGCTAAACAAATAATAGGTTACACTTTATTACTGTAGGCAATTGTCACAGTTGAAAGAAAGAAAACAAGTATGCATGCTAGCTACTTGTTGAAAGAAGAAGAACATATGAAACTCTCTGTATGTAATACCCATTAAGTGACTCTATATAGTGATCAAATAAACCAAATATATATCTATGTCTCTATTAATGAATAGTACATCTAATAAAGAATGATCATATAACCTAATATGTGTCTATTTCTCAAATCATATCAAGTAAAAGAAAATAGAATTATTGTTCCCAAAAAAAATTAATAAATAATGAATACACTTCCATCTAAGTTATCCAGTGCAAGCTTGAAATCATGAACCTCCACATCCTTCCATTTAATTGGTACAAGTATAAACTTCCGAGAAATTACTCCTAGTTGAATTGACAACTTAGCTGACTAAACTCTATTTACTGGCCTTCCCTTATCCAAATCAACTTGCACTTTCAACTTCTTACCAAAGGCTTTGTTCAGTTTACTTAGGCCTTTTTTTGTGTGCTTCACTTTGGTTGAGGTGGAATCTATTGTGACAAAAATGAAATTTATCATTAGTAGTAAAAAGACTTATACTATTAATGAAAACATATAAGGAAGACTAAAATTTTAAGCAATTTAATGAGAGCCCAAAGTTATAGTAGGAAGAGTGACCTCCTCCGAATGAGATAAGGTGATAGAAGGAGCAATGGGAGGAGTAGGCTGAAATTGTTCATCTTGCAAATAGACAACCTGAGGAACATCTTCAACTGAATTAAGTGAAACAGTTGTACCGCTAGTTTATGCATGAGAAGGAATAGTTGCAGATTTCCCCATAGCCTTAGAGCGACGTTGTAAAACTAAAACCATCTTCTACAATAAAGTACCTATCATAATAAAAACATATTAATCTATTATAAGATGCAAAATAACATAAGCTATATAGACATGTAATCAAAATGTCAAAAATCATTAAGTTACATTACCAAATTTATGTATCAGAATCTGTATCATTATCATCACAACAATTGATTTCCTCTTATTCATCACTATCATAATAAATGAACTCATATTCTTTCAAATTTCTTTTCTTACATTCTACTATATTGGCTTCCAAATTTTTTGGATTTATATCCCCTCTCAACAATAAATCAATTTCTTCATCCCCGTTCGTAGCCACATTCACATTTTCTTCCAACTCATTTTCTTGATAAATTTCATCATTTGAACTAGATAATTCTTTCTCATTTATTGCCTTCGTTTGTAATTATTACTTGCCAATTCTTTCCCAACTTTGTGTCTGGAACATAAAAAATTTGTTTCACTTGACAAGCTAATACATAAGAATCATTTTCGTACCAAGTGCGATTGACATTAACACTTGTGAGATTTCTATCAATATGTATACTTTCTTTTCTATTATACATCTCCAAGGTGGTAGGTTATATGGCATGAGAATAACCGACCATATGCTATAAGAGTTACTCATATTTCCTAATGGATTGAATCTATCAGTTGCTAGGCCAAGACGTACATTTCAAGAGTCTTGTGCAAACCATGGGAAATTGCTATCTAAATCTTTCCATACCTGAGAATCAGCTCAAAATTCCATCATCTACTCTTCCATCTTTATGCCACCTTATTTCTATAGCTGTTTTTCTTAACAGAGACAACCTTTGAAGCCTCGACTTTAAGGGGAAATATCGCAAAATTTTATGAGGAATTTTCTTGCCTTTCCCATCATCTATTTTCCATCTAGAAGTACCACACTTAGGACAATATTCATGATGCTCATAATCCTTCCAAAATAAGGCACAATCATACTTTCATGCATGTATAGAGATATATCCTAAACCCAAATCATGCAATATGTTTTTTACTTCGTAATAAGCTTTTGGAAGTTTCTCACCAATTGGTTTCACTTGTTTAAGTAAATCAAGCAACATGTCAAATGATTTGTTGCTCCATTTGTTGTACACCTTCAAATGAAGCAACTTTACTATGAATGAAAATTTTGTGAAATTTGAACAACTCGGATACAACTCTTGTTGAGCTTCCCTCAACAACTTTTCAAAACTCATATATGAATGCCCTGTTGCCTCACTATGAACATTGCCACGAGGACCACTTCCCATACAATGATCTCTTAAATTCTCAAAGTCATTTAACATCTCTTGGATCCCATCATCCTCTCCCTCATTATTAGGTGTTCCATGATAGTCCTCATCATCACAACCATTAGGATGAGAAGGAGAACCAATATCAAAATTAGAGTGCTCACCATGATAGATCCATCTAGTGTACTTGGTATCTATCCCTCGAATAAGTAGGTGATCACAAACAACATTTTGCCTTTGGATGTACAAATTTAGACAATTTGTACATGGACATCTAATATCACATTCCCCACCTAAGTTGTTCTCCACAAATTTAAAAAAAGATCTTACTCCTTCCACATATCTTTTCGACCATTTTTTTTTTTCCTTCATCCAAGTCTTATCCATGATTTAATAACTATAAGGTGACAAAACTATAACCATTTACCAAAATAATCACATCAACTAAATTTAACATCAAGTAGCAATCATGCTCTTTGGTATGAACAATAAAACCAAGAAATTCATATCTTATATCTAATAAATTGTACACAGTGCTAATCTCCTCAATAATTTTTTATGTTGCCCTACTCCTTTCTCTTGAACAATGTATGTCATGAACATCCTCCGCTACTTGCTTCAGAGTTCTAACTGTAATTTTTAACAAAAATGAGAATGTAAAATTTTCAAATTCAGATTTATAAATTCAATAGTAAAAACTATACATTACCTAGCAGCTATAGATTCTTCAAAATCCTATAGAAGATAACACATATAAATGAATTACCTAAGTTTTGAACAATAAAAATGAAACCACTTCGTTAAACAAGAACTTACTAAACAAAGAAAAACCCAAGAACCATGACAAAAACTCAAAATCCCTTTGAAAAATTAATGGAGAAAAGAAAATAAGAAGTTGAATTCAATATTTCCGTAAACAATCAATTAAAGACGAAAGCAAATCCCACGAAATCAGTTTGGCTAAAATAAGAACCCTGGAAAATAAGCAACTAAATAAGAAACTTGATTCAATTGTAGAGGTGAAGCAAAGAGTGAAATGAAGAGAAACAGGAAAACGACGGCCTGTTTCGAGCATGTCGGGATCCTCAAAGGTGGCCACCACCATTCAAACTATCAATTTTTACCATTATCATCACTACCACCACTGCCATAAGCTTTAATGCTGGCAGCTCTGCAAACATACCACCAGTGTCCTCACCATAACTAATTCCATCATGACTGTTATTATCCCTACCATCACTATCAATGTAGCCATCAGAGCTACCAGCCTACCACCACTATGAATGTCATTCTCACTAGCATCACTCTACAATTACTAACAATGCCACCCATAGTTTCCCCCGCACGACTATTTATGTCATGACAATGGCCATCATAACAGTTGTAGTTTCCATTTTCATTACTCTCATTTCACACATATTTGAATCTAACATATTACAATTTCAGTACAAAATTAGAAAGAGAAGTAATTGCATTTCAAGAAAGAGAAGTAATTGCATTTCAAGAACAAAGCGAGCAAGGAATTTTAAATTTCCTGTACTGTAAATTCTTGGATTTGTAATTTCTAAAACCTCAAAATCCTAAAACAATTTGATACAAAATGCAAGGACCTATAGCACCCTAATTCTCGTGAATGCTGCTCTAAACTAGAAGATCGTTGCTTCCACATAATTATGTACAATGGGAACTAAAATTTAAAAGGCGAGAAGGGTACAATATGGCCTCTTTACTTCAAAATCCATCCAATCAACTTAATTTATGAAACGCAACACAATTATTTATGGAGAAAAAGATATATCTTACCAGCAAGTCATGTGATAGCAACCTTCAATGAGCTCAATCATCCTACGGGACTGCTAGCAACGCCATGCCTTCCTGCCATTTTTAGTCGATCCTCATTCGCTACCTGCACTTAATTTTCAGTTTCAGAGCAAGATGTCGAGATTCACTAGCAAGCAAGTCTGGGTTTTGTTTCAAATGAAATAGAAAAGGAATTAGGTGTTTTTACATTTACCTAGAACTAATAATATTTCCTCTCTAATTAGTTTTTCAAATTTCATCCCTTAAAAATGTATTTTTCACAATCGTGGACAAAATCATATTTCGTCCCTAATAAGTTTTCCAAATTTTATACAATTAGAGATAAAAAATTTCATCCCAGAAAACAAAGGTTTTTAGCTACAAATTTTTCGTCCAAAAATAATAAATTTTGTCCCATAATGATTTCCCTCCATATTATTTCATCTTCCCTCCATATGGCCGATGAAATCAATTGTTGGTGCAGGTTGGAAATTGAGTGCTAAGCATTTTTTGATGAAATTACAATTTCATCCCCTAAAATGACCATTCTGGGATAGCAACTCTTTGCAAACTAAATTTGTCCCTAAATATTTCGTCCCTAAATTAAAAATTTGTTGTAGTGATAGCAACTCTTTGCAAACTTCTGTTATAGCAATAGATTCTGCTTCTATCGTAGAAAGTGCAACACACTTTTGCAATCTCTATTGCCAAGAAATAGTTCCACCAACAAAAGTAATTAGATAACCAAAAGTAGACTTACGAGTATCCATGTCTCCGGCCATGTCAGCATCTGTGGAGCCAACCAAAACTGGTTTATCACTTCCAAAACAAAGCTTTAACTTGGAAGTGCCTCGTAGATACTTTATAATCCACTTTACTACATCCTAATGCTCTTTCCCCGAATTTGACAAAAATCTGCAAACAGCCCCAACTACATATGCTATATCTAGTCTCGTAAACACCATTGCATACATCAAGCTTCCTACAACTAAAGCATAAGAGACTTTTTCCATTTCCTCCTTCTGATTATCTGTAGAAGGACTTTGCGTTGCACTTAGCTTGAAATGAGTAGCTAGAGGAGAACTCACTCCTTTGGCCTTACCTATATTGAACCTTTCAAGCACTTTTTCAATATACTACTCATGTGACATATACAATTTCTTCTCTTTTCTATCTTGACAAATTCGAATGGCAAGAATTTGCTTTGCTAGCCCTAAATCCTTCATAGCAAATGACTTACTCAACTACTTCTTCAAATCATCAATCCTAGAAGAATTCCTGTCAACTATCAAAATGTCATCAACATAGAGCAATAAAATAATAAAATCATCCTCAGAGAATTTTTGTATAAATACACAATGATTAGAAGTAGTCTTCTTATAACAATGCTCCCCCATAACTGACTTAAACTTCTTATACCATTGTCTGGGTGCTTGCTTCACACTGTAGAGGCTTTTTTTTTAAAACGAAAAACATAGGCTTCTTTTCCTTTAACTTGGAAACCCTCTACTTGTTCTATGTAAATCTCTTCCTCCAAATCACCATGAAGAAATACAATTTTCACATCCATCTACTTAACCTCTAAGTCCAAATTAGCCTCTAAGCCTAAAACCACACATATAAAAGATAATTTCACAATAGGCTAGAAAATATCATCAAAGTCAACGCCTTTTCTCTGACTGAATTCCTTGACAACTAATCTAGATTTGTAAGGTGGCTATGAAATATGTTCTTCTTGCTTCACCCTACAAACCGACTTGTTTTTTCTTACCCTTAGGCAACTTTATCAACCCAAAGGTGTGATTGTCATGCAATGACTACATCTCATCTTCCATAGCATCAACCCAATTTGCCTTGTTTTCGTCTTCCATTGCTTCTGCATAACATTGAGGCTCCTCCCCCATCAGTCAATAATACATACTCATTAGCAGAATACCGTGAGGAAGGATGTCGATCTCTAATAGACCTCTTGAGTGGAATCTCTGGTTCTGGATGTTGATCAGTAGTCTAATAATTTGTCTTAACCTACATAGGAGCATTTGCATCATCTAAATCCTACTAATCATCCTAAACATCATGTTCAACATTTGTTGGCAAATCTATGAAAGATACTGGATCCAAGTCAATCAAACCATCACTATATTGAGGCCTTACTTTCTCTGCTTTTTCAACATCTTGTATAGTTTGATCTTCCATAAACACAACATCATGACTTCTTACTAGTTTCTTCTCCACTGGATCATACAACCTATAGCCAAATTCATTCAGACCATAACCTATAAAAATGCACTGTCGAGTCCTCATATCAAGCTTGGACCTCTCACCTCTACGAAATGCACAAATGCCTTACATCCAAAAACACATAAGTGATCATAAGAAACATCTTTGCCACTCTAAACTCTATCTGGTACATCAGATGAAAGAGGGACACAAGGTGTGAGATTAAGAACATGTATAACTTTGCTTAAAGCTTCACCCCAAAAGGATCCTAGCAACTGCGTTTGTGAAAGCAAGCATCTCGCCTTCTCAATTAGTGTTTTGTTCATCCTTTCAACTATCCCATTCAACTGTGGAATCTTGGGTGGTGTCTTTTGATGCCGAATGCCTTGTTGTCTACAATCATCAAATGGACCCAAATACTCTCCCCCATTATCTATTCTAATGCATTTCAATTTTTTCCCAATTTGTCTCTCAACCAAATCTTGAAATTGTTTAAACAAATCAAACAATTGATCTTTTGTTTTCAATGTATAAACCCATGACTTTCTTGAATGATCATCTATGAAGGTCACAAAGTAAGAAGCACTACCAAGTGTTTTCGTCTTCATAAGTCTACCAACATTGGAATGCACCAAATTAAGAATACCTTGTTTTCTTCAACGGAAAGTAACTCTTGAAGGAAACTCTATTCTGTTTTCCTGCCAAGCAATGAGTACATCTTTTCAAATTTGCACTTTTCATTCAAGAGAGAAGATTATTTTTAGCCAATATTGCCAAGCCTTTTTCACTCATGTGGGCAAGTCTCTTATGTCATGAATCTACTGTAAAGTCATCCTCCATTACATTAATAATGCCTTTGGAAAGTCTTGCTTGTAATATGTATAAAGTAAAAAGCTTCTTGCCTCGAGCCACAACCATGGCACCCCTAGTGAGCTTCCATTGACCATCACTAAAAGTGTTGCAACAGCCCTCATCATCAAGTCTACCTGTAGAAATCATATTCAGACGAATGTCAAGAATGTGCTTCATATCTCTAAGGAGTAGACTACTACCATTATCCATTTCCAAACACACATCTCCAATAACAATGACCTTTGCCAGACCATCATTGCCCATCTTTACTGTCCCAAAGTCACCTGCAGCATAGGAAGTAAAAAGATATTTTCTAGATGTAGCATGAATAAAGGCACCACTATCAATCACCCAACTCATCTCGTGGCATTTATAACATCATCATCATAGAGAATAAAGAAATCTTCAAAAGTAACAGTAGCAACTTGATCATTATGCTTACCATCATTATTTTTCTCCTGCTGGCTATTTTGTGGTTGTTGAACCAGTCGTCACGGCCACAAAATTAAACCTAAATGCCGTAGTTAGAGATAAGCAGGGTCGAATCCACAGAGAGCAAGACTAATGACCTAATGTATATTTGAGTTAACGAAAGAGAAATTGACAAAATGATTGATTAAAACTAAGGAAACTAATTAATTGTAGGAAATTAAAAGCATCAAATAAATTGCTAACTAAAACACAATATTAAAAGCGTTGCCGTTATGGGTTCGGTTTGACTCAAGACCAACTCTCACAATTCCTCTCCTCGCTCTTCAATTTCCTAAACCTACAAGGCTAGGCAAATCAATAAAAATATCTCTCAGCAATCTAGGTATAATCTATCTTGTCTCCCCGTCATCTTAGTTACAGATCGATTGGTTAAAGACTATCGTTGACTAACCGAAAAATGCTAAACCTTTAAACACCACTAGTTGGTACAATGTTAACAAGTACAACCTATCAACTTGTATCATCCAATCAACTAATTACACAACAAATGCATTTATAATAGAAATGATATTAAACGCTACTACAACTTGATTGCAATCAATACCAAAGCAGTTTAAAGTCATAATCAACATTCAATAATCTCAAACCGACATTCAATTATGAGAAAAGTTATATATCAATAAACGTTCTCAATGGACATTATCAATTCAGCACGTCGAGCATTAGAATAATATTAAAGCATCGCAAACAAACTGAAACGAAAACAAATATAATCTGACTACAAGAAACTTAACCAAATGTCCAACATTCGGGCTCATCCAACTAGTCGAGAGCTGATGAGGAGAGCAATGGAGTCAATCTCGATCTCGCCTACACCGTAACAGATAACTGGGAACTCAGCCGCTCATGGTGGTGTCGACAGAGGCTGAAACAATGGAAACAAAGTTGATCATGGCGGAGAGGAAGTAACCAACAACGATATGATGCGAAGAAGGGGCGAAAAAGACCAACGGACAGCCCGAAATATGAACAGTTGCACTCATTGGAAAACGTTAATTTTTCGGCGGGTCTTCCGAAAAATGGTGGCGAAAATGGGATCTGAAGGTACCGATGGAAAGTTCTGGTGATGGGGAGTTCAGATCAAGTCTTGGGTGGTGAAAGGTCGCCGAAAATGAGAAAGATCTTGGTTGGAAGATGAAGAGGCGTAGCGGTGATTTGGCAGATTCCTGCAGTTTTTGCGGCGGCTGAAGCTTGGAATGGGCAGATCCAGCCGTGGGGAAGGAACATCAACCTCCAGGGAGCTGAAACATCGCCAGAAACTGGAGAAATCATGGCTGGAAGATGAAGAGTCACCGCAGCGCAATGCGAGACGTCGCGACGCAATGCGTGATTTGCGGTGGAGGGTAGAGGTTCGCTAGCGAAAGATGAAGGGTTGTCGGCCTGGAAGATGAAACGTTGTCAGCCGATGACCAAACTCTGGT
This sequence comes from Pistacia vera, assembly GCF_008641045.1. Taxonomy (NCBI): domain Eukaryota; kingdom Viridiplantae; phylum Streptophyta; class Magnoliopsida; order Sapindales; family Anacardiaceae; genus Pistacia; species Pistacia vera. Next base: position 542,466 of record NW_022196620.1, read on the forward strand.
GAGAGGCTAGGGTTTTTGGGTTTTGTTTGTCGTGTCCCCCTTTCACGACCTTCACTTGGAAATTTATACACATTACGGCAAATATCCATTTGGTCCCTACATATTGAAAAATGACAAAATCAACCCCAAGTTTTATGACAATTTGACCTCTTAACAACATAAATGAGACAACATCAACCCTAGAAAATAAATCAAATCCTAATATCAACTTACACAATCTCTAATTTCAATCCAAACATGCCAAATTAGTAAGAAAAACTCAAAATATAATTTTTATACATAAATTCATAATTTCTCTTAATTATCTCAATATGATTTCATTTTAGTCACACATAGGGTCTTTTTATGACCAAAATAGAGTCAATTTCATGACTCTAACAGCGGTTTGTTCTCCCTTTTCCATTTATAGCAATATTTCTTGATAAGCCTAGTTTTACCACAATAGTGACATTCAAGACTCTTGTACTTTGACCTTGATTTGCTCTTGTTTTTACCTAAAACATTTTGCCCTTAACCCTTACTCTTGTTTCTCCTTCTGTTTTCACTGACTAAGACCTTAGAATGTGATGATGAAGAGCCTTGAGCTCTCCGTTGCACCTCCTCCTTTAAAACACCACTCTTGACATATTTCATGGTCTCAATACCATTAGGAGCAAAATTTGTCAAGGATACAATGAAAATTTTCCCAAGAGTTAGGCAAAGTATTAAGGAACCAAAGTCCCTAAATATCCTCATAAAATTTTACAACCATACCAAACAACTGATCAAAACAACCTTGTAATTCATTCAAGTGATCCAAAATAGAACTCTCTTCCTTGTATCTCAAATTCATAGCTTGTTTAAGCAAGAACAATTTATTATTTCTTGTTTTTGAAGCATACAAGGTCTCAAGTTTATTCCACAAAGTCCTAGCATGAGTCTCATTAGCAATATGATTCAGAACATTGTCTTCTACCCATTGCCTAATATAGCCGCACACTTGTTTGTGCTCAAACTCCCATTCTTCGTCACTTTTAGAATCAGGTTTTTCCTAAGCAAACACTAGCAAGTATAGCCTTTTCACAAATAGAAGATCTTTCATTTTCCCTCTCCACTTATGATAATTTGTTCCATTCAAACAAACCATTGTACTCAAATTTGCCTCCATCATTCAAACAATCTACAACCTCACTTTGATACCACTTTGAAGGGAAATTATGCACTAACAAAATATTACCTACTTGAATGAATCTGTGAGAAGCAAAACCATGAGCAAATATGCCTGAAAACAACAATTAAATTCACAAGAGACGCAAGCAATTTTACATGGAAAAACCTCTTCAATGTGAAGAGATTAAAAAACCACAGGATCAAATGATCCACTTAAATCCACTATAATAAAAGTGTTTACAATAGCCACAATCCACCAATAATATTCTACACAAATTTAGAGCTTTATCACAACTCTGACAAAGTGAAATACACAAAAGAGTTACAAAAAGGTATAGTAAAATCACCGACAAAGCACCCAAAATGCAGGCTGTATAACTCCAAACTCGACCTTTAAAATCGAAAAACCAACTGTCCTGATTGAATAGCCACATGTCCTCTACTTCCTAACCAAAAATAAGGTTGATCAGACTAGATATGACCTTCCAATTGTCAAGCTGAAGAAGGATAGATGGATTGAAATTCTGCAACTCAAACTCTTTGATTTGGTTTTCTTTCTAAAGGCAAAACTCCACAAAACTGATGGCTATCATGAAACTCACTGTTGGATGTGAAGATCTTGTTGTCAACAACAACACTCTAAAATTTGAGCAAAAACGGAGCCAGATTCACCGTTGGATCGTCGCTGGAATAACCTGGTGTGGCTGCCTCTCTCTCATTTTTGCAGATTTTTAATTCTATGAACAATACCCTTGTTTTCCACACTGTTCATCTACTAAAAAAAGTGAGAATTCAATCTACTTCTTTTTTTTCTTCTTTTTTTTTTGGGCTTTAGGATTTTGGGTCATCCTCCACATGAGGGAAACCCAAGCCCAACAACTTGTTGGTGCATTTTAATAGAAACAAGTAATACATACTTTTAACTAGAAGAGATGTCAACTGAAGAATAGAAGAAGAAAAAGAAAATGGAGAAACAAATCTTTTATCATCCACTTCAATCTCAACTTTCACACATGGTTGAATAAGTAGATGAGAGCTTTTAGAACTAATGGCAATTTGTGGACACAATATAGAAGATGCCGAGGATAATGAAGTGCCAGATTTCTTCATCCATTGCAATTGCACCTAAGATCTTGCTGTAAATATGTGCAACATGTAATCACAAAAATTAAATTTCTTCATCCTTTGAAGAACCTGGATGGTAGACGAAGGATTGAGAAGCAGGTAGAGCATGAGACGGATGCCAGACAGAAGTGAGAAATGAGAAGATTACATATTTAAATAATTTTAGAAGAGAACTTAGAGAAATGGAGAAATAGGTTAGGTATAGTAAACTAATTCTACCAAAAAAAAAAAAAAATTGTTATCAATTTCAAATTTAGGCAAAAAAATCGGTTTAGTTTGGGTAACTGGTTTTTTGCCTAAACGAACTAGTTGCCAAACCGAAAATCCGAGTATCTTCCTACAACAACCCAAAACCGAACCAAATTTCTAGCTACTTGATTTTTTTCGGATCGATTTGGTTACAGTTCTGATTCAATACTGGGTTTCGGGTTTTTTTTAAAACCCCTATTAATTAGTGCAACCTTGGTTTAATCTTCTTATTACATTAGTGTAGCCACTATATATTTTTAATAGTATGTCCACCATTGTCTCCATTATAGAGCTGGTCAAGGATTGGTCCCAAGCGGGCCCGGGCCTAGGCCCGTTTAGGACTAGTCCCATTTAGGACCAGTCGCTCATAGGCCTGGGACCCATGAGCAATTTCAGGACCCGGACCGGTCCCTAGGACCAGTCCTGGTCGTATGGGCCTGCAAAATTTTATTTTCCCCCCTATCTTTTTTTTATATTTTAGGGGCGAAATGAAATTATGTAGAGGGGTTTAGTAATTCTCAGGGGTAGATTAGTAAGTTTTTAAAAGTTTAATTAATTTTAAAAAATAATAAATTAATTAATGGTTAATTTTAACATAAATATAATATTCACACATTCACGTTTCACAAATAAAAAATTAAATAAATTTTTTTATTAAATTATTCATCTTCATTGTCAACAATATTTAAATCATTAACATCTGTGTTCTTAAAGAGTTCGAGTAGTTCGGGATCTTCAGGGTGTTGTTGTAGTCTTCTCTTTGCATGAGTCCGATCCCGTAAACACGTTATCACTTCAATCATCTCATCGGTTAAAGAGCATCTTCTGTCTTCAACAATTCGACCACTTGTTGAAAATGTTGACTCGAATGCAATTGTAGAAACCGACATTGATAAAATGTCACGTGCCATTTGGGCTATAATGGGAAATCGATTTTGATGTTGGTTCCACCATTGAAGCAAATCCATCTCACGTTTCTCCTTCTTCGTCATGTAGGACATGTCTATTTGCAGGTAGCGATTCAACTCATTTGGTTCATGTATGTACGAGCTAGAGCTGCTACTTTCGCCATGTTCCATATACGTCCACATGCTCGATCCTTGATTGAGGTCTTCATCAGGGTCCTGATCGCCTCTCTTGGACATTCCACTTCCACTTCCATTGTACCTGTTCTGATATAAAGAAAAAAGGTTTTCCAATTTTTGTTTAAAGTCAGTCAAATAAGACATATAATCATGTCCTAAATGCTAGCCTATCTCAGTAATTATATAGTTAACTACGTGTAATTTAAACCTAGGATCTACAACAAGGCCTAATCCATATAAGAATATAATATCTAACCAATATTTCTCGTATTTTTCTTCCATCTTTAAAACAATTTCCATTAAAACATCATTATATCTATGTTTACCAAAAGTTTTAGATATTTGAAGTAAAATATCTAACGCTAAATTAGTAGACGGATAATAAATACCATTTAATGTATTAGTGGAATCATAAAAAATTTAAGAAATGAATAAAAAAATTCACAAACTGCCCAATCATCATAGCTAACAACTTCCGCTGGATGGTTCTTGCAATTGACAAGATCTGTAATTTGTCTTGCGGTTGGCAAAGTTTTTTCCAACATCAAGTAGGTGGAGTTCCAATGGATAGGCATGTCTATACATAACTTCAAAGGTCGAACCGATGGGTCCTCTTGCCTACAATATTTGACATACTCCTGCCATCTTTAATTGCTACCGCTAACGATAAATCCGATAGCTACACGCACTCTCTCCATCTTCGAATGTATAGCCTCTAAACATGCTTTAACAATCAAATTGATGATGTGGCAAGCACAGCTTTGGTGAAAAAATTTGTCTTTACCACACAGATCCAATCTCTTTTCAAATAAAGAGATTGCTGCAGTGTTAGCAGCTGCATTATCAAGCGTTAACGCGACAACTCTATCAGTTAATACATATTCTTGCAAAACTTCAAGAATTGTAAAATAAATAGTGTCAACACTATGTTTTTCATATAATGGTTTAAAACCTATCAATTTTTGTTGTAAACCCCAACTATGATCTAAGAAATGTATTATGACAGTTAAAAAATTTGTTTTTGATCTACAAGCCCATATGTCTGATGTAAGTGCAATAGATATATTCCTAAAATTTTGAAATTTGTTTTTAAGTTTATTATTTATTTTGTTATAAAGTTTTAGTATATCTCTTCTACTTGTACTTCTACTAACAGGGGTATATGCTAGACAAAATGCATTTTTAATCATGTGAATAAAATAAGGATTTTCAGATAAACAAATGGGAGAGTCCATAGCAACTATGAATCTTGTTATTTCCTCTCGTGCAACATGTACATTGTATTGCCATGTTGAGAGAGTTGAGGATTGTGGATTAAAATTAAGTCGAGTTTGAATTTGCCTACCTGATCCAGTTGAAGATGTATCGGACCACTGCATTATTTGAGGGTACTTCTTCTCCAAGTGTCATCGCATCGTCGAAATCCCCTTCTCAGCGCCAATAATGGTTCCACAAAAATTATATACCCCAGATGATTCTTCCCCCTCCCCATTTGTCTTTGGCCATTTTGATTTAGTGAAATGTCGTCATACATCGAACACGACCCTCTTTGACGGTCAGGGGGATTGGGCCATGCTTGTGCCCATTGAGTCCCAACTCGCTTGTGTTTGGCTGCATCTCATCTTGGCCAAATGTGGTTATTGAATTGCAGTTATTGCCAACAATGAATGGTCATGTGACCGTTGGCTAGCAGCCAACGATTATTAAATGCAAAAAAAATATTATTTTTTTTAAATCTTATAAATTTTCATTTTAACCCTATAATTTCTGTTTATTTCAAAATTTATAGGGGGTTTTATATAATTGTCTAAGGGCTAAAAAAATAAACCATAATGGTTTGGGCCCGAGCTTTGGAGGAGGGCCCAGTGGAGGGACCGAGCCCTCCTCCTTAGGCTTGATCAGGTTTTGGGACCAGGCCTGCTTGGACCGGTCCTTGAGAGGACCAGTCCTAAGATCAGGTTTTTGGGCTACGTTTTTTGACCCGATCCCAAATGCCCAACTCTACTCTAATACCATAAAATCACCAACAAATCTTTATCATTAGACAATCTCATAGCTATTACCTCCATAATTATTATCAAAAAACATACATTAATTACATTTATCACGATATTTATAATTTCTTAAAACCAAATTTTGGGAAAAGTGTTGTTACTTACCACCTATAAGTTTTATCATCATGGTGGTCTATTAATGTGTTTTGTTTTATTTGAAGTGTTTTATAAATTGTGAAAACGTATTTTTTTTTTTTTATTATATAAACTTTTTTTTTTTAAGTTCTAAATAGCTGTGGCATTCTGCTCCTAATTGAGGATGTTACTGTTGGGATTGTGCCTTGAATCCCATATTGCTTGGGAATGGGGTTGCAAAGGGATTCTCCCCTTTAAATAGACTAGTAGATTAAGCTTTTAAAGTATCTCAAAAAATGTAAATAGACACCAAAAGAACAGTCATTGTGGGCTGTTATTAAGGATGTAATTGGGCTTTTTGGGATAGTGTAAGGAGTTTGCAATTTTTCTCTTCTAAAAATTGTACAGTTGTAAGCTTTTGTTTAATGGATTATTTGAGTGGATAGTGGACGTATACTAAATTGATTGGGCCGAACCACTTTAAAATTCTTGTGTTTGTTTTCTTTATTTATTTATTTATTTTGTTGCTTGCTTTAATTTTACGTTTGAATTATGGGGATCTTTTTTCAACAAGTGGTATCAGAGCCCACGACTTGTGATCTAGGAGAAGGCAAGCTCGAGAGGAGGTTGGATTTAAGAGTAGATCAACGATTGTCAAACATCTCAAATTTTTTGGAGGTATGTCTAAGTTTAAGGCTCCTTTATTTGATGGTAATATTAATTTTATGTTATGGCAAAGTTCAATACAAGACCTTTTAGTACAACAAGGTCTTGATCAGACATTAGAAGAGAGTAAGCTAGAGAAGATGTCTGATAGAGAATGGAATAAAATTCAGAGGAGAGTTATCAGTACAATTAGATTGGCTTTAGCTCCAAAGATAAAGTACAACATGCTGACTGAGTCTACACCAAAAGGTTTGTGGGAAAGATTGGAGGGTCTTTATGCATCGAAATTGTTGACTAACAGGTTTTGTTTGAAGATGGATTTGTATTCTCTGAAGATAGATGAAGGTACGAGTCTCCATGATCATTTAAATGAATTTAATAGGCTAGTATCTCAATTGTTGCCTATTTTTTATTAGTTAAAGGATGAAGAAAAGACATTGATATTGTTGTCATTTTTGCCTAAATATTATAGACCTTTAGTTCAAACTTTGTTGGTAGACATATCTACTTTAAAATTAGATGATGTGACTGAGCTTATTGCATGAGAATGAAAGGTTTATAGGATCAGAGAACCTATTATTTAGAGAAAATCTACTAGTTATAGAAGGTTCTAATCGAGGGAGGACTCAAGAGAGGGGTGATAAATCAAAAGTCAAAGATTACAGTAATAAGGATTATTATTATTGTGGAGAGAAAGGATATATCCAACCACGCTACAAAAAATTAAGGGAGGATATGCTTGCTTTCAAGAAGGCTCAACAGATGAAGGATTTAAAGAATGATGCTTGGGTTGCTAATAATGAAGGTGAATTTTTAGTAACATGTCAAGATGAAACTCAAACTTCAAAGGGTGAAAAAGGTTGGGTTTTAGATTCTGCTGCATCTATGCATGTTTGTAATGATAAAGATTGTTTTATTGAATTGAAAGAATTCATATACATGAGTTCATAAATAAAAACAAATGCCTTGAGAAACTAAATTTTTTTTGAGTTAGTTATGACTTTGTGTATCTATTTAAATTAATATTTTTTTTAATAAACATAGTTGATTGTTGTGAGCCAAAGTAAACAAAAAATAATATTAATAAGGTTAAATTTTAGTGAACCCCCTGTAGTTTTATTTCTCATAATTAAACCTTTTATATATATACAATAAAATTTTCTTATAGTAATATTGAATAACCTCTATATAGTTATAAAAAATTATAGTCTCAACTTGGGATAGTTATAAATAGAAATAAACTTTAAATTATAATAAGTTATAATTTTTTTAATTCACATCTTAAGAAAGTTTCCTCTTACATAATAATAATTATCTGTATATTGTAAAAAAAAAAAAATATGTTATGTTATATTAAAAATTTAAGATGAAATGAAATATTTATCTAAAGTTGTGTTGAGACAATGATTTATACTTTAAAGTTGTTACCACATCTTTTAACTGACAAATATATAATAACTTGCTAACATAGATACCTTCTTGTTGAAGTTAAAATATTTCTAGTTTCTCAAGCATGTTAAAAGTTTTTTTGTACTAAATGTTTTGTATTTTCGTACAATTATCTTCAGGATTATTTCTTTTATCTTTTTGTCTAATTGTAGCAATGACTACTAAAACAATAAATTGAAATCCTAATATTAAAACGTGAATTATAAAATAAAAAATTAAAACAGTAATTTTTGTAGTTACATCCCTATTAAATTATAACTTCATTATAATAATAAATTGATGTGTTTTAAGATGATTGAGTAACTTTAAATTTAAAAATAAATTAAATAATTAAAATAGATTACTTGATAACCATGCAAAGTTACCATGTTAGTTTGTAAAGAATAATTTGTATAAATAGTTTCTATATGTAGCATTATTACTCGATATATATATATACTGTCTCCTTATACACATCTAGATGTGTATAAGAGACAACTCCCTAACTTTTTTTTTTTTTTTTGGCCTATAAGATCAAACAAGTAATAAACAAACA